>NC_052950.1:6078472-6444926 GCF_013358895.1 Oreochromis aureus
AACTCCTCCAAGGGATTTCATGAGATTTACGCGATCTCCACTGCGTGGAATCCAAAGACCTTTGTGATGTTAAATTGCGAAGCTTTTTACGTTCAGGGAAACGGGGTGGTCATGGCGGAACGTGGAGTTTCAATCACTCACCAAAAAGCAGTAATCTGCTGTCACTCAAAAACACAACGTCCAGTCTCTCCCAAAGGTCGCAAGCGTGATGAGACTCAACCTCGGAAATGTTTGTTATGCCATTTGTCAGTAATGGTTAGAGAGCCACCTAGTGGGACGACTATAATAATGGTTGAATTAGATGAAATGTTAGCTGGTAGTTAAATGCATGAATTCCATCAATGTGACATCAGATCGGACGTGATGGTTGTAGGTGTTGGGCGTGGCCCGACGCGATGGGGTGCGAGGGCCCTCATAAAGCTTTTTACGTTCAGGGAAATGGGGTGGTCATGGCGGCACGTGGAGTTTCAATCACTCGCCAAAAAGCAGTAATCTGCTGTCACTCAAAAACACAATGTTCAATCTCTTCCAAAGGTCGCAAGCGTGATGAGACTCGAGCTCGTAATGTTTGTTATACCATTTGTCAGTAATGGTTAGAGCGCCACCTAGTGGGATGACTATAATTATGATTGAATTAGGTGAGATGCTAGCTGGTGGTTAAATGCATGAATTCCATCAATTTGACATCAGATCGGACGCACTGGTTTTAGGTGTTGGGCTTGGCTCGACGTGCTGGGGTGCGAGGGCCCTCATAACGCTGCTTGCAGCTTTAATTTTAATTGTTTTTGCATCAACACATACTTAGTGTGGGACTAGGTTTTCAGCTTTTACCACTGCCATACAAAAGGTGTCACACCAGATTGTAGGGGCTGAAATACATTTTATGAAAGAACCCAAATCTGTCTCAATGTGGAGAATGAAGTCCTGGACATGAAACACAGCTTAGTCAAAGATTTTATCTTGATGTGGTCATATCTTTGAACCACGTTACCTGGACAGTTCTGTGGGCTGTGGAAATAAGCCAGGGATTTGAAACCAGTATCTTAATTATTGTGCCACTGTGCTGGCACACATACTGAGTGACCACTCTTCAGTACCACGGACAGTGCTTGTGTTAACCGCTGTTCATAATAGCTTAATAGCATAATAGCATAATAACTTTGATCCTTTCCCGATTGCCAGTCTTGGTAGCTGAGGATTGGTCTGCCAGGAACTCTGCTCCTGGCCGCCGCCCTGCGCACAATGCACCCGACCCCTCCTGTAAGTGGTGGGCCTGCAGGAGGATGGACCCATGTCCCCTTTTCGGGCTGTGCCCCGCCGGGCCCCATGGACAAAGGCCTTGCCCTCGGGCTCGGGTCTAGCTCCAGGGCCTTCCTGGGAAAGGTAACCCTTTCCCGGGAAGGGTCAACCGTGCCCTCGATCTTCTACTCATAGGGGTCTTCTAAATCGCTCTTTGTCTGGTCCCTCACCCAGGACCAATTTGCAATGGGAAATCCTACCATGGGGGAAGGAGCCCCCGGAAAGCATAGCCCCTGGGATGCCTGGGACACACAAACCACTCCACCACGATAAGGTAGCGATTCATGGAGGAGGTAAACCATGAAAGTTCCTTTTTATAATTGTCATTGAAGCAGAAATTAGCTTGACGCAGAAGTGAAAACACACATTAAATCTGCCAAATATCTGCTATAAATGGCAAATGAAATGGTTTAAACTCCTTGAATTTAAATGTCTAAACGTAATAAAATAGAAATTAAAATATAATTATAATAAACATTAAATTAAAAATTACATTTTTCTTTGTTCATTTTCTCTATTATATAGAGACACTTTCCAAAAATCATGTGCCTGGTGTCTATGTAGATGATTTACATATATATGTAAAAAGACATGTTAGAGTGCTTTTGACTTTACTCTGATGAATTTCTGTGAAGAGTATATAAGGGTGAAACAGGAAAGAGACTGAAACAAGACTGAAAATGCCCATCCAATGATTCTCCATTGCCTTCACAGTTTACTTTCAAAAAATCTAGAAAAGTGGAATTTTGGCTAATGAAGACAGAGAAGAGAAGCTAGTTTGATTTTAATTGCAATATACCATCATTACCTCTATGTCATATGATCCACAAGACAGCTGATTGAGTTCAAGATATGCATTTGGGTGTGAATAGTAGAAACATGTGTGAAGAGGCACTTCTGAGTTGCTGCTACAAATATCTATAGATCTCTTGACTGCACAGTCCTGTAGTCAAGGGGAAGTTGAAAAGCTCAGTGGGCAAGACTGTTCAGAAGGAGGAATTGAGCAACGGAATCATTGGGGAAGGCATTCCAGAAGTGAAAAAGAATTGAGAGGTGTGAGGAATGGATAAAATTATGTGTAAGCAGAAATTACAGGAGGCAGGGCAGACTGGCAAGGCAGTTCTGGAGGATTCACAAGCTGGCCTACAGACACTCAAAGCAACGGGCACTAAAATGGTGCAAATCATGGAAAACATCATTAGATTGTTTAATCATTTTACAATTGGTCCAGTTTCAGTATAAATTTTTATATGCCATTGCATATATTTATTTAATCTAATATTACACTACAGCAGATAACATACAGTGGTGTGAAAAAGTATCTGGCCCCGTCCTGATTTCCTATTTTTTGTATGTTTGTCACACCTTAAATGTTTTAAATCATCAAATAAATGTAAATATTCAACACTGATAACACAAGTGAACACAAAGTGCCGTTTCTTTAATGAAGGTGTTCATTATCAGGGGGAAAAAATTTCAAACCTCCATGGCCTTGTGTGAAAAAGTGATTGCCGGCCCGTTATAACATAAATTAACTGTGCAGCACCCCCAAAATGAATCAAAGCACCCCCAAAGATTTCTTACGTTTTTGACAATATTTGCTGTTTTTGTGACACACTACTAAAAATCCGTCAATCAAGAATAATGTTGGATCAGTGTTTCAATATTTATATCTTTTATTAGATGTTCATGTGGTTTGGTTATTTGCCTTTTGGTTGAAAGTACACTGAGAGAGGACTTTTCATTAGTGATCTTAATAGTATTTATTTCATATTAATGTAATTTTTTCATCTAATTGAATACAATCTATTTGTGTATGATTGTCATTCCAAAGAGGAAGAGAGGAAAGAGGGGAATGTGAGGAGAAAGTACAAGGTCAGGAAGAACCAGGTAAGAAAACAGACAGGGAATAGTGACAGGCAAAACAGAAACTGTTAAACTGACAAAGAGAAAAAACCTGATTTTACTCACACAATCAGGAAGTTGCGTTCTCCCTATATTAAAGGTGCTATACAGAATCTGCAAAACAAACTGGGTTGAAAAACTTTTGACCCTCTTTAACAACATTCCAACATAACATTATCATTGATTGGGGAGATTAAAATTAATGATATATTCTTATGTGGTTCAGCCACAACTCTACTAAAACCTCAGCCAGTAATAGGTAGGCCAACTTTTGGACCATCTAGTTGTCTGTATGACTGTCGCAGTACGTGCACCACATTTGCACACTATCAGAAAGTGCCAAATGGTGCCCTGGTGGAGTGAGGAGCTGTAAAGAGAAGCAGAGTGCTCTGTTTATATTCTAAAAATGTGTTAAGCTAGCTTGTTTCAAAGATTCTGTACAGCAGCTTTAAATGTTTTCCAAAAGCACACATACACTTACCTTATCAATGTTTCTCAAACTTTTTACAGTGTGTACCACCTGAGAAAATGTCAAGCTCTCCCAAGTACCACTATGAAAGCATGAAACTCATAAATCTTACAACACAAAATTAGTATTATTAAATTAGTAAAATTAGTATCTGCAGTAAAGATTTTTTCATACATTGGTATACATGTATACAATGTATTTATACAGGCAAAGTTGGACAGGAGCCTGTCCAAATTGAAGTTCACTGTTTTTAGATGACTGAAGTGGCACCTAGTGTGGACTGTTATGACTCATCTGCTTAAAGGTTTGATGTGTTATGCATTCACAGATGCTTTTCTACATACCTTGGTTGTAACAAGTCGTTATTTCAGTAACTCTTACCTTCCTATCAGCTTGACGCAGTCTGTCCATTCTCCTCTGACCTCTTGCACCAACAAGGCATTTTCGCTCAGACTGCAGCCTGCTGGATATTTTCTCTTTTTCAGACCATTTTCTGTAAACCCTACAGATGACTGTGCAGGAAAATCCCAGTAGATCAACAATTTGTGAAATACTCAGATCAGCCCTCTGGCACCAACAACCATGCCAAGTTCAAAGTCACTTAAATCCCCTTTCTTTCTCATTTTGATGCTCAGTTTGCACTTTGGCAGGTTGTCTCTAAATGCACTGAGTTGCTGCCATGTGATTGGCTGATTAGGTATTTGTGTTAACAAGCAGGTAAACAGACGTAGCTGGTGAGTGTATGTGATACACTTGATTGTGTATGTGACAACATGAGTGTAGAAAAAAAATTCTACTGAATTTTATGTCTATAAAGTCCCTTCATGATCCATACATTGTTATAATAAATGTATCAATCCAATTATCAGTTTTACTTAAGAAGTTAAATTTATTTAAATTGCTTAAATGTTTAAATGATTACATTATAGTTGACTACTAAATATCAAAAACGTAAAAGTATAATAATATGAAAATGTAAAAAATATTCACATGATATAAATCTGGTATAAGGTAGGTTAAATAAGTCTACAAAAGAACTTTGGATTTTAAATCATGATTAAATGTTTCTGACATTAAGATCTCCCCAAACTTCGACATTCTGTTATCCATATGAATTAAATTATATGAATTTTGTGTTCAGCAGCTTAAATTAAATGTTTATTAAGATGGCAAATAAAGACTATTTCTTTCTCAAGCTTGTACAGCTGCAGTTTCATTCTCTGGGTTATGGAGGAAGATTAATGACTAGATAAAATTCATGAAATTTTCAGCGCAGACTACACAGAAGGAAAATGACAAATCTCTGGATTACATTTGATGTAGAAAGAAAAAAAATCGGACATTTCTTTTCTTTAAACAACCTTCCGTATTCCTATTGGATAACAGAACATCTCCCCCCTCCCCGGCGCTTCTGCGTGGACTCTTGGAGCGCCCTGCAGACGCTTTAACTGATCCTGATTCACCTTCAGTTTGAGGTCTGTGGATCAAAAAGGAGCAGACCTCGTATCTCTGTTGGACAGCGTGTTGGAGATGCTAAATCAAACGGTTTGGGAAATCGCAGACTTCTAAATGGACCAACTTTCTGAGAGACTTGAATAATCAGTGCATCAGCAGGAAAAGTGTGGAGAGGGGAGAGGTGAGGATACAGAGGGGAGGGGGGCTGTACTTTAAAAGTTAATTAACATTAGCAAAAAAGTGTAGCTGTGCTACATTTTTTTCTTTAAAAGGGTCTGCTACCTAGCCAGCAAAATTTCACCTAAAAGCAGACAACAGGATCGTCCTGCGCTGACGCGGCTGGTCGGCAGGAAGCGGCTGGTGGCGGCGGGGGTCCTGGGGGTCGTTATGGTACTGGTTTTGGTCATTCTTATCCCAGTTCTAGTCAGCTCAGCGGGGACAGCTGCACACTACGAGATGCTCGGTACTTGTAGGATGGTGTGTGACCCATACGGCACCAAATCTCCAACCAGCACTGCCACAGCCGATACCGTGCGCGACAACAGCCTAATGCAGTCTTTACCCACTTTTATTCAAGGTCCGAAAGGAGAACCGGGCCGTCCGGGTAAGGTAGGGCCAAGGGGATTGCCAGGTGAACAGGGACCACCCGGCCCAGCCGGCCCACCTGGTGAAAGAGGTGAACCCGGCAGACCCGGTTTACCGGGACCTCCGGGACCGAGCGGTGCTGCCAGTGCTATTAGCGCGGCCACCTACAGCACCGTACCCAAGATTGCCTTTTACGCAGGGCTGAAAAAACAGCACGAGGGTTACGAAGTACTCAAGTTTGACGACGTAGTGACCAACCTGGGAAACCACTATGACCCGACCACCGGAAAGTTCACGTGTTCCATCCCTGGGATTTATTTCTTCGCTTACCACGTCCTGATGCGCGGAGGGGACGGCACAAGCATGTGGGCTGATCTGTGCAAAAACAATCAGGTAAAACAAACGGCACGTAGAAGCAAAGATTTAAAGGAAACTTTGCAGTTCCACGAAGTTTCCATTGTTAGGTGTGCGTGTCCACAGTATCTGACTTTAATTTAACATGTCACATTTTGTTAGGTTAGGTACATTTGATACATCTCTGGACTATCTATAGGTTAGCAGCCAAATATATCCTGATATAAAAACATTTAAAAGTTCTTGACAGCAATTGATATCCTGATATAAAAACATTTAAAAGTTCTTGACAGCAATTGAAGTAATGTAAAAGCCGTTCCTATTGATAGACCTGCAATATGCAAATAACAGGTGAACAGGCGTGCTGTCAGTATGTATAATAATCTAACAGAGAATCAGTGGGACTAAACGAAGGGGAGTCTGTGGTTTTTGGTGAAACCGCAAGGCAGTGATACTTAGACTGAGCAATGCATTTCTACGAAAGGCAAAATACAGTGTTGGCCACCTAATAGGACAGAAGAGAAGATGACACTAAGTAATATTTATGCTAAGTGCAATGGTTAGAGAAACAATAAATAATTCGACCGGATCTTTGTACATCTAGCTGCTGTACATCTATCAGTCAATGCTTTTTGACTGATTAAATGAGAACAAGAGTGTTTCTATCATCCAGTAGCCACATATATTTAGGAGTACGAACAAACCCACACAACTTTACCAGTGTACATTATAATGATATTTAGACAAGTCTAATATTTAAACTGGCTAGTGAGTTCTATTCCAAACAATAGAGTACCATGGTATTTGTGCATTTCATTAATTTTAGATGTTTAGGTAGTAAGATATGTAACCCTAGTTTGTTTAAGCTGTAAAACTTCTACATGTTAGCAAAATAAATCACTAAAGAATATACATAATAATAGATTTTGCACTCACTTTCCAACATCTCAAGTAATATGGATTCCAAATCCACAGCCTGAATAAAGGAAATAAGAAAGGAAAACGAAATATACGACAATAATTTACCCCAAAAGTACATCACATAAAGGTATTTTATGATACAACAACAATAATAAAAGTAAAAAAAAATAACGACGATAACAATAATAATAATTACAGACCCAGTGAACTACAGAAGCCATTTACTGCCTCTGTTTCATCTGGTATGTGTTTGTTCCATCACGGTGTCCTGCCCTCTGTGCGTCTCTGTAGTGATCAGGCTGTCAGCGATAGATCTAATCTGTGGGGCAAACCAGTGTTGCAGCACCGCTCCACCAAGCACATCTCTTCTGCCTGTCAGCCGACTACTGTAATACTGCTGCAAAGCACAAGGAATACAGCAAACATCTTTGGGATTAAAGCAGCAGAACTGCACACCATGACAAATCAGATGCTGAAATACATATTTCAATTAGGGTTACTGGTATTGGGATTTTTGACCATATATTCAGAGTGTCATGGAGGAAAATAAACAAGACCTGCTGAAGTGATAGTTACGATTATTCCTAAAATATTGTCAAAAACAAATATACTTATTAAAAAAATTAAATCAGCCTTATCAAGTAATTTTAACTCTGGAATGTACTACAACTCTTTGAGACATATTTTCGATTGAAAAGGAAATTCTGAGGAGACTGTTTTAAAACTCAAACATGATTTATCTTCAAAATGTAAAGTGGACTTACATTTTACATATAACTATGTGTGTTATTTGTGGACTGTATAGTGTGTAGACTGTCAAGTAAAGGTGAAGCTCTCCGGTTCTTGATTTTCTCAGATTCCGAAAAGAAAGATGCATCTGTCTTTGCCTCTTCCTCCATATGCTGGCTCTATCAGCCTATGAAAAAAATTCTTAGATATCATTTGCCAAATACTCATGAAACCACTCTATATTTGAAGCCAAATTATTTAAAAAAAAATAGAGTTAAGATTGATCATGTCCTAAGTTCTGTGGCATTCTGTGCACTAATCCTGGTCCGAGTTTCAAGTTTGTTTTTCACATTTATGATTTCAGACAATTTAAGATCACTGCACATGTGTCATCCCACTAAGTCAGTTAATTTAGAAGAAAAGTAAGTAAGTAAAGTTTATTTATATAGCACTTTTCACAGACATATGTCACAAAGTGCTTCACAAGAAAGGTAACAAAACACAATACAATACAGTCATAAATACATCATAAAAACCCTGGTTTAATTAAAAGCTTTTTGAAATAAAATTTCTTTAGCTGCTTTTTGAAGGTCTCCACCGAGTCCAGACACCATAGAAATAGTCCACAGTCTGGGTGCAACAGTATGAGAAGCAGAATTAAACTGTGAGTGCATTTCATTGTTGACTCTGTAACGTGAGATTAAATTATAATTTTTAAATTTTCTGTTGTTGCCTTTTCTCTGAATATGACTTTTATATGACTGAATAATAAAACAAGCTTTAAAAAAGTAAATTAACACCTAATAGTAACCACAAATAAACAAGATGTTACAGTGATAGTCATAAACCGATTATACATATTTATCTACTTTTCTTTTCTTTAATTCCATGCTGTTTTATAGTACATTAGGTATTCCATACAATAATAATCAGGCCCATCTTATCTTAAAGACCTTGTAAGTATCACCCCAAAAGAACACGCTTTCAGACTGCTGGTTTAATTGTTGTTCCTAAGGTATTTAAAAGTAGGATGGGAGGCATCCAGCTTCCAGCTCACAGACACCATCTTTATTTTTAAGATTAGGCTTAAAACTTTCCTTTTTGCTAAAGCATATAGTTAGGGCCGGATCAGATGACCCTGAATCCTCCCTTAGTTACACTGCAATAAATCTATCCTACTGGGGGCTTCTCGTGAGGTACTGAGTGTTTCCTCTTCACTGAACTTTATCACTCACTATGTTTTTGTACACCTCTCTGCATTTAATCACAAGTTATTATTAATCTCTGGCTCTCTTCCACAGCATGTCTTTGTCCTGTCTTCCTCCCGTCACCCCCAACTGGTTGTGGCAGATGGCTGCCCCTTCCTGAGCCTGGTTCTGCTGGAGGTTTCTTCCTGTTAAAAGGGAGTTTTTCCTTCCCACTGTCACCAAAGTGCTTGCTTAAAGGGATTCATATGATTGTTGGGTTCTTCTCTGTATGTATTATTGTAGGGTCTTTACCTTACAATATAAAGCACCTTGAGGTGACTGTTGTTGTGATTTGGTACACAAATAAAATTGGATAGAATTACTCTATATTACAGATCTATCCATGTGATCGGACTGTGTGAGAAAGGTGGAGTACCCAGAAAGAACATTTCGAACCCACAGCCTTCTCAGTGCTAACCACTGTACCACCTTCTGAGTTTAGATAGATATGTTAAATGTTCTAAACTTTTTACTTTATATGAATGCTCAAAGGGATTTTTTTCTACAAGTAATATTCAGACACACACTTTCATACATTTCTTTACTCTATGTGTTTAAGGCCTTAATTATTATGCGACAGCAGTGAATCCAGTGGGAGCAATTTGGGGCCCTGTAACAAGCTGAATAAACTAGCCAGCTGTCCACCAGCTTAGAATACAGGACCTTTTTGCCATAAGGTGATAAGCAATAACCACTGTAGCATCTTGCTGCCCACACTACTTGTAACGCTGACGTTATACAATATATATACAAAACCTTTTTTTGTTCTCAAATAACACAACCATACTTTACCTACTGTAATGCTGAACAGCCAACAAATTCAGTAAACCTGTATGGTTAAGGTAATATCGAAGGAACTAAATCCACTAATTTTATATTCATGACAATAATAGTAACGATTAAAGGAAACCGCACTGACTCATAAAGAGACAGGATGTCAGCAGTGAGTTCAGATGTATGTGGAAATAATTTCATCTTCTAGTAGTTTTCTAGACTAACGAATACAAAATAAATAAATAAATAAATAAAAATAAATACTACTTGCTGGGACTGCACTGGGCCATGTTGTGTTGAAGTTGCTATTTTTTGCTGTTTTCAAGTACATAAAAATATTTTTCACTGAAGGGTTTTGTGATGCGCTTTCATACTATCTTAACACTATCTAAATCTGCTCTAACCACAGCCATCTCATAGAGATTAAAATTTTAATGGATTCCTCCTTTGGCTTGGAAAACATTCAGTTTTCCAAGTTATGCAAAACTATAAAAGTTTGATGTACACTCTACAATGAATCCACTAGTGTGGCCTTTTGCACTTCACCATCCTGGTCTTTTGAAACTGTGACATTTTTATTCAAATGAGAGATGTGAAGTCAGTAAGCTAATGCTAACAGTAGATAGCTGTGTTATTAAGGTGCATTCATTAATCTCTCTGCTATTAATTAAAAATCTAGTCAAAGTTAGTGAAGAACATTTTGCATCTTTTAGTATAACGGCAGGCTAAACAAGCAGAGGTTTGACTAGCTGGTGGACTCTGCATTCATATTGTAATGAGTTGTCACTCACAAAGTTGCCTAGAGCATACACAATTTCATTGTAGTATTTTAATTTGATTGGGACCATAATTTACAAATTGTACATTATTTTGTATTATTTTGTATTCAACAACAGATACTTCTTAATCAGGAATTTATCCACTTACCTAATTTTCTCTCAGACGCAATCAGAATTTTATTTTGCATTGAGAGGTGCGTTCCTCTGGGTATTTACATGGACACAGCATTTAATCACTCTCTGGTGGCGCCATGCATATGTTATATACTGCACACTCCAGTGGGACACATTTGTTTGTCCAAAAATATGTCTAAAAGTAAGAGCTAAGAAGAAAAAACAAACTGGCCTAATATTAGTGACCACAACATATAAAGAGGATGCAAACAATTTGCAGAAAACACACCTCTGTACTACTTCAGAAGTACTGTTTAAATATTAACTATTGACAAAACATTTGTGACTATTTGTTATGCTGAACCTCCACCACAGCTGAAAAAGCTTTAAGGAATGATTAAAGCAATATTGTTGGCATACTTGGACAAAATGTTCACTTTTTATCATTACTGTAGAACTTTATCTCTAATGTCAATTGCAATTCCAAGTAAGAGTCCAGTGAATTCAGCTGAAAAGCTAAGCTCTGTGTTTTCAGCAAAAGGAACTTCTAATTGTGCATGTGGAGCCTTGAGAAATATTTAAATGTGACCTGCTCTATTCTGGATGGAAATAGCTGGACTATCTGCAAAATAGAATCAGCATGGACTAGACTAACTGTGTATATTAAAATTAGGGCCGTAAAGTTGTGGAATATTATTTTGGAACAATTAAAATATATGCAGTGCATACAGACTTATATACATTTATTTACTGCTTTTTCTAGTATTACAATGTACACCGCACATGTAACCCAGCATATTTGTAAAGCAGTGAGAGTGTTTAAGTGTCTAGTCACACATTTAAATATCACTTTATTTGGCAGCACTTTATAATAATGTCACACTATTAAGTATTATTCAGGTATTAGCAAGTGCTTACTTCATCATTTATATAGCATTACTCTTCCATAGTACGCCATTTATAAATACAGATATATGATTCTAACTATGATCATGTAGATGTGATGTAGTAGCAGTGCTAGCAGTGGTTAAGAGTAACATATGTTTGTTTTTATAAATGACATACTAGGGAGAAGAAATTATATATATAATTGATTGAGTACTTGCTAATACCTTACTAATGCTTAATAGTGTGACAATATTATATAATGTTATGTTATATAAAGTGTTACCGTTTATTCTATGCCCTTATGTACTTTACTTATCACTCTATAGCCATACAATATAACAACATCCACCACACACCATGAATGTCTGTTCTGTCATATCCTTCTCTGTTTTGTGCCAAGGCTCACATTTTGGACTAAGAAGACAGATGGATTGACAGAGTAAATGGCAAGTAGAATGGATCTTATATAGCGCTTTTCTACACTGAGGACTCAAAGCGCTTTTATACAACTTGCCTCAGTTGCCCATTGACACAAGCACTTATTTTTTCTATGCTCTTTCTATGTAAGTGCTTTCTGTCTAACATTCACACACATTCTGATAGATGCATTGGAGAGGAACTTGGGTTAGTATCTTACCCAAGGATATTTGGCATGCAGACTGGAGGGATCAAACCAGAGAGGAGCAAAGGAGGCTATCTATGTCCACTGTGTATGACCATTGTTGAAGTGAGGTCATGGTTTACAGCACCAGCTGTCAGTCACCAACAATTGAATCCTGAGATCCCTTCCCAGGAATTTCAACTCCCACTTACTAGTAGCCTCAGGTGACCTCAATAGCTCACACAATGGTGGGGTGGGGCAATGTCTCACAGAATATTTACCTGCTGGGTCAGTTGATGGGAATGACACATCGTTTTTTCACACATGGCTCATGTGAGGACATGGTCAAGTTGTAGGTTACCAAGTAAATGGTTAACAACCCTCAGGAACACCTCGAATGGGACAGTCCAGACAAGTGGTTTTTCTACCTGGCGCTCTCCACCAGTTCTTCTATGGTGAACCGAAGAAGCCTCTTGGAGAGGTGAGAGAGGTAAAAAGTGTTCAAAAAACCTAAAGAAAACCAGCTGCCTTCTTTTCAAGTTCTCAGGACTACCATGACCCAGATAACTAAGAACCACACAGACATAGAGAAAAGGAGTTTAACTAGAGTTACTCCTCTGTTTTTTGCTTCTCTATCAATAAGTCTTCTTGTACTGTCTTTGTGGATACCTATTTGCACAAGAGTAGTCAGTGATGATGGAGTTATGAATGGACAAAATTTATTTTGATTAAAAAAATGCAGGATCGAAATGAGCTTAGACACAAGCTGTGGCACAGGCAAATGATCTATTATACCATCTATTACCCACTGCTTAACTGCTTGTCCACAGGACAACACACCGGACAGGAGACTGCCAGACTAAAACAGGAAAAACACACTAAAAGGCAGACTGAATAAATACAGGGAACAGAGGGAAGAAACAGAGAGGACTAGAGAGCTAGGGATGAAGAGAGCAAGAGAGCGAGGGACAGAAAGGCTGAGAGAGTGAGGGACGGAGAGGGTGACAGGCACACATTTCATAACAGTATGTCTTTCAGAAAGTGCTATAATTACTAATCAATTACTTACTGAGAAGACTTTCTCAGGTCTTCGGTACTCTTGGTGGCCTGCGGATGGCCTGGATCTCCTAGAGCCAGGATCCAGATCCACATAGATTGCAGCTTCCCATCCTCATTTTCAAGTACATTTTGTGACAAAGTCACATACACATATACAACAATTTCTAACCTTTCTTTTTATTTCAGAAACTCTGAACTCTGTTCTAAAACAAAAGTTAACTAATCTAAGGAGCTTGGAAAGAAAAGCGACTTGACTTATTTAAGTTTCTTGAAGACGTTTCATCTCTCATTTCAGAAGCTTCAGTTCTAAGACCAAATTGGGGATTCCCAGATATTTAAGCCCTAGTGGGAGTTGTCCCTTAAGAGGGTTGTTGATCATGTGCCTCATCAGATAAGCCAAGGTGTGAAAAAGCTTCTCGGACGAGAGGTAGTCTTGGAAAAACTTAAAAAAGTCCAGTCACCTTTCTTTCCAAGCTCCTTAGATTACAATGACCTGGATGACTGAGAACCTACACAGACAAACAGTTACCGTATTGTTTGGACCAGAAGGCGCATCGGATTATAAGGCACATTGTCGATAAATGGGTCTGTTTTCATACATAAGGCGCACCGGATTATAAACTGCATTAAGCGAAACAAAACAGTCAGATAAGTCAAAGTTTGTTCAACTCATTCTTCTTGCTTCCTCCACTTCCGTACCATTGATTCATTAATGTTGAATTCTCTGGCAGCTGCTCTATTCCCATGTTGTTGCAGTATATTAATGACTAACCTCGTATTGTGGATGGATTATCTCAGTTGTTCTCCTGATTGAAGTTTGGTCCGTTTACAGCATCCTGCCATGCGATTGCATTTGTCCCTAACCATCAGGAACCCTCATGTTAACTTTTATCGAGTGGAAAAAAGTTAGCATTCATTCTCCAGCTTCACTGTGTTTATATTATGCTAACATTGCTGTGTCGCTAGCGATCACATAGCACATTATTATATACCAGCTAACCCAACTTCAGTAACCCTACAAAAGTCACTGCTGTTTAGTTTTCTGTCTTCATTTATGTTGGAAGTGATAGCAAAGCTGTACATTTTAATTTTTTCAGAAATCTCTCAGTCAGAACATGCTATATCATGTTTAGGTGGAAACTAGTGTGCTAACTTCCTGCTAACTTCTAACTCTATTAAATTTACTAAATTCTGATTTCATGGATGCCTGGATGTTAAACTTAATTGTTACACCCGGTTAAGCAGCAACACTGTTCAATTTATTAAAGATGAAAGAATTTAGACAGTTTTTAACTATCAGTGATGCCGCAGTGTTCATTTGACTTTGGGACCTGAAGTGGAGTTTGGACCCAGTTTACTCCACGAGGCTCCTGACTACGGTAGCCGTAATGCTCCAACAATCCATCAAGTGCTATGGCTTCATAGGTTACCAAAGTCGTACTAAAACATTTTTTGACAGATTTTTGAGCGCTGTGTACCACATAAAATCAGTTCGAGGTCAATAAGCAGACCAGAATTTATACATAATATGGACTGTAAGGCGCACTGTCGATTTTTGAGAAAATTAAAGGATTTTAAGAGCACCTTAAAGTCAGAAAAATACAGTAACTAATTAATTTGTTAGGATCCTGTATTTTGGACCCAGTGCTTTGTGTTTGTAATTCCTTCACCTTGTCTGTCTGGTCTCTCTCTTTTGTCTCCGTGTCTATCCTGCTATCAAGTCTGCATGTCCTAGTTGCAGTATTGGCATTAATTATTTTTTCAGTTTTACTGTGATACTCTCTTGCCTAATGTGTGTTGTGTTGAGTCTAACTTCCCTTGCCGTGTTATTCTTGATTTGCTCCTGTTATGTTTTCCATGTGTTTCCCCTTTCCCTAATCATCCTCCTGTGTATATGTTGTTCCAGTCTCTCCTTGTCCTTCATACTGTTAGTTACCTAGTGTTATTCTGCTTTCTGGTCTTTGTGCCCACTAGTTACCTAGAAAGTTTATAGTTTGCATTGTTTTTTTGGTTTAGTTTTGTGTTTTGCCCTATGTGTTTTTTTTTCGCACAGTCTTCTGTTAGAATGTCTGGCTAACATTGGAATCAAGGACACACCACTCTTTGACACGTTTAATATCAGTTAGTATATCATCAATAATCATTCTGTTTTATATGTTCTCTATGTTTTATATTTTTATTTTTCCCATCTTTTAATATTGTTCTTGTTCCTTTGTGTTATAAGGTGATGCTGAGTGTTTTTAAAGCTCCAACAAATAAAATGTATGCTACTACAACTACTACTAATGATAATGAACTAAACTTATCACAAAAGGTAAGGAAATTGGTGTTTGATGAAATATTTCTTTATTGTAACAATGCTTCTTGGCAACAAATCTAGGAAAGCCTTTGTTTCTGTAAGTAAAATGCATTTCTGGGTTGAGCACCAGAGTTGAGTATGGGTGGGCTGTACCCATGAAAAACTTGCCAATTCTTCTTTGCCAATGCCAAACAGCTTGTTTCCCTATTGACTCTCGTTTGGTATCATTTATTGGGCTGAATGATTGAAGTCTGAAGAAACACTGGCAGTTTACAATTTATTTAGCTCACAAACAGGGGTGTCAGCAGCATTTAGAAGAAGCATACAGAACCACAACAACCAGGCACCTCTTTCTCATAATGGTCTCCAGCCTTGTTACATGGTGGTGTGGGATGGCATCCCATGCTTCAACCAGCATTTGTCACAAGTCAGCCAGTATGGCATTGTTGGTCACTCTGGCACAAACAGCACACCGAAGCAGATCCCTGAGCTGGGGTTTCAGCTTATGGCTGAAATCAGATTTTTCACTCCTTCTCTTCCTCTCAGAAGATTGGACAAGAAAAAAAAAGTAAACCCAGCTCACACGAGACAAAAGACTAACAAAATAAAACAAATAACAAAAACAACACAAAGGATAAGAAGAACTCAGAACCGTGAGGCTAACAACATGCATGTATTACTTCTAGGCTTGATTATTGTAATTCTTTAATATCAGACTGCTTAAAATGCTCCCTGAAAAGTCTTCAGTTGAAAAGTTGATCCAGAATGCTGCAGCAAGAGTAACAACTAGGACTAGAACAGTAGCACATATTTCCCCATAACTCCTGAGTCCCGTCATTGTCTCCCTGTTGAGTTCAGAACTGAAATCAACATCCTTCTCCTTACATACAAATCTTGAATAATACAGACATGTCAAAGCCTAAAGATCTAACTGGACTCTATTATCTTAACAGAGCACTTAGCTCCTAGACTAGGGACTTGTGGGTAGCATCAGTGTTATGTAGGGGCCTATGGGGTCCAGGCCCACCCAGTAAATCTACAGATATATTTCAACTATAAGTTTCACTAATTCATAAAACTTAGTGAAGGTAAACTTAAACACCCATATTGATGATAAGTTATTATAGCGCAAGCTCACTTTCATGACTTATTTCATTGCTGCCAACCCTATTTTAGAAAAATTAGAATTGGAGGAGCCTTCACCTGGTGGAACTAACAGTTTGGGTTTAAGATACAGGACCTCTCTACTTGTAAGGTTTGGGGCTGAGCATAGCCCTGAAAGCATTAACAGCACCTCTTCTGAAGTTATTCACAATATTTTTGAGCAAAATTAAAATATCAAACACTGTAAATATTAGGCTGTCTCTTGCAGAATTCTACTGAAATAATACAATCAGTGCTATTTAAATTCTTCAGCATTGTTTGCCAACTTTACCAGAGCTTCTGCTTCTATGGTGTCATAATGGGACCTTTTAAATGTGGCCATCTCTGTCTTGTCTTTTGGATGTTTATCTCTTCTTCACCTTTCCTGCTCTTTTGGTGTCTTTTGGTAACAATCTGCTGCAATTTTAATCTTCACTGCTCTCTCATCCCCTTCTCTCTCCTTTCCTGGGTATAAAAACAATGCAGTAGGCATGTGCCAATTAATTCCTATTCAATTCTCAATTTTGTATGTGATGATGAGATATTTAATGACATCTGCCTTCACAGCCACATCGCTGTTGTAGAAAAATAATTTGAGCATTGAAACCAAACTGATTTTCCGAGATTTATTGAAAGAAAATAAAAACATTTACAAAGGGATCAATACAGCATGAACAGTGTTCGTACCAGCATTGACGAAAAGGCAAAATTGTAACAGCTCCTTTATAACTGTCGTGTCGATACAATCTTTGTCTATTCGCTGGTTAAGAGTGAAGTTCTCACCATCATGTAGGCACCAGCTTGGTAATTAAGTGTATCATGGCCTTGAGCAAAGCTTACAGTCTTCATACAAAAGACAATTTGTACAAAATATACATTAGGTGAAATAAATTTTCCACTACAATCACCTGTTTTTGTGAATTTATATTTTACTTTTCACTTTTCACTATACTGTTTTGGAGTAATTATTCTCCTTCCACTGTTATTGTGACTATGTTTTACCATTTAATTTATTTCACACAAAGAATTCTATGTATTGTCTTTAAATGTCCGCTAGAGTTCATTAATCCACAGTCAGTGTTGGGTGTAAGGCCTTCCAAAATAATATGTTACTACATTTTTCAGTTATACAGGGACTAAACCCAGTAATTACATTAAAGGTACAATTATATCATTACCTGCGTTACAAAGGCTCTTTAGTTATAAGCACACATGGTGGATAGGAAGGGGAAAAAGACAACTCAAACTGACTTTTGTTTTTTTCTTTCTGCCTGGTTGGGCTACAATCAGCTAATGTCAGTTCACGTAACAAGAAGAGGAAAATAGCAGAACAGTTTTTGATTGAATATTAGTTGTAGTTTTATTGCATGGAAGGACAAAGGTTTTATTGTGGAATGCAAACTGTGTGTAGGACAATAGGAACTGCATAATGGTATTTTTGAAAACGCAGATTTTTCTATGCGTTTGCACCCTTCGTCCACACGTAAACGACGTTTTTGGTCACTGAAAACGGAGATTTTTAAAAACGCCTGCCAGGGTGGATATTTTCGAAAACTCCGTTTTTGCATTTACGTGTGGACAAGAAAAACGGAGAAAACGCAGCGTCAAAGGTGTGCGCCTCTTTTGACGTCACACTATGCGCCACGTTTTGTTTCGGTGAAATGAATTTCTACAATACTGTTACTGTTCTCCAAAAGTTGAATCTGTTCATCTGGACGTAGCGTTTTGTGGGAGAAACGTTTCGTCACTCATCCAAGTGACTTCTTCAGTCTCAGCTGACTGCAGGTTTCCCCAAACCTTATAAACAGTACATTTGCATAATGACTGAAAGGAGCAGGGGGCCTAAGGGTACATCTTTCGCCATCTTACAATGCTGTGATTGCAGCCATTCCCCAACTCTCTGTGAATGGTACTCATGGCCATTGATCAGTGTTCTTTGATCAGTGGGTTTTGGTCAGTGATTGTTGATGGAATTTGCATACTTATGATTAAGGAACTAAGGAACTGACCTCACAGCCCATTGTTCCCTCAGTGGGCTGGTTTTCAGTCATTATGCAAATGTACTGTTTATAAGGTTTGGGGAAACCTGCAGTCAGCTGAGACTGAAGAAGTCACTTGGATGAGTGACGAAACGTTTCTCCCACAAAACGCTACGTCCAGATGAACAGATTCAACTTTTGGAGAATTACTTTCCTGGATGATTGAGAATGCATCAAGACGATACTGTTACTGTTAATTGTACTCTCTGCAGTGTTTAAATGCTTACAAATACACACACACAGTTACTGTCCCTCCACACATACGACTCGGTTCTGCTTCTATGCCCCATCTTTGTTTACTATTTCCTACCGAGGCTTCTAGACTTCTGATTGGCCAACATTTCTACACGGTTAGGAATATATCGCCACCTGTTGCTTTGGCATGTTCCTAGCAGCGTTTTCTTCATGTCTGCGTTTACGTGTGGACGGGATTATTTTTTAAAACGAAAACCTCCGTTTTCCAAAATACCAAGTATTTTTGAAAACGGAGATTTTCCGTTGAAGGAAAACGCTGCTAGGAACATGCCGAAGCAACAGGTGGCGATATATTCCTAACCGTGTAGAAATGTTGGCCAATCAGAAGTTTAGAAGCCTCGGTGGGAAATAGTAAACAAAGATGGGGCATAGAAGCAGAACCGAGTCATATGTGTGGAGGGACAGTAACTGTGTGTGTATATGTAAGCATTTAAACACTGCAGAGAGTACAATTAACAGTAACAGTATTGTAGAAATTCATTTCACCGAAACAAAACGTGGCGCACAGTGTGACGTCAAAAGAGGCGCACACCTTTGACGCTGCGTTTTCTCCGTTTTTCTTGTCCACACGTAAATGCAAAAACGGAGTTTTCGAAAATATCCACCCTGGCAGGCGTTTTTTAAAATCTCCGTTTTCAGTGACCGAAAACGCCGTTTACGTGTGGACGAAAGGTGCAAACGCATAGAAAAATCTGCGTTTTCAAAAATACCCGGGTACGTGTGGACGTAGGGGCCCCAAAGCGCTTTGCACTACATTCAGTCATCCACCCATTCACACACTGGTGATGGTAAGCGACATTGTAGCCACAGCTGCCCTGGGGCGCACTGACAGAGTCAAGGCTGCCGGACACTGGCGCCACCGGGCCCTCTGACCACCACCAGTAGGCAACGGGTGAAGTGTCTTGCCCAAGGACACAACGACTGAGACTGTCGGAGCCGGGGCTCGAACTGGCAATCTTCCGATTACAAGACGAACTGCCAACTCTTGAGCCACAATCGCCCCTACTGCTAATACTGCAAACACTGCAAACACTGCAAACACAACTTTAACTCTTGGAAAGCATGTGCACAGACAGCAAGCTCACGCAAAGGTAGTCAAGAACCCAAAATGATGTTAAAGCTGAGTGAATTAGACCCCATTGCAGCAACCAGACCATGAACTTGACTTGCAATGATGAACAGTCAGGCTTGCAGCATTTTGGCCTCAGGGCACCAGTCGTTTAAAAGGTAATGCTTCTCTTTAGTTGCTGATTACGTCTTTAACAGACAGAAAATTAGATATATTGTTGTTGTGTATTTAAAGACAAAAATCAGGGTGTGTATGTGTGTGAAAGAGAGAGAGATAGGGGAAAGTGTGTGTATGGGGGGAGAAGGGAGAGGGTGAGACATGGCTCGTGTTATTTGAGGAAATTTCACTTGATATCCGTTGAATATTCCTTGAAAATATTATAAATTATTATTTGGGGAAAAAAACTCATGGAGCATAATTTATTGGACTGTAAAATTTCCTTAATAAATAACATACAATTCTAATTGTACTGAACAAAGTCAATTAAATAAGACAAGATTGGAAATTCATTAAAAAAAAATCATCCTTGATAGTTAACATGAAATTCTGCCCAGGTTCCTCTTCTGACTCCTCTGTTCTACATGTGTGCAGTTTAATCTCAAACCACTGCAAAATCTCCCAGAAAATGCAGACACCAGATTTCAGAAATGCATAAATGATCATCCCTGATGATACCTCTTTTTGGACAATCCAAAATGCCATCCAAAAACTTGTGTTCTCGGTCAGCAGTGGTTTTCCCCTTGGAACCTGTCCTGACCTTAATGTAGACCATACCTGCAGTTCTGGATTGATCTGGATTAGTTGTCGATATGTTCTTGGAGTAATTTTGGTAGGCTGCCACTCCCGGGAAAGTTAACTACTGTTCCCTGTTTTCTCCATTGTGTATAAGATAGAACATGGCATCAGTCAGATTTGGATTTCTTTTTTGATTTTAAAACCATCATTTCAAAACAAGATTTAAAAAGTGCAGGCCTTACAGTTAGTAACCCTAACTGTAAGGCCTGCACTTTTTTCAGTTAGGGATAGTGGTCGTGATTATACCACAAAATTTGGGGATAAAAGTTTCATAGGAGAGGTTCTACTGATCTTTTTGATGAGCAGAGCCTGTTTCAGTTTAAGTGTTGTTTCCAATAAATTGCCTGAAGGTGTAGACAGATTCCACCCATTTTCCATATATAATAAGAGGGGAGTGGACCTATCTGTGTCTCCTGAAGTCCATTATGAGTTCTCTTCTTTTATGGATGCTCAGCTTCAGGTTATTTTCTGAGCACCAGTGGGACAAGTTCTCTACCTCCGCCCTGTACTGAGGCGACTGTTGTTGTGATTTGGCGCTATATAAATAAAATTGAATTGAATTGAATTGAATAGATGAGCCCAGCTGTATGCCATACTATATGTACTATATTATACTATATTATAATGCCATGATTTCTTGGAATAGCTAGGGCCTATCCTCAAATTATTCACAGGTACCACAACACATGGGTTTGACTGCTCTATTGTTTTAAAGCCAGTAGCTCCCCTCTAATTCTTTTGAGCTTTTCTGCTCACATAATATGTATGCTTCTCTGTTTTTTTTCCTTTTTCTTATTACTCATGTTGTTGACATACATCTTTTTACACAATCACACTACAGGGGACCTGCATCCATTTTGGGGACAAACTAAAATTCCTCTAAATGCAAATCATTACATTTACACATTACATTTTGAAATAAGACTTGATTAAAATCAGGGGTATACAAATAGTAGTAACTCTCTATGAAATATAATGTAAGTCCTTTTATTGTCCTCATGATGAAACACAACTCTGTCTGTTTGTGTGTGTATCTGCATTTCACGTATTTCTGTAGGTACGTGCCAGTGCAATAGCCCAGGATGCAGACCAGAACTACGACTATGCCAGCAACAGTGCTGTTCTGCATCTAGAGCCAGGAGATGAGGTCTACATTAAACTAGATGGAGGAAAAGCTCACGGAGGCAACAACAACAAGTACAGCACGTTCTCTGGATTCATTATCTACGCTGATTAAACTACAATTACTACATTTTTGCTTTCAATTATTGGCCTTCTGGCTCAGCGCTTCCACAAATCATCCTCTTCAAATGTTTTTTTTCTTTTTTAAACTTTTGTGGAGAAACCGAGAGAGAGCTGCATAATGTATTTCCTATGTTTTGCTATTCTCATGATACTTATTGTATCTCTCGACAGGAAAATTAATTGCTTAACTTGTCAAATTGAAAACATTTGAAAACATTTCCTGTCTGTGTACTATCATGTCATAAATGGCCTGTAAATGGCCTGTATATAGTGCTTTAATAGTCTCTAAGGACCCCAAAGCGCTTTACATATCCAGTCATCCACCCATTCACACACACATTCACACACTGGTGATGGCAAGCTACATTGTAGCCACAGCCGCCCTGGGGCGCACTGACAGAGGCGATTATCATAATTAACACTGACATGTTTTTCCAATAGTAGAACTTGTGGGGTTGGAGGTTTGAAGACAATTCTGTCATGAATCTGACATCATCACAGACAGTATGTCAACAAATCCAGCAAACATTTAAATAAACAAAGAAAATCTAAGTAAATGTGGAAAAGAGGAAATCAAATATAAACATGACATTAAGAGAGTTGTTTGTGAAAACAACAACTAAGGCCAGTTAAGTCTGCTGATGCAAAATTTTTTGATTTGATTGTTTGTTTTTTTTGGTTGTACAAGTTGGAACCATTTAATTGTTTATATCTTAAAAATAAAAGCAATTTAATAGAAAAATGAAATGGTATAGACAGCACAATCGGAAAAAATATGAATGCAAATGTTTTTGTTCCATATACAGAAGAATAGTAGTTTGTGTTTCACTCTTAGTCACCTTAAAACTCATGTCTGTCATGTTATTTCCCATTTTTGGACCCAATATAATGTAACACTCAGTTAAATATATACTATCTGATATACCTGGTGATGTTTTAGAGCATTATATTTGGAGTTGGAGGAAATGTTGATGTATAAATGTAGGATTGCATTTACAGGGAGACTTTTGACTCAAATCTTCATGTCATGTCCCAGTCTCTCCAGTGTAATGAGGAGGTCAGTTTGATGTTTCTGCATCTAGCATAGATCAGTTCTGTCCTTACAGTCTATACACAAGCTAAAAGCCAGTGGAAATTATTTTTTCATTTTTTGTAACTTTAACAGCAGTTTGTATGGCTGCTGTTGCTTGTCTGGTGTAGGTGCAGTGACTATGCACAAACTCTGAAAGGTTTTGCAGTTTCTGAACAGTTTTAACAGTGTACAACTGATTAATCTACAAATGAAGATGATCCAGACAGCGCAGGCAAATGTTCACAATTATATGTTCATGCATTTTGTCTTTTTCAAAGAGATGCTGGTACTGATCAGTCAAATGACAGATGGTAAAATGTTATAGAAAGTGCTGGTCATACATGATCTCAATAGACTATATTTCACAGTATAAGTCATTTTAAAAAGTATGTAGACTACAACATATTTTAATGGGTTGTTGGCTGACATATGGACTTGTGTTTGTACCAGCAGAAATAATTGCTTGACAACCGTAATCTTATCAAAGAATTTTATTAAAAACTGGCGATATTAGAGGTTCTTTACATTGAATAACATTATAATTAAAGGCGTAATCATGACTGAGTCCCTTGAATATGTATACAATCGTTTTGTAAATTGCTTTAATATCCTTTCACACTACATTACTGGCATGATAGCTTTAATGAAACTATGGAGTAGACCTACTCACCAAGGAAGCCTAATTCACACAGAAAGCTTTGCTCTGCATATGCTTAAGGGGACCTAGAATAATTGTTATTCTGTGTATCAATTTCTTTTTCTTTTTTTTGGGGGGGGGGTTGTGCATCAAGTTGTTTTAAAACACAGTGAAAGTAAATGAAAAAAAATCAAAAACTGCAGGTTTGCAGGTAAATGTATGCTGGCATACTTGACCCATCAATGTTCAGCCTGCAAGCAGGGAGTTTTCGGGTGGTTGCAAATCTCCCTGGAACTTCTTCTATTGGCTTTAGAGGAAACCTGGGGTGCCCTGGTAGCCATGTTTGCCAAGTCTTAGTCAGTTCTCATTCCCAGGGTGTCAGGCAGCTGTGATACAACTGCACCTGTGAAGGACCCCTTTGCATTACATTTCATTAAAGAGAGAATTTGGAAGAAAAGATTAAAAATGAAAAACTGTGACTGGTCAATCCAGAGTCTAATTTTTTTTTTTTTTATGAACTGCCCTGAGATGAGGTGGAACTGGAAAGGAAGAAGATGCATGGTACGTTATCTAAAAGGTGGCATAAACAGATCAAAATGAAATTCAGAAACAGTGAATAAGGAGTTGCTAAAGACAAACAAACATGTAATTTGGAGATGTCGGCAATCTAACAAAACAGTATCTGACACCCTGGAATAGAAATGCATTGGTGCTTGTTGTATCATAACCTCACCAAAGCTGCATCTTTCTCAATGAAATTAAGATTTTCTGGTCTCCCAATTAATATCATAGCCATAAGTGCTGAACACAACTTATCATGGCCTATTTTATAACAAAACCTTTGTATTTATATAGCATGTAAACAAGTGTCATACATACCTACAAATATTAATATGGTGTTATCAGCATCAGTGGTATCCAAGTATTTAAAAACTGTCATTTCCTGTGCCTTTGTCCAAGATCACGTTTCTTTCTAGTGCAGTTTTTACAGTCCCTGAAGTTACTACAAATGTGAGTGCATACTGCTCATATGGTATATTTGAACTGCAATGTGAACTGGAACTACTATGCAGATATAAAAAATGACAAAAATACGGTGTCATGCAAGGACTGTCTGAAAATGTTGCTCATACTGGAATCTTCTGTAAATGCTGTATTGATATAATATGTTCTTTGTTTTCTGGAAGAGTGTAGATGAAATGAGATGCTCAGTTAATCCTCTTATTAATTCAATAATTACTGATTGTAAAGTAATAGCCTGACCATTGTATTGGTGTGAAAGGCATATGTGTGGTAGATAAAGTGTGTGCAATATTATGAAAAGTTTGCACACTCCTCCTGTCTTACAGCAGCCCCCTGTGTAGTATTACTTCAAAAATATCTCAATAAAATGGATAGAAATAACACTGTGTCTGTGTATGAATTTCAAAGTATTTGAGATATCACTATTATATGTTTGCCAGTATGTCAGAGCCCTGTAGACATAAAACATATGTTGCAACAAAACTGTCTTTATAGGTCAAATCCTATTCTTCATCAAAAGCCAAGGCCATGTATTTAGTGAGAGTCCCCAGGCTCGGCCACCTATGCTACCCCATGCTGACTTTACCCAGCTTGACAAGGTCCACATCAGCTGTTGAGAAAACACAACTTGAGAACACACTGAATGAAAGTGGGCTACTGGAACCCACTTTCATTCAGGGCTACTGGAAAGTGGGCTACATGGACAAGGGCTGACAATACGGAATTGATGGAGCGTTACTTGAACTTCAATTTTCAAACATAATGGAGTGGCTCTACCTGCAGCAAACAAAAAACTTTCTTTAAACAGTATTCAGACCTGCAGGGACACATTAGCTTGAAAACCCTGAGAGGGCAGGAAGGAAGGAGAAGGAGAAAAGAGGTGAGTGGTTGCTACACTATAAATCATCATCCATAATTCACAATAACTGCACAAATACAGTCTCACTTATCTAAACCACAACAATCAATCACATTTGCTGCTAATATTATTATTTTTTCCTACAGCATCTGTTCCACCATACACTGAGTAGCTGCTCAAGTGCCTGGAAGACAGAATTACAAATCATTACAATTTTCACTAAATAATTGATAAATATTTGAGTTCAAGGAGGTTGGATGCCCAAAAAGATGTTTGTTGGTTAATTGGGATGTCATGGTTGAATAGGAATTACAACATGATTGAGGCTCTAGAAATGGCCAATCACAGGCCACAACTCTGGTCATTTGGCTGTAGTGATATATGAGAAAAGTGCAAGATAATAAATGGACTGCTCTTCAAAGGTCCACCCAGGGTGTACTCTCAGCTAAAAGGGAACAATGATACAAGAGCAGTCCCACCCAGATCTAAAACTGGGCAATACTAGAAAAAACCTCTGTGAAAAAAAATGCCAGGTGGCTGACTTAAGAGGAGACCACAACTTCCCAGAAGAAGAACCAGTCACACGCACAGGCAGACATACAGTGAGTCTCTAGAATGAAGAGATGGAGAGCACCAGGACCTGATATGATCCATGCCTACTGTCTGAAGAAGCTAATGGATGCCTGGCAGCACAAATATGGGTGGTGTTAACAGCAGGTGCTGATCCAGACTGGCTATCACAGGGCAAAACAATTCTGATTATCAAAGATCCCAGTGAGGGTACAACACCGTCAAACTACTGGCTGATTCTCCAAAACATGGAAACTCCTCTCAGACATTGTAGCAACCAAGCCAAGGTTTAAATGCTGTCATTAAATGAGAATTTGCTAAAAATGTGAGTTGATTTTACTTGACACCAAAAAACATGAAAAAATATTTGCAATCTAATAGGGTTCAAAGCATTTATAACTAGGTTTAAATAGATTTTTCTTGAACATATATCAGAAATAAATTTGTCATTTGAAAATAAATAACATAAGATAAGGAGGGTTGGACCTGTGACAATAAGAGGCCCTGGATGAAGGAGGTCAGCCATCAGTTTCAATCATTTGTGGTGACTGGAAAGTGAAGAGAGAAAAAAAGAATTTTGAAAATTTCAGGCAGAAACATAAATCTGTTTTTACACAACTTATTGAGATTCGGACTCTAATGACACTGATCTCATTCTTTATGGTCCAGGCAACTTACCATAGCACCTTTTCTAAAGCGCAGCCAGCGGTGAAGGGCGATGAAGGAGACTGTTGATATCCATGTTCACACCTCTGCTAGTTATCCAGATGGAGGCCTGGGGTCTGACTGACAGCGCAGCAGCACAAAAGCCAGCAAACACCAATCACAGGTTTATAGGGGAGAATGGGTTAAGATTAGCCTGTGGGTAAGCTGAAACAATTTCACCCTAAACTTAGTTATTTTCCTTTTTCATTAAGTTGTGTTGTTGCCTGTCAAACCTTTTTCTGGCATCACACATGTTGTTAATTTCACATCAAAAGCTGTTTATCTCAGTAAAGTTTTATAATGTATTTTGATCAAGAAAAAGCCAAACTGCACAGAGACTCTGTTATATCTTGGTGTACCATGTAAAGGAAAAAAAATAATTAGTTGACCTCGTTGTGCTTAGAGATTTCTTTTCACTTTAGTCAGTGGGTTTATTTAAATGCAAAAGATGTGCATTTTGTACGTCAATTTTAAAAATAGAGCTAAAAGGAAAAGTTGTAAGAAGAGTGAATAGATAAAGTGAAGTAATTATACCATAATGTATAAATAACACAAGTTTAGTGGCATAACCAGTCAGATCACACACCTCAGGGTATCACCATTTGGCCAGAGGTGTGCTACTTCCCTTTAATATTTGATCTAAAAAGATTTCAAATGCAGCACCACAACATGCTGTCAATTAGAATAAATAAAATATTCTGCAACGGTAGATTCTATCATGTCAGCCTAAGAAAGCAGTCTGTGTTGATGCCTGATTGTTTCATTCAACTTTTCTGAGGAGGTCTCATCTGTAATGTGTCACTCCAGGGTGGCTGTGCCTCAGGAGAGGACTGTCTACCAGTCAGAAGGTCACCAGATGCTCAGTGGTTCTGTATCTGCATGTACATGCAAGTACACCAAATACTCAGTTGCTTTAATTAGAGTGCGAGTAATAATATGATGTTAGATAAAAGCCATAGCCATAGGAAAAATAATGTCCTTGTAGGAATAGATGTTTAGGTGAATTAGGCTCATAGGAATGTTCAAATAGTATA
This sequence comes from Oreochromis aureus, assembly GCF_013358895.1. Classification (NCBI taxonomy): domain Eukaryota; kingdom Metazoa; phylum Chordata; class Actinopteri; order Cichliformes; family Cichlidae; genus Oreochromis; species Oreochromis aureus. Next base: position 6,106,397 of record NC_052950.1, read on the forward strand.
GGATAGGATCAAAAAAGCATCAGCCCATTTATCCTCATTTACCATCATCTTTACAAATCTCTAGACAGTGAAGGAGACATTCCAAATAAAAAGCAGACTTCTGGACTTTGGGAATTCATAGATATGTAAAAAATGACTCTGTAAAGCATTTTACAGCAACCTATTTTTGCAGTTTTTAGCGTTAACAGTAATCACTTCATGTTACCCAGTGGCTTCCTCATCAGCTGCAATGCCAACGATGTAACAATGTAACATTTCCTCACAGATGCCCTGCATATCTAGGCTTTGTAGCAGTAGGTCACAAGTAACAGACCTGCTACATCAGTGGTTCTTAACCTGGGTTCGATCAAACCCTAGGGGTTCGGTGAGTCGGTCTCAGGGGTTTGGCAGAGCCTCCGCTGTGACATGCACGGCTCATTTTGTGCACCAGTAAAAAACATATCTGTCTTGAATTTGAAAAAAATCACATTTTATTTTTCACTAAAGAGGGGTTCGGTGAAAGCGCATATGAAACTGGTGGGGTTCGGTACCTCCAACAAGGTTAAGAACCACTATGCTACATGATTGCACTTCAAGAAATTGAAACATGACTTTGCAGATCTCATCTTTGTACAGACTGGTCATGTGATTGTCACTCAGTAATAATATTTGTCGGATATTTCTTGTGATGCTCTTGTCAGTTGTGATGTACCCTCAGCTAGCAACTGGGTTTTATTAAACCTTAAAGCCAGGGGCTTTGTTTGCAATCTATACAGTCCTACAACTGTTAGCTAATAACTTCACCCTTTCATCGTGCTATGGCTGTGTGTGGATTTTATCGTAGTCTTTCTGACATACTGAGAAAACCACCAGTGTGACTGTTCAAAATTTAATTTGAAATGGGTTTAAAGAATAGGTTTGGACTGAGCAAGATTTTGGAACAACTTTCTAGAAAACATCAGAACCAGTGGTGTAACATATTCTACCAAACCAATAAGAAAACTCCCTTTTATTTAAAAAACATTCCTTCACTTATGCTGTATTTATATTGTGTTTTTAGTGGTTTCATCAGTTCCCTTTCTTGCAATCTCGCAACCATACTTGCATCTTCAAACATCTGATGACATGATGGGAAAAGAGAAGAGAGAAAAAAAAGAGCACAACAGCGATGATGAACAACAAACAGGGTAAAGCACAGACTATGCAGGGATAGTAAGAGTGGCTGTAACATGCAAAATATCCTTGGGCAAGATACTAACCCCAAGTTGCTCTCTGGTGCATCCATTGGAGTATGAATGTGTGTGTGTGTTAGCTAGAAAGCACTTAAAAGCATAGAAGAAATTGCTTGTGTGAATGTGGCATGTTGTATGTTGCTTTGAGTGCTCTGGGTAGTAGAAAAGCACTATATAAGAATCAGTCTATTTACCATTTAGACTGGGACATGCAGTCATATATTCACTTTGATTTTTTCAACAATAATATATGAATGTGTTCACTTTGTACATGAGCTACAAAGGATTTGTGGCATTTTAGAATCCATCACTTAAATGAGCTTCAATCTGCCTGTGCTCTCTCAGAGGCTCAAGATTTTGTACTCAGCTGGGACACTGATGTATGTGACATATCTTCCTGAAAAAGGGATCTTGAAGAACAATGGCCAGAAAGCAAAAGCACATTGGTTTATATACAAAATATGCTACTGGATGCAGAAGGCTAACTAGCTTTTCTTGAAATCACAAGAACTGTTAGCAAAACACATTTTCACAGCATGAAAACGGGAAACACGTTTGAATATGGCCATAGAAAAGTTTCAGTTATAGCAAATATTTTTAACATATATTTTGCTTATTCATATAAGCATATATTTGAAATCTGTAACCACTCCAGTGTTGCATCTTTTTTAAAGGTTGTCCTGTCTTTATTATAATATGGTTAAATCAGTTTGCAGCTGTAAACTTTCTTGGCACAAACAATTCATCAGTAACTGATCTTTTAATTATTATGTTAAGATATGTGCCCTATCAGTTTTCACACCTAACAAACTCAGTCAGCTAAAACTTGTTTATTTATTTGTTTATTTATTTTTAATGTTGAGGGAGCTTCTGTCAATGAGAATATAAGCCTAATACTCAAGACGTGAAACTAGAGACTCAACCAACCATAGTTGATTGTCCTCTAGGGCCTAGAGCAGGTGATACTGAAGGAACTCAAAGTGCAGGCTAGGAATAAACATACATTTCATAAAATTCTTATCATCTCGGCAGTAACGACACCTGGTTGTGTCAATAGGTTTTCAAAATTAATACTGAGTCGGTGTGTAACTTTATCAAACAAGTCGGACTCTGTAGTTGTCACTTATCCACTTCTCAGTTGGATGAGTAATGCCATGTTTAGCCACATGTTCTCCCTTAATTGCTGTCTGTCTATGGGGTGTCCAAAAATGATGTGGGCTTTATAGATGACTGGGAAACTCCCTGGGAAAAACCTGGTCTTGTTAGGAGAGTTGGCATCCATCCCACTTTGGAAGCGGCAGCTCTCATTTCTAGAAATCTGGCCAAATTCATCAAGCCCCCCAAACGTGATTATCCAGAGTTGGGTCCTGGAAGTAGAGCTGCAGTATTACATGCCTCTCTGCAGCTAATGACATGAGCTAGATGTGTATGAGGTTGTTAGTAAAGGTCCTCCTTATTTCATATTGTAGTTTATGGATAGTATAGGCAGTTTTTATATGCGTATTTTGTGTGGCCTTGTCCAAAGTGAGGACAATCTATACTTTACAAAACATTTATAAATGAGCCTGAAAGGTCAGCAGAACCTCGAGACTCCAAAAAAGCATCAGCTGTTTTGACAACAGACAAAGGAAATGGACAAAGAACAAAATGTTACAGAACATAAAAATATTTACTACAAAACACATCATACAGCTGGAGTCACAGGTTACTTTAATGTCAATATATTGAAATTTCTTATTTAAAATAAATCATGAATAAGGTTATCACAAAAAGTCTTATTAAACTTTCCAAGAAAAGGGTTAGTTTCAACCTTCCTCTGATTTGTAGTCAGTTAGCTTTACTCAGATAAGCCAATCCAATCAGGTTCAGCTCTAAATTGCTCCTGAATTAAACAAATAAGTTAGGTTGTTTGGTGCGGGGCTTTCACACAGGTAAACTCAGGTAAATGATAAAAGAAAAGGGCATAGTCTCCTCTTCCTCTGAGCAGCTCCTCAGGATTAGAAGGTGAAAAAAAAGCATGGGTCTTCTTAATCATATGGTATTTTCATGTTACCAGCCTGTATAAAACAGGGATGTTATTGCATTAAATCAATAAATACCCGTATTCAATGGCTATTCATTTAAAATGAACTATCAAAATACTTCTCTAACACCTAAATCTATACTTCAATGCAATGCTATTTTAGTGCTGCAGTTTTCACAGAGTATCATATCTTTTTATATCTTATATATTGTGACTTTTTGAGCTTTTATTTAATCATCAGTTATGCTTGTAAAACATCAGTCATATATATTTTAACATGGATTTTATGTGTGTTTAGCTTTAAAGTGAATTCTAGTGAATAATAGCACATTATCATACATCAATTTACTTGGTACATCCAGCCTTTTAAGTGCAGGTGTGGAGGATTGATTTTAGACATACTACAAAGTATAACAGGCACTGATGGTGCATTCCAAGGCAGCACCTGCAGCTGTACACTAACACAGAACAAAAGCAACCAACAAAAACAAATAATTCAATTCTCTTTCAGTTTATTAAAGGAATAAAGATTTCAAACAACCCATAATAGCACTAATTACAATGTAAAGTCAAGTTCATCTAACAACATCAGAAAAATAGAGGCCGCCATGCTAATGCATCAACAGAGGAAGTGGCTACAAGGTGGGCCACTTACAGAAAACTGTGATTTTATTTCAGCTGGACCAGTGAAACTCCCCATTCTCCCAGTGTACAGAATTTAGCTACACATTTAATTAATGAGATATTTTAATATAAGAAAAGAAGCACAATTATGACAGTAAATCCCAGTTATCCTACTTTATAAAAAATGCTGTTGTAGTAAATGAAAGTAATCTGTGTACATGGCTGTTTGAACTTAAATTGTAGGAAGTAAATCTGTAAATCGGGTGTCCTGTCTTGTTCTGCCATGATGCGTCATCAAAGTCTAATAGCCAAAAACATTAATTTCTCTGTCTCAATAAATCATGTTAAATTATTCCAAGTGATCTCTCCTCACTGAAATGATTTTAAGGCAATAACATATCTGTTTTATTTAGGCTGGGGTTTTGAGATTCCATGAAATGCTATTCACTTTGCAATTCTTCACTGTGTAGGAGATGTTGGAGCACCCCAAACCTGATCACCTTACCCTGAGAAGCTGCTCTGAGTTTCCACTATGCCAGAGGAGGACGCCATGTCCTTTTCCTCCATCATTCACTTGAGTAAACCTTTGTGGAATCGCAGCACTGAACTCATTTGTTTAATTCAGGAGCACTTAAGATCTGAACCTGAGCAGGCACCAGCTCGTCTGACTAAAGCTAGCTGCAAATGAGAAGAAAGCTGAACCTTAAGAGTGAACTTAAGAAATTCCAAACTATTAAACATCCCAGGGAGTTTTTCCTGTATTATCAGGTTACCCCCTGTGACAAGGGGCAGCCTAAAGTAGCTTTTAGTATGGATACGTTGTGGTGTTTACACTTGTTTGTTGAGCTCAGTCAAAAATTCTCCATTGCTTTTTTTAAATGACTTTATTCATATTGTATTTTAAATGCAGTAACTTCAGTATACTGTATTTAAGTTAAAGTACTTCATCCCTACTACACACTTAGACTCTGGTCTGAAGGGAGGTATAATTGCAAGAAATATATTTAGAGGAAAAACAATTATTCCATTATTCCAGAACCATTATTTCCAACCAGTGCATTTTCCACACTTTGTTATGTTACAGCCTTATTCCAAATTTTTTACTCTATACACTCCCCTATACACACAATATCGCATAATGAGAAAGTAGAAAAGGTTTGCTTGAAATTCTTGCAAATTTATTGAAAATAAAAAATATATATAATATGTCAATAGCTCTAAAAAAAGAAATATAAAGAAAAAAGTGGTTTATATCATATCTACCTTATAGACTCCAACTATTCATGTAAATGGAGAGTCCTCTTCACACGCTAAGACTAATTATGGAGTTCCACAGGGTTCAGTGCTTGGACCAATTTTGTTTACATTATACATGCTTCCCTTAGGCAATATCATCAGAAGGCATAGCATATATTTTCGCTGCTATGCTGATGACAACTTTATCTATCCATGAAGCCAGGTAACACACACCAATTAGTTAAACTGCAGGAATGTCTTAAAGACCTATAAAGACCTGGATGGCCGCTAACTTTCTGCTTCTAAATTCAGATAAAACTGAGGTTATTGTACTCGGCCCTGAAAATCTTAGAAATATGGTATCTAACTAGATTCTTACTCTGGATGGCATTACCTTGGCCTCCTGTAACAGTGTGAGGAATCCTGGAGTCATTTTTGACCAGGACATGTCCTTCAGTGCACATATTAAACAAATATTTAGGACAACTTTTTCCCATTTGTGCAATTTCTCTAAAATTAAAAATATCCTGTCTCAGAGTGACACTGAAAAACTAGTTCATGCATTTATTACTTCTAGGCTGGACTACTGTTTTAGGATGTCCTAAAAACTCCCTGAAAAGCCTTCAGTTAATTGAATTCAAAATCCTGCTCCTCACATACATGGTCTTGAATAATCAGGCCCCATCTTACCTTAATGACCTTGTAGTACCATATCACCCCATTAGAGCACTGTGCTCTCATACTGCAGGCTTACTTGTTGTTCCTAGAGTATTTAAATGTAGAATGGGAGGGAGAGCCTTCAACTTTAAGGCCCCTCTTCTGTGGAACCAGCTTCCAGTTTGGATTCGGGAGACAGACACTATCTCTACTTTTAAGATTAGGCTTAAAACTTTCCTTTTTGCTAAAGCATATATTAGGGCTGGATCAGGTGACCCTGAATCCTCCCTTTCACCTCTCTGCATTAAATCATACTTGTTATGAATCTCTGTCTCTCTTCCACAGCAAGTCTTTTGTCCTGTCGTCCTTCCCTCACCCCCAACTGGTTGCGGCAGATGGCCGCCCCTCCCTGAGCCTTGTTCTGTCGGAGGTTTCTTCCTGTTAAAAGTGAGTTTTTCCTTCCCACTGTCACCAAAGTGCTCTCTTCTAATTGAAATTTTCTATTATTTTCATTTAAGGTGTAAGCACTTTTGCGTATTCTCAGTTGTGACACTGTAACGGAAAACTTCCACTGAACAGTCTAGAACTAGCTGAACTTATTTAGGCCTCAGTAGTTGAAGAAAACAACCCCCCTTGTTCAGGTGCTGATAAAGCCAAGGGCACGAAAAAGCATGCCCATTGTAGCGGAGTGTTCCGTTGGGTTTCATAGCGCGCCGCGTGTTGTATGGTATGATCAGTTTGTAATTTCCTCCCCTTTTTGTGAATGTATAAAGGAGTGAGAGCTCCACTTCTGTCTAGGAGACTGCTTGACGGCCTTGCTGGATGCGCTCTCTCTCTCTCATGCGCGCATGATAATAAAGAGTGTTGATTGCAATTGACCATGTCTGCTGACTTCGTTAATTAAATTTCCACTACATGCTCATAGGGGGTCATATGATTGTTGGGTTTTTCTTTGTATTTATTATTGTAGGGTTTACCTTACAATATAAAGCACCTTGAGGTGACTATTGTTATGATTTGGTGCTGTATAAATAAAATTGAATTGAAATAGCCAAGGAACCACAAGTAAGCCAGCAGTCTGAGCGCAAAGTGCTCTGTTGGGGTGATATGGTAGTATAAGGTCTTTAAGATAAGATGGGGCCTGATTATACAAGACCTCGTATTTGAGGAGGATTTTAAATTGGATTCTGGATTTAACAGGGAGCCAATATGGTCTTTGCCTAGTCCCTGTCAGTGCTGTAGCTGCAACATTTTGGATCAACTGAAGTCTTTTCAGTGTTTATGATAATAATGAATTACAATAGTCAAGGCTAGAAGAAATAAATGGATGAATATCCTGTCTCAGAGGAGACAGGATACTTTTTAATTTTGGAGATGTTGCAGAAATACAAGAAAGCATTCTTACTCATTTGTTTAATATGCACATTGAACGACACAGCCTGTTAATTTGATTTAATTTTATATGAATAAAACTGAATTAAACTTAGCTTACTCTTACTCGCTAATCTCCCTTTTTCTCCCTTCTTCTTTTTGCCTCAGCCCTGGTTTCTTCTTTCTCATTGCATCCACTTTCCCTCTTCCGCTTCATCTTCTCTATTGTTACATTTCCCCCTTCCTACTTTCCAACTTTGGACCCCTGTGTTGCCTTCCTATCATCTACCATTTACTCTCTTTTTGCATCCTGCATCACTGTTCTTCACCTTGCCCTAACCAACCAGTGTCTACTCCTCAGTTACTGGATAATTTTGCTTTCTCCAAGGCATCTCTGTGCTAATTAAATGTGGTGTACACTGTCAGGAGAATGTCACAATTGATTTTTCTTTTGACAAGAAAGCGATAAGCCATTTAATTTTGAGAAACCCACCACCATCTTGTCCCCTCCCAATCAAATGCACACAAATTTAAAGACACACACATACCAATCTACTTTTGTCCTAGGAGACACTCTGTTTAACAAAGCCTAACTCTGACTACTTACCCTGTTGACATCATGACAAGCAGGTAAAGACTGTTCCCATAAAACAAGAGTGGACTTTGTCTCCTTTTCCTAAAGCCTGCACATGTTATTGTGGTTTGACTGACCCTGGATGTTTCAAGATCCATTTTTACTTAGATAAACAGCAAATACACATCATCCTGAATAACTGGGACACTGTGTCTAGAAATAAACATCTTTGAGGAGTGAGACATCAATATGTCCTATATAACATTGCAATGTTTCTAAGTGTTTGCTTTCAAACATATATGTATTTTGGAGCTCTAGATAGCTCACAGTAGAAACAGTGGAATGCATTGATTTCACTGTCACTAAAGAAACATTCATCATGTCCAAACCATCAACTGAAAGGACAGAGCCCCAGCTAAGGTATGATGAACAGCTTTGCCAGCCCTTTACCTCATATTTGTTTTATTCACCTCAGTGCTCTGCTGAATATTTTCTTACATCAGACTAAGACTTAAGCATTATCCACATTTAAAAGACAAATAATTTATTATTATTGTTGTTGTTATTAATAATAATATTATTATTATTATTGCTAAAGATGTATCCTTTTACATCAACTCTCTTACATAAATTAAACATCTTCTGTTATAATGTTTCCTTTTTCATATGTAATATTTGTGAAAATACCATATATAAGGGGTAGATGTCAGGTGATAATGGAAAAGGTTAAACCCAAGTGGATCCACCACTGGAACCTTTGGCAGGCCAAAAAGTTCCCAGCTCATAATTAAAATTTCTATCATGTATTACATGCACTGCAGTGACTGCCTCAAGTCCACACTCCATGGACATCATGGACATCAAAGTATTGTTTTTTTTTCTTGTATCATTCTTTGTCAAGCTACTGCAGCTGTGTGTTGTTTGTTCATTGCGCTTTCTACCTTTACTTTTAAGGAAGATAAATGCATACTAAATAAGTGTTGTCACAGTGAAATTAGCACTGTCAGTCAGATACAGATGTAATATGATGAGAAGCTCATAAATATTTAAATAACTTGCATGTACTGCATCAGATTAATGACTGAGTTGAATGCAATATGGTGAAATGTGTTTTTTCTGAATTACATATATAATCTTAATTCTTGTGCATGGTAGAAGGTGTGTCTTAAAAAAAACTGGACAAATTATCTTAAAATGTTCAATAAAACATTATGTAGAATTTTGGAATAAACAAAAACAAAAACAACAACACTAAAAAAGCAGGATAAAAAAGGGGAAAAGCTGAGATAGAGGTGGAGAGACAAAGACTGTGACAGACTGTGTGCTTTTGCTATCAGGCTAACCAAAATGAGTCTTTTTACACTCTGTCAACAAACTGAGATATCACAGTTATTAAAACAGACAAGGATCCCTTTAACCTACTTGGCACAATTTGCTTGGAGTTAATAGTCTGTTGTTGGAGATTTGATCAGCAGTGAGCCAAGTGGATCACATCCAGTCCAAACAGTCCATAGTAGCTGTCACTTCTCATCACATCCTTGTAGCAGGCTAATTCAGAGAGAGGAAAACTGCTGCTAAAGGAGTGGTGTGAGAGTCTGTGTGTTTGGGTATGAATGCAGTCTTCTGTTTGCTAAAGTCACAGCAACAAAATTTGGTTTTATGGACAGTCTAAAATACATCTTTATATTAACTATTAAATATTAAACAAAGGCAATCCAAGGGATATAGATTAAGTGTTCTAAACTTGTGATAAGAGTATCTCCATTTATGATAGTGTACTATTACTCAAACTAAGCATTTTCTGAAACACTTCTTCATATCTCTGCTCTACTGAGATCACTGGATGTATGATATTAGTTATTATCATTTAGTATTCATGTTTGTATGCATCTTGTCTTTCATAGTTTAAAGCAAAAAGATACAGAAAGGAGGTAAATACTTGCAATGCTCGAATATATTTTCCACATGTATGGGTAGAAGCAACCCTGTTTACAACCAGACTCACAGCACAGAACAAGAGAACCACACTAAATGAAGTTACAAATGACAAAGGCTGTACATTTGCTGTGTTTGTAGTGCAATGACACCTTCCGCATACATTTTAACATGAGGATCAAAATAGATGTTGTCTGGACTTGTAAAATCATTGTAAGGTTGCAGAGAAGTGCGACCTTACACTGTGCCTTTGATAATGTTGCCTTAGCAACAGACAGACAACCCCTCCCCAAAATTAGACGACCAGTCATCCAAATAACATAACACTGCATTTGGATACCCAGAAATACACCCACCAAATTTAAAAAAAATTAGATAAACAGTTGTCAAAATAGGTGAAGAACAGAGATACATGCAGCAAATCCACATTTATTAGTGAGATTTATCTCTGGTATCAAGTTGTTTACATAAGATGTTACAGATTGGCATCAAACAATAATTCTACGTGTTTGAAGGTGATACATTGTGACAGCTCTGTCATACTTCCTGCAGGGCCTGAACAGAACCTGACCTTATCTCCTACTCAGTGCAGTTATGTACAGCTGTTTTAAATTCACAATATATCTTCTGGAGTAACTCAAGTCTGTACCTGCAAATTGATTTGACATCCCTTCTGTATTAGTGCTGAGGCTCAAGGGCAGTGTATTTTGTTGACATCATTTATGACTAATTTTAGTAATTTAGATCAAAACTTAAACTTCTAGAGGGAGCCAATTAAAAAATGCATTTTCTTTTTTTTTTTTTCAAACTCAGAGCCATGCAGTAAGTAATTTAAGAAGGGTGGCATCTACTCTTTTAGTCAGTGCCTCAAAATCATGTATGAATTCACTGCGGTTATTGAAATTATGGCTGTAGTAAACATTATTATAAAGCAACACAATTTGTGAAGGAACACTACTGGGTGGGAAGAAAACATTAAATTTTATTTGTTATCAAAAGCCAGCTTTTTAAAAAACACATTTGGTATATGGTCCACGGTTAACAGCTCTTTAGCTACCACATCTTCAATTATTGTGCATTATTAAATCCAAAAGCACTATGTTTGAAGCCTCCATTGCAGAGAAAACTAATAGAAGCCAATGTCAAAAGGTTATTTGTGTCTGTTGTGGTAGCAAGCTACCAACGTGGACACAAGCAGTGAGGCAAGCCTTAAAGTTAAAGAAAGACAAGATAATTTAAGAAAAGATCAAATCAGATCAGAAATACTGGAATATGTTTAAATTAAACAGTACTAAATTAGTTTGTTTTGTTTACATTCAATTATTTATTCTGAGCATTTTATGGCTCATGGTGTTTTTGGAAAACTGTAAATAATGACCTGTAACTCAGTGAATCCCAGGAAGGCGGCAGGTCCTGATGGAATACATGGAAAGGTTCTCAGAGCATGTGCTGACGAACTGACCGGAGTCTTCACTAAAATCTTCAACCTTTCCTTGTCATTAAACACCGTCCCGCCCTGCCTTAAAACCTCCACCATCATCCCCATCGCCAAAAAGACAGCTGTGGTCAGCCCAAATGACTACAGGCCTGTTGCACTTACGCCTGTAGTGATGAAGTGCTTTGAGAGACTGGTCTGTCAGCACATCAGGACCAGTCTGCCTCCCACTTTGGACCCCCACCAACTTGCCTACAGGACAAATCGATCCACCGAGGACGCTATCACCATAGCGCTCCACACTGCGCTGAGTCACCTGGAGCACAGAGGAAGCTATGTGAGAATGCTCTTTCTGGACTTCAGCTCAGCATTCAATCATATCATCCCGGAGATCCTGGTCCAGAAACTGTCTCACCTGGGACTCTCCACCCCCATCTGCCTCTGGATCAAAGACTTCCTGACAAATAGACCACAGTCTGTCAGACTTGGCCCCCACCTGTCCAGCACCATCACACTCAGCACCGGGTCTCCACAAGGATGTGTTCTGAGTCCCCTCCTGTTTACACTCTACACATCCGACTGCTCCCCTACCCATCTCTCAAACACCATCATAAGTTTTTGCGGATGACACCACAGTGGTTGGACTCATCTCAAGGGGGATGAGTCGGACTACAGAGATGAGGTCAACAGACTGACTGAGTGGTGTTCAGTTAATAACCTCCAACTGAACACCACGAAAACTAAAGAACTTATCTTCGACTTCAGGAAGGGCAGAGCAGACCCGGCCCCACTGTACATTCACGGGAGCTGTGTGGAGAGGGTGCACTCCATGAGGTTTCTGGGCGTGCAGATCTCTGATGATCTCTCCTGGACTGCAAATACCACGGCGGTGGTAAAAAAGGCCCAGCAGCGTCTCCACTTTCTGAGAGTGCTCAGGAGGAACAACCTGGAGGAGAGGTTGCTGGTGACATTCTACAGAGCCACCATAGAGTGCATCCTAACGTACGGCATAATAACATGGTATGCAGGGTGCTCAGCTGCAGACAGGAAAGCACTGCAGAGGGTCATCAACACAGCCCAGAAGATCACTGGCTGCTCTCTGCCCAGCCTGGAGGTCATTGCAAACTCTCGGTACCTCAGCAGAGCTGGCAATATCATCAAGGACCATTCTCACCCCAGCAATCAAGTGTTTGAACTATTACTGTCAGGCCGACGGTACAGGTCACATAAAACCAGGACAAACAGATTCAGGGATAGCTTCTTTCCCAGAGCTATCACCGTAGTAAATAAGCACAAAAACAACTGAAACTGCTTAGCTACACGATACTGTCACCGTCATTTATTATGCTGCTATCCATACTGTCATTGTATTAATGCTGCTATCCTGTATATATCGTACTTACTAGTGTTTGTTTTATTGTACCGTTTATATTTTACATTTATATTTATTATTGTATTTTTGCACGGAGTAGCACTCCAATTTCGTTGTACCCTGTACAATGACAATAAAGGCTATTCTATTCTATTCTATTCTATACTTGCAATGAACAAATTTCCCACGTGTGGGACTAATAAAGGTTATCTTATCTTATCTTATCTGAATGGCTCAGAGCCTCCCGTGTGGTGACTAGGTGCCCTGTGCTGCCCCATCCTCCAAAGTTGCTGAGTGCCTTCAACAGCCCCAGGCTCTGGATTTGACTGCAAGTCCTATGCCCCTGTGCAACCTGAGAATCCTATGCAACCTGAGAGACAATGGGCCCCAACCAGAGACTGCTACTGCACCTGCGTCTGCTGACGTCGGGTCCCCTCTACCTGCCTTGGTCTCCAGAGCCAGCTAAACTTGAATCCAGCAATGCCCTCTTCAGCATCCCCAGTAAGTAAAAAAAGATCTGGGCCCAAGGCTCTATATCTGCTTGCACCTGAAACCGAGATTAAGACCCTCTGGAGGGTTTTCATCACTGATGCAGGCCTCTGGAGACCTTCGCCCATTGCCAAGTCTCCTGAGGTGTCCCATCACCTCTACCAACATAGGTCTCCAGGTAAGCCAGCAGTGGTGCAGATTTGAGTCCACCAGAGTGGCTTGGCTGCCAGGGTGCTTCATCACTGATGCTGGCTTCCCTGGTGGCCCCCTGAATTGTGTTCCCTCCTCTGCTGATTCCTGCATTCCATTTAAATTATGACACAATTTCAGAATCAATCAGTTGACTGAAATGAACAGCCACTCAACCTCAACTATTCCTCCCTCTAACTCCTGTTTTCTCTCCATCAGGACTGTGAACCCAATCTGCCAGTTAAACTCTGCTGAATCTCCCTTTTTGCACATTCCACTAGTGAACTTCTATTGTGTCAATGGAGACTGTAAAGTGCAAAACCATTAAGAAAGGAGGATGCAGCTAACACCTATTAAATTTAAGAAAGGTATATCAGTGAGTAGCATAGTTTGTAACTGAGTTTTGGACTATAGTCAGGAAAAACTCCCTGTAATGCCTGGAAATCCCACTTTGCCTCAGTGATTAAAACTTGACTTCAGTTCAGTTCAATTCAAATTTATATACATAGTGCCAAATCACAGCAACATTTGCCTCAAGGTGCTTTATCTCATAAGGTAAAGACCCTACAATAATACAAAGAAAACAGACTAACAGACTAACCGATAGTGCCGTGTGATACTGCTAATTTTAGTATACCAAGTAAATTAAGAGAAGTATTGTCGATACCAATACTGATACAAAAAGGGAGCTTATGTAGGGGAGAGCAGTGTGTAATGATTTATGAGCTGAATCATTATAGATATTTTAATGAAAACTAACACAACAGCATTGTGATTTTAACTACCCACAATCACTAGTTAACACAGTTTGCCTATATATTGACAGTGTTTTTCATCTTTAAAGGACTTTGGGTCAGCTTCTGTTGTTTAAATCTGCTATGGGCTATGAAGAATTGACATGATGATATTTTTTCATAAAAAAAAAACAGATTAAAAAATGTAGTATTTAACACACTTCAGTGGGATACAGTGGGGTTAGGTTAATTGGTGATTCTAATTTGCCCATAGGTTTGAATGTGAGTGTGAATGAGTGCCTGCCTCTCTGTCTTAGCATGGATTTCAGACTACAGTTTCATATTTAAGAAGTATTTGGTTTTTGTTACTTTAACTATATAATAAAAGTAAAACAATAAAATAGTGCACATAATGAGGGATGAAAGTATTTTACATTATTTCAGCGACCATTGATGCTGCCATGTAGACACATACAGGAGCTTATACTATTTTTTTCTTCACAGTTACGCACAACTTTAGATAACAATCCACAGAGGCAGGGTTATTGTTAGCAGCATATCATCCATCACAGAAAAAATCACTATAGAGACATCACCTGAAACCCCTGGACCAGATTTATGTGCATTTTAGAAGTATGCCTCACAGGATCATAAAGGCTGCTCTTCCGGTCAGAAATACACCATAAAACGTGACTTCTGTTTATTTATCAGGTGTTAATTGTTTTATAAATTTACCTCCTAAAGGACATGTAGTAACAAATGGGTAAAAGCTGGTATGCCATCTGGTAAATCTGTGGTCCAATAATATTGGAAGAAACCATGCACAGTCCTCTTTTATCAGTTCATATTGAACTTGCAGACTCTGTTGGGGTCATGTGGAACTATTTAGGTCTTTAGGGTAAGATGGGGACTGATTATTCTAGATGTAAGAAAAAAGGACTGAGAGAGATTTTAAAATGAATTCTGAACTGAATCTCTAAAATTAGAAATATCCTGTCTCAGAGTGACACTGAAAAACTAGTTCATGCATTTATTACTTCTAGGCTAGACTACTGTAATTCATTATCAGGAAGTCCTAAAAATCCCTGAAAAGCCTTCAGTTAATCCAAAATGCTGCAGCAAGAGTACTGACAGGGACTAGAAAGAGAGAGCAGATTTCTCCTGTATTGGCTTCCCTTCATTGGCTTCCTGTTAAATCCAGAATTTAATTTATAATCCTGCTCCTCACATACAAGGTCTTAAATAATCAGGCCCCATCATATCTTAATGACCTTGTAGTACTGTATCACCCCATTAGAGCACTTCGCTCTCATACTGCAGGTTTACTTGTTGTTCCTAGAGTATTTAAAAGTAGAATGGGAGGCAGAGTCTTCAGTTTTCAGGCCCCTCTTCTATGGAACCAGCTTCCACTTTGGATTCGGGAGACAGACACTATCTCTACTTTCAAGATTAGGCTTAAAACTTTCCTTTTTGCTAAAGCATATAGTTAGGGCTGTACCAGGTGACCCTGAATCCTCCCTTAGTTATGCTGCAATAGGCATAGGCTGCTGGGGGATTCCCATGATGCATTGAGTTTTTCCTTTCCAGTCCTTTCTCACTCACTGTGTGTTAACAGACCTATCTGCATTGAATTGTACTTGTTATTTATCTCGGTCTCTCTTCTGCAGCATGTCTTCTATCCTGTCTTCCTTTTCTCACCCAAACCCTGTCGCAGCAGATGGACCCGCCCCTCCCTGAGCCTTGTTCTGCCGGAGGTTTCTTCCTGTTAAAAGGGAGTTTTTCCTTCCCACTGTCGCCAAAGTGCTTGCTCATACTTGCTCATAAGGGGTCATTTGATTGTTGGGTTTTCTCTCTATGTATTATTGTAGGGTCTACCTTATAATATAAAGTGTCTTGAGGCAAGTATTGTTGTGATTTGGCGCTATATAAATGAAATTGAATTGAATTGAACTGAACTGAATGGGGAGCTGATAAAGACAAGCCAATATGGCAGAAATATGCTCTCTCTTTCTAGTCCCTGTGAGTTCTCTCACTCCAGCATTCTTGATCAACTGAAAAATGCTGCAGGGTGTTTTTAGGACAGCCCAATAATAATGAATTATAATATTCAAGCCTAAAAGCCCCCCCATTAATTGCTACCTTTTTGAAATTCTATTCACAGTCTCTATGGGGATGGGGTTATGAGGGCATGACAGGAGGAGAAATGAAGCGCCTTCAGGCGACTTTTGTTGTGATTTGGGGCTATATAAATAAAATTGAATTGAAATTGAATTGAATTGAATTGAAATACTCCAGTGTGGCATGTAAGACTTCAACATCCCGGCACCTGGATAGTCAAGTTTTCATGGTTTGATATTTGGCCACGTTTCTAAAAATGAGAGCTGCTCCATCCAAAGTGGGATGAATCCAACCTCTAATAACAAGGCCAGGTTTTCCCCATAAAATTAAAATAAAGTAATAAGTTACTTGACATTTTCGACAACAACTCATGCTGCACAAAGTGCTTTAGAAAGAAAAATGCAGCTAAATTACATAAAATGCATGACAGTGAAGCAATAAAAATATAACAGAAATAATTATACAATAAGACAAAAAGAACTAAAAACAACAACTAATGCTGGTAAAACAAACAAAAAAATGCTCTGAGTCAACATTTGCTAAAAGCCAGTCAAAATGTGTCTTCAGTAGAGATTAAAAATGTTCCAGTGTTTGTAGAGATCTGACATTTAGCAGCAGACTATTCCAGAGTCTGGGGCCTGCCACAGAGAAGGCTCTGTTTCCGTAAGATTTAGTTCAGACCTTGGAATTGATAACACAGACCTCATGATTCTTTCTGGAGCATGAATAGATAGTTCAGGTAGGTAAGAAGGGGCTCAGCTGTTTAGTGATTTAAAAAATAAAAAAGTAAAATTTTAAATTGTGTCCTATAAGCATCAGGAAGTCGGTGTAGAGTGGCCAACACTGGGGTTATATGCTTGTTCTGCTTCATGCAAAACAGTGAAATAAAATGTTATAATGTGAACAAAGAGCCCAGTGGCAACATTTACAGTGCAAACAAGGCTGAAACCAAAATTGAGTCTGTTTAAAGCATGATGGGGCACAGCCTGTAATAAGGGAAGTGTTAATTAATTTCTGGAAACAGGCCCAATAGCATGAAAAATATTTTTTTACCAGACAGGCAGTGTGATGATCTTAGGTGATGAACTGATATAGATAATTCATTCAAGGTCTCCAAGACAGCTGAGCAACCAGGAGGAACACTGGGGTCTGAGGCAGTGAGACATAGAACCTAATGGTCCTAAACTTGTCCTAAATCATCCTTACTTCTAGTAAAAAAGGCCCAAAATTACATACTTACTCACATACTTGCTGAAGGAACAGCAGTGGAACATTATCACACAGACAAATAATACAATTAAAAACATTCAAAAGTAGCTAAGAACCTGGGAATTTTAATTTTACAAAATTTGAAATGATCTCTAGCCAGCTCTTTCAGGGTTCCTTCAATGTCATTTGCTCTAGCCCTGAGAAGACATTTTACTATGGCTGCTGGTATCACTTACTTTATATTTCTCAAAACTGTCACGGTTTGCGAGGCAACCATGTGGAGATTAGAGATGGACCCAAAATACAGGCACTGGCTTAGATGGGATGAGTGAGCTTTAGTTATACGTGGTGACAATACAGACTGAGCGGAGATGGGAAGGATGGAAACTAAGGAAACACCTAAACTGGGAATATCTAACAGATCTGAAACCATAACTCACAGGATGACATGCAGGAAGAAACAAAGGATGACATTGCAGAGAAACACAGACTGACCAATAACAAGCAGAAAAAAACACAGGGCTAAAATATGCACAGGAGCAATCAGGGAATGGGAGACAGGAGGGAAACACAGCTGGGAGAAATCAGAGCTCACGAGACAAGGGGAAACAAAACCAGACACACTACACACAGGACAGGGACTGTCAAAGTAAAACAGGAAATACAACAGGTATGCACAGACATGAGCTTAACACTAAGACATCAGACATAGCAACAGGGAGGGAACACAGAGACATGGGACCAGGGCAGACACAAAAACACAGAACAGAATGAGCTCAAAATACAAAATCTGAGAACTAGAAATACTAGGACAGAAACCAAAATATTAACAGTGACAATCCTGAACAATAAATAATCAAGAAACACGAAAAGAACTGCTACAAAACACTAGGTCACTGACCCAGGACCATGACAAAAACAAAACCACCAATAACCAGAGTCTGTTCCTTGGTGGGTGTGTTGTGAAATGGGGAAAAACTATTTGAAATGTGAACAGGTTGTTGGTGTACTGGGGCTTTGCGCAGCACTATGCATCGACAATCTGCTGGGTTGGAGCTGCTCTGGTCAAGTCCCTGCTTATTTTTAAGAATACTGTAGAGCTCATTCTACTGGAACTGCTCTTCTTAGAGTGTCCAGTGACACTCTGTGCAAAGTGATGCAGAACAGTTTTCGGTTCTACTAATATTGGACCTTACCTCTGCTTTTGATGCTGTTGACCACCATGTTTTGCTTGATAGGCTGAACTACGGGTGGGCGTATCTGGATCTGCTTTGAAGTGGCTCACATTGTATCTGTCTGAACTATACTTTTCTGTTGCTGTTTCTAAGTACAGGTCCTCGTCCTCTTCTCTCAGCTATGGTGTGACACAAGTATTGCAGTGCTCAGATAGAGTAGAAAAGCCCTATATAAGAACCAGTCCACTTACCACTTATTTTTTCTGTTATACCTCCTCCCACTTCAGCACATTTTGAGTATCTTTAAGGGCATTTGCTATCACTACTGTGCAGATGATATTCAATTATATATCTCTTTTAAGCCCCAAGATACTTCTAAGCTGCAGATCTTAAATAGGTCCTTAGACTCCATGAAAAGTTGGATGGCTAACAACTTTCTCCAACTTAATGAAGATAAAATGGAAGTCCTTGTCTCTGCCCCAGACAGATTTGTGCCCAGTGTAATGAAAGCCATTGGCCCCCTTGCATCATTTGTTAAATCGTCTGTCAGGAATCTTGGGGTAACTCTTGAGTCTGTATTCGCTTTCTTTTTTTTATTTAAACCCTTTCCTGTCTGGCAGTTGTAACAAGCAGAATTATGGTCTGAAGGCTTTGTTGTGCCAGACACATTTGCTTTCCCGAGAGGAGCACCGTAGACTCTCTGTAGGCTCCTCTTGTTAATCTGTTTATTTTATTTATTTATTTTATTTTTCATATTATTATCAGTGTGAATAATATGCTGGAGCGGACAGGGGGTGAAGGCCAGGTTGGTAAAGACAGAAGAAAGTGGAGGAATAGATAAAGAAAAAGAAAAAGAAAGAAAGAGAGAGGGGGGCTTGGGATGAAACAAACAGATGTGCTGGCTCTACAACTGCTGCATCTGTAACAAAACACACTCAAACAATACAAAGCACCTGAAAGCAACGACCAGTGGGGAGCTGCAGGGAGGGGAAACCCTCCACCCTTAATAACAATGTCCCAGAGGGACTGAGGCTCAGCCACAGGGCTAGCCACACATGCACACACAAAGAAAATGCACAGAGACACACATCTTTTCCCTCTGAAGTATGGACAGCACTTTCAGTTCTTAAATTTAGTTGCAGATAACCTTAGTTCCCTGGCTCTAATAAACCTTCGTCTCTGTGTTAGATGTGCTCCTGCTGTGCTACCTCCTGTTTAATTTCGGTTGCTTTTGTCACTTTTCCCTTGTGTTTAGTTTTACTTCCTTTATCCTCTGTGATTAGTTTTAGCCATGTTTGTTTCTTCTCTCATCTCCCTTTCGCTCATTATCTTTTGTATACTCAAACCCTCAGTTCGCTTGTGTTTGCTGTTGTTGTGTTGTAGTGACTGTTTGACTCCCGTAGGTTTTCCTTGTCAATCTCCTGTATTTAACACATGCACTCATTTATCGCATCATATCTAAAATAATTGTGTTCATTCTCTTCCGCTTATCCAGTTCAGTGTTATGGGGAGATGGGGTCTATCCCAGCTACCACAGAGCAAGATCCAGGGTACACCCTGGACAGGTTGCCAGTCTGTTGCAGGGCTAACACAGAAAGACAGACAACCATTCACATTCACCCCACTAACTGCATGTCCTTGGACTGTGGAAGGAGGCTAGAGTATCCACGCAATCACGGGGACAACATGGAAACTTCACACAGAAAGGCCCCAGACAGTTGGTGGGGTTGAACTTCTTGCTGTGAGGCAACAGTGCTAACTACTGTGCCACCATGCTCCCCTTAAATAATTTTGTTAAGCTTAATTCACAAAGTTGTAGCTACTCCATTAAAATATAACTTAATACAATACATATACAATATGTAAGAAAACACACAATACGTTTACATATTGCTTCACACAGCCATACAGTTAGCACTGATTCACATTGACGACACCTTTAATGGTAAGCACTATATGGAGAGAATGGTGGTGAGAGAAGAAAAGGAAGGCAAGTTCAAAACATAATTGGACTTTTTTGAGTTTTCTCTTCCTGTCTGGATTAGAGGGGAGAGTAAGGCAGGATTTGGGACACATGGTAATTATCCCATCTGAGATCCCATCTGAGATCCCCCTCTTGTCCCCAGCCTATTTTTTTTTAAACCTCCCTCGCCCTCTCAGCTTAAGCGGGATTGTCTTTCTCTGTTTCAGCGTCTCTGAGGTCACTAAAAACAAGCTTGGATTTTGTGTCACAACAACAAAGGATTTCAAATGAAGAGGCAGATATGTTTTAACTGTCTCTGAGACCAAGGTTGTTCTGGAACCTTCAGATTTTCAGGAATGCTTAACTTTAGGGCTGTCTGTGGTTGCTTCACGTCTTGTGTGATGTGAAAAATCTATTGTCTAATATCAGTTTTGAGTATTTAACTTGTGGTTAGCTCCAGAAGTGACACAGATATGTTGTGGTACTCTAGCCAATCACAATAATCCAGTGAGTCCTCTGTAAGTTTTGAGAAGGGACTTGTACAAAGCAAATGCAAAATACAAAGGCTGATAAAGTAAACTCTACTCTACATTGTCCTCATAAAAGTGCTTTTTAACCCCCAAAATTACAGCTAATAGATGGATTCTCCTGTTTCAATTCAGCTAGTTAGCAACAATATACTGCTTAAGAGACAGGGAGTGAAAGTGGACAGCATATCCTTCTTTCTTTTTTTTAACATAAAATTCATTGTTGCAGCCCAGAGGAACTGCTTTTTAGTTTTGCTGTCCTTGTTTTCCACACATGATGCCATATTCTGTACCTGCACAAGAAAGCGTTAAACATGTTATTTAAATGCGTACTTCCTAAATCCATCTTCATAGACACTGTTAATTCTATGACAGTTTTTTAAGCAGGCCTCAACGGGGTAAGTTAGCATTAAAACATGTACACTTTAAGTGAAAAAGTGAGGGAATCTTCAGAGATTTAGTTAGCATCATTTACACAAGAGTGCAGACCAGAGGCCTGTACTACAAAGCAGGATTTTGGTTTTCCAGGTAACTTTTTAAATGCGTAACTATTTATGTACATTATGTGCACTCATATGTGCAGCCTATGTCTACCTTACTGAAACCACAGAACGAAACAACAAACTATGCATTCCACTGTCAAAGGAATGGGCATGGATTAATTTGGTGATTAAGAAAGTGTATAAAATTTTGTAATAGTTCATTTTAATCTGCATATCCCTTTTACACTGCTACACTGCTAATACTAGACTCTATTAAAAAACAACCCTTCCTACTTTCCCTGCAGAGGTCAGAGGGATTTTCAAGGAATTGTGACATTATTTTTTGGAAAATTGATTGGTCAGTAGGTGGTGATTTCATATCTGATGATCCAAGAAAAACATTCTGTGGACTGACATGACAAAAGCTGAACTTGTTGGAAGGGTTGACTCTCATTACATCTGGCATAAAACTAAGACAAGATTTTATAAAAAGAACATCATACCAACACAAATGGTTGCAGTAATATGATGATCTGGGTTTACTTGACTGGTTATGGGTGACTTGCTGTATGGAAGCAGGATGGAACCGGGAATCCTGGTCTCTAGCAGCCAGTTCTGAAGGTAAACGTCCAGCCTTCAGTTTCTGGCCTAAAGCTCAAGCACACTTGGATTATGCAGCATGAAAGTGATGCACAAAGCATCAGAAAGTCAAACTATGAATGGCTCAAAAAATAAAACTTATTTGAGTCACAGTGGTAAATGTTGCCACCCACTGAAATGTGAATATGTGTAAATGTTAGATAGAAAGCACCTACTCATGAAAAAAAGCATAGAAGAAAGTGCTTGTATGACTGGGCAAATGGCACAAGTTGCATAAAGTACTTTGAGTGCTCAGTTAGAATAGAAAAGCAATATATAAGAACCAGTCCACTAACCATTCATCTGTTCTTTCCTCTTACCTGGGACCCAGACCTGCGACTCAGTCTGAGTAAACCATGTTCAAGGATATCTCTAAAATACATCTGTGGGACAGAGGACAAAGGAAGCTTTCGGCACACGCTGAAAGAATGTGTTTCACATTATTATCAATAAGTGTGTCTTTTGTCCTTTGGGTTTTTACCTTCCTCACATACAAGAGGCAGGGCACACATTTGTGATATACAAGCCAAACTGTTTGCCCTCTTTACTCATATGTTGTTGCAGTTATTTAAGATGATCAAGATTTACTCTTCATTACTGCGTTTAACAATTTTTTTTAATTGAGTTTCATTTCTAAGTCGGGACAAACTATCATTTCTAATTATGCATCAAAAGATAATTTGATATAGGTCAATACAAAGCTGATCTAAGTGACTTGAAATGCCTTTTTTTTTACTAAAGATAAAATAAAATAACATATACATATATAAATAAGAAAGGAATATTGTGACAAACAGCTTTTGAAAGGCTGGACCACCTTTTCTGATATGCAAAAAACCATAAAAAATAAACAGACTATTAACATTCCTGTGTAAATGTTGACAAATGAAATGTAACAACACTGTGTTAACGGTTATTTGCAATGATGCCATCACTGCCACTAGTTAAGGTAGTGACTGGCTGTCATTCTTTGCTGTAGTGTTGAACTACACAGTTAGTGAAATCCTGGTGTTTCCCTTTGCAAAGAGTTCCCCTGGATTCCCTTTCCTGGAGTGTGATGAGTTGCCCTGAATTTTGAGAGTGTTCTGTTGTTGGATAAACAGGTGTTTGGATTCCCTGTATCACTTAGAAACTATTTTCCTCTAATGCATTGGGTATAGCTTTGTTGGTGAATCAATGTAAATAAACACACTAAACACTGACTTCTTTGAGTCCAGCACTGGAGTTCACTCCCCCTCAGTAGCCATGACATCTGTTCAGGACTCGTTGATTTCACGACATGCCTATAGAGGGTCCTCCTGCCTGATGTCATTATTCCGTTCAAGTTCAGTTTCATCTTCTCTTTCTGAACAACCTTATAATACATTATATACACATTAAATAATATAAATATTATACTATATTATATAAAGGTATTCTGGCAAATCCAATGTCTATCCATTAAAGTTCAATAAGCACAAGTGGAAATATCATAATTTTGGAAGTATTTGATTTCCCATCCACCCATTTGATTCCATATAGCCAATTCAAACAGATCAACATTATCCTTGTTCTATTTACAAATAGACAACCCCCTGACTCTTATTTTAAAAGAACTCTAGTCCTTCTCTTAAAGTAGTCGCTGAGGGACAGGCTGGCTAGGATATTATAGTAATATCCTAGTAGTAATGATTTTAGCGTATACATAACCCAATTTTTTTGGAAGATTTATGTTTCTAATGGCTCTCCTGCTTTACCAAAGTTGACAGTGACAGGACATGTTTTTCCTACAATATTAGCTCAACCAGGTAGTGCTGCTGTGACTGTGACTCCTCCCCTCCTGCTGCACCTGATCCAGCTGACTGACACTCCCATTTATTTCCTCATTCATAGAATTGCTGTCAAAGTTCAGAAGGAATGAACTGATTTGTTGAGGTTCGGTTTTTTAGATTTACAATATAAACCCCTAGATAGACATTAGACTTAACACACAAGTGTTTTTATAGTAATTCAGTAAACATATAAGGATGGAGACAGTGGTTACAGATTTATAACCAGCTCCAAATAAAATGTATATAGTATCCATCTTTCTAACTCTGTAACTCTGTGAACAGTAAGGCACCTGCCAGGCAGTCAGTTGCCTGGGCTGCAAATATTTACTGTACAAAACTATATCAATTAGACAATCTAAAATTGTAGGACTGATTCTTACTTTTCTACTCTCCCAGAGTACTCAAAGAGCTCTATACAACATGCCACATTCACCCAATCACTTCCTTCTATGTTTTTAGTGCCTCCTAGATAACATTCATACACATTCATACTCCGATGGATGCATCAAAGAGCAACTTAGAGTTATTGTAGACTATCATACCCATGCAGACTGGAAAAGCCAGGAATCAAACCATCAGTAGATGACTTGCTCTACCTCGTGAGCTACAGCCACCCCTGGATCTGTTTAAATAACAATTATCTGTCTAAAGCTTTAGACACATTTTTCGTGTCACAAATTTTTCACACTAATTGAGGAAAGTACAGGGCTGAATTAGTGGACCGATGCACAATTGGACTGACATGTCAATGTAAAATTATTTTAATGCTAAATTTTCTTTGTCAATTTGATTATACAGGCTACAGATTATATTATACAGGCTGCTTGTGGGGCTGCTGTGCTCGAGTTTATTGTCAATGACGTGTGAAAATGGACAAACCAGGGGGGGATTTAAGGTGGTAGCATTTGGCATCCTGAAATAATCTCTTGCCACTGCTAGTGCCACCTTAGTTTTGCATATGTTTGCATATTACAATGTTGTTTATTAAAACGAGCTAGAATTAACATTTTGAACCTAGCTACAATCAAGAGAATATGAATTTAATATGTTAAATAGTGTTACCCCTGCTTTGAAAATTAGTTAAGCCCATAAAGCCCATAGTCCCCTCTAAACTGTTTAATTTCTTTCAACCAATGCATATTATTTGTTTCAGAGCACATCTGAACACCACAGGAATTTCAGATTTGGCATGTTCTGGAAATAAAGGTACTTAGTATTAACCCAATAAATGTTGAAAAATAAGGTTGAAACTTTTGGTGAAAATTTGTGACTGTCAGATTTAGGACTTTTTTGTCTAAATTTGAGCACGTAATACACTTTTAATATGTTTCTAACAAGCAAAGAGAATTAACT
This sequence comes from Oreochromis aureus, assembly GCF_013358895.1. Taxonomy (NCBI): domain Eukaryota; kingdom Metazoa; phylum Chordata; class Actinopteri; order Cichliformes; family Cichlidae; genus Oreochromis; species Oreochromis aureus. The sequence goes on from NC_052950.1 coordinate 6,131,524, forward strand.
TAAGTTGGACAGCGGGCTGCTCTTCCACAGCCATGGAGAAGTGTGGAAGGAAGGACAACAGTCCCAACAACCATGTGAGGAAGAAACTGAGGAAGATATAATTAATATGATAAGAGAGGATGCACGTAATTAGGAAGGGAGAGATTCAAGTGGCTACTTTGACCATGAGCCACTGCTATTCTCTACAGTGTAACTGTTACCTGTTGCATTAAGCACACTATGTATGGCCTGCCTCATCTGCTCTGTGTACTGCTTGCATTTGCTCAGTTTTCAACCCCCCACCCCCCCACCACACCTCACACACACGCCTGCCCACCCACCAATCTGAGCCATGATCTAAGTAACCCTCATCTGTCAGATTACTTATACGTGGACTCTTTTCTGACCAAGTCTTTTTAACTGCCTGTTCTCTAATGTTTGCCTTTTCTGTTGTTTTTTATATATCACTCTTAATTGTATATATCAATCATGTTTATTTATTCCTGCTGTTGTACTATTTATATTTTATTTCTACACAGTTGGTGTGGAGCACCCACAATTTTGTTGTACATGTACAATGACAATAAAGGGCTATTTAAAGTGTTTAAAAAAAAACAAAAACATCCAAACATTTTTGGAATTGGGGTTGTATTCAATGAAATATATAAAAATATAAAACATAGCACAAATAAATTGTTATCCTTATGATCATACAGAAAACTACTGTGAAACTGTTTTTCTTGCTTGCTTCTGCCACATACACACACACATACACACACTACTGTGATTACCAAACCTGCTAGACCAGTTGAGCAGATCATTCAGCCCTAAACCACAACCCATTAACTGGACACACCCATCTTATTTTTCCCTTGTTTGTGTCTTTGATTCTGTGTACTTTTCATATTCTCATGAGCTAACTAATGCCTGGAGCTCCAAGATTTTTTTTAGTAACGACAGGAGAAACCAAGATAATTTTCTGCAGTGTGGATAAGAGCCTTTCAGCAGGTACTGAGAAGAGTATGAATAGCACTCATCAATAATTAACATTTACTGTAGTCATTGGAATTTTAAGTTATTAGTCAGTTTGAACTCACCCACTAATGTATGTTGTGTTGTGTTGTAAACATTTTCTTTTTGTTCTGAATTAAAACAAACTGATTGAAGAACAGAACAGGCACAATGCTAGGCAGCAAAACCAAAGACATTATGACTGGCTAAATGTAGAAAATTTATTTTCAGCACTCTGTAGTTTCACCTGCCCTACTCAGATATACCTATCTAGTCAATGTGCTGTATTTGGCAGTATAAAAGATTATTTAAAAATAACATTGGACTCATTTAAATGTTTATTTGAAGTTACAAGCCAGCTATCAAATCTTTTTGGTTTTTTAGGACTAGAAGTACATGAGAGGAAGTTCTTGTGTTTGAGGGCCATAAAATACTTTTCCCTAATAAGCAGCGACATACGACGTGTTAAGAATGTATCTCCTGCCATCAGATTTAGACATTTGTACACAGCCATTTCACAACCATTCACACCTTTATTCAGGGGACTCCAAGCATGTCCTGTGAGCTCAATGTTTTTAGAGGGTTTTGTGATTTACAGCCTTGACACACCATCAAACTGTGCTAACCAGTCAACAGAAATCCTCTTGTGTGAGTGAACATCTGCAAGAATACACAGTCCATAATCTTCAGCTAGCTGCGGTTATGACGAGTAATGAAGATCTATAAAATGAATTCAAGCATGATAGTAAATTTAAACACAAATCTGTGCTTAAACTATGTATACAAATCTCTCTTCCTCTTGGAACTCTATTGTTCATTAGTTTCAGTTTTACAATTGTCTTGATTTCTTTTGAACGGTAAAACCTTTTTCTTATAAGACATTTACCAACATTGCGCTTTACTCTAGATAAAGTGCTAAATCATACTGTTTCCCTTGTCTTTACAGTATGGGTTCTAACCAGAGCAGTGACAAGCTTCACTGCAATCGCTATCTTGATGGACAGGGTCCTCCATCGCTGGTTGAACAAGGTCCTTCAAAAATACACACACCTATTTCTGAATGCCTGGTATGATTTCTTATTTACTAGTAGATAATTCAACTGAAAATCTGCTTCTGTCTGTCCAGCTATTGAACAGGCAAATGGGAAGTTCGGTACACTAAGTGGCTGCCAACCAGATGGTCAAATGACCTGGGAAGTTCTCAACAGAGACCTAGCTGGATTTCCTAATGATAATACCCTGAAGATTAAATTCTCATTTCCTGAAGGAAAACAGACGGTAAGCTTAGTGGATCTGCTGACAACTATATGTGGTATAGCTAAGATGTACTAATACATAATATTTGAGATAGCTAATGAGGTTGAGCAAGGCATCCACTAGTTTCAAGGTTGGTAGTTTGACTCCAGGCTTCTTCAGTCTGTATGCTAAAGTCAATTATATTATTAATAATAATAACAATAATAATAAAAAAGGAAACAGTCAAACACTTCTGATTAACTCCCTCACTAGGTCAATAAAATTGTTTAAAACTATAAAAAACACAATGTACAGCACATTAAACATAAGAGGACTATGTGGCACAACCCTAAATTGCAGGTTCAAAAGATATTTTTAAAAATTGTTCAAAGAGAAAGAGAAACACTAACTATTCTTTTATTTGAACTAGAGTAAGAGCATATACACCACATTCTTATCAGAAAGAAACTGGTAAACTGGTTGGTCACGTTAGTGAGTCACGGTAGATGGAAACAGAAAACTTTAAAAAGGAGCAGCACATACTTTGATTTGAAGAAAGATACTTGTACATACTTGTAAACAACACTCACTAAATGCATATATGAGGTTGAGGCAAAAAAAATAGTTTTAATAATGTTTTTTGCATCTTAATATCTGCTGTGATTGTAAATGTTCCCACACCCTCTTACCACTCCAAGGCTATCCTGATACTGTTCAACGGATTACAGTCTACAGCTAAGGGTCAGTCTTTCTGTCTCTGGTAGGGTTCTACACACTTAAGTTTTTTTAAGAATGGAATTCATTCCCAACGTGGTTGAAACCCAAATATCATCTCCCTATTCGAACAGGTGATATGGCAGCAAAAACTCAACTGTAGACAGATGTATCTTGATGCTTCTATATAGAATAGAGATTAAATCCGACCTCATGGTTGTGGAAATGAGGGCCTACACTGTTTCAAAGATTCAAGATTCAAAGCTTTATTGCCATGTGTACAAAGAAAAGCATTTCTCTGTACAATGAAATTCTTTCTGCTGTCCACACACAGATGCCGGTTAATAAGTACAAATAGATAAATACAAATAGCATGAATAAATAAATGGAGACAAAAAATTGAAGTATTAAACAGATTTATGTGCAAAAGAGCTATGAGCTTAATATGCTGGTTTGATATGTGAGATGACCCAATGTCCAAAAATTATTATTACTGTTAAAATAGGTCAGCTGTTCAAGAGTCTGATGGCAGTGGGGAAGAAAGAGTTGTTGAGTCGAGATGTTCTGGATTTCACACTTCTAAACCTTTGTCCTGAGGGCAGAAATGTGAACAGTCCGTGTTGGGGGTGTGTGGGGTCTTTGAGGATGGAAGCAGCTCTCCTCTGGACTCGGTGATGGTAGACGCTCTTCAGAGAGGGCAGCGGGGTCCTGATGATCTTCTCCGCAGTTGTTTTCACTCTCTGTGGGCGTTTGCTGTCCATAGCAGTAGTGCTGCCGTACCATGCAGTGATGCAGCTAGTCAGTGTGCTCTCCACAATGCAGCTGTAGCTGCAGCTGAGGATCTTGGCCAACATACCAAATTTCCTCAGCTTCCTCAGGAAATACAGCCGCTGCTGAGTCTTCTTGACCAGCTGTGTGGTGTTCAATGTCCATGTGAGGTCCTCAGTGAAGTAGACGCCTAGTTATCTAAAGCTGCTCACCCTCTCCACTTCAAGCCCCTGGACAAACAGCGGCTGGTGAGGCCTCCTCTTCTTCTTCTTCCTCTTTTGTCTTATCAGTGTTGAGGGTGAGGTTGTTGTCCTCACACCATGACACCAGACCCGCCACCTCTCTCCTATAAGGCGCTTCATCCCCTACAGTGATGCAACTTCAGTATGGTGTTATCCCTATTGGAGGCAACACAGTTGTGGGTGCACAGGGTGTAGAGGATGGGACTGAGGATGCAACCCTGTAGAACACCAGTGTTAGCAATAATGTTGGCTGAAGTCCTGTTGCCGATCCTGACGGACTGGGGCCTGCTGGTCAAAAAGTCCTGTAGCCCGTCACATAGGGTGGGGTGTAGGCCGAGTGTTGCCAGCTTGTGAGTGAGTTGTGTGGGATGACAGTATTGAGTACTGAGTCTTTGTTTTCCAGATGGGAGAGGAATAGTGAAGGGCAGCAGCGGTGGCGTCTGACGTGGACCTATTGGGCCGGTAGGCATACTGCAGGGGATCCAGAGTGTCTGGGATGTTGCTCTGGATGTAGGCCAGCACCACTCTCTCTATGATTGGAGTGAGTGCACTGGTCTATAGTCATTTAGGCAGGTGGCTGGGCTTTTCTTGGGAAGAGGGATGATGGTTGTGGTCTTGAAGCATGTGGGGACGGTACTCTGGCTGAGGGAGAGGTTGAAGATGGAAGTGAGAACATCAGCCAGCTCATTAGCACATGCTTGCATGTTTGCAGACTAACTAAGAGAGGATCTGGAGTCAACTGTTCCAGCCCTAACTATATGCTTTATCAAAAAGGAAAGTTTAAAGCCTAATCTAAAAAGTAGAGTGCATATCTGTCTCCCAAATCTAAACTGGGAACTGGTTCCACAGAAGAGGGGTCTGAAAGCTGAAGGTCTCCCATTTTAGTTTTAAATACTCTAGGAACCACAAGTAAGCCGACAGTCTGAGAGGGAAGTGCTCTATTGGCATGATATGGTACTTTGATGTCTTTAAAAAGAGACCCTGGTTATTCAAGGACTTGTATGTGATTCTGGATTTTTAACAGGGAGCCAAAGAGGAGAAACCAGTGTAGAAGAAACATGCCCTCTCTTTTAAGTCCCTCTCTGGTGTCACCACAGACTGACATGACTGTTGGGGAATCTCCAGAAGAAGAATATTTAAACTCTTGAGTAGCTTTTAAGTATTTTGGGGGGCTTTGAGGAGCACAATTTGATTAATTTTGCAGCATTTGACTGAGTCTTAGATACACTGTGCACATTCTGTACACTTCAGAATTCATCTTCCTACTATCAACAGTCAGATTATCAATATACACCACTGACCCAGTTCCTCTGATAAATCATGTGGTAAAGTTTCTGTATACTCTTCCTAACATTCTCAAACAAGTTAATCTTTATTTCGTATCTCCCAATATATTTTTTTTCCAGGACTGGGCAGGTGTTTTCTGGCATTTCTGAGGTGTAACAGGAAATAGATTTAGCTAACAACTGATTTAGCAACCACCAGAAAACCAAAAGAAAACCAAACCCAAAAAACCCCACACTTGATCACTCTGGAGTGTGTTGCTGTCTAGATAACTAATATCACAGGTCCATCAGTAAACTGTCTAATATGAACAATGTTTCTCTTCATTTTTTTTTCTCCTTTGTTTGTTTTGCCTCTCTCAGGTTACAGCTAAATGATTACATTTACAATTAGCATTCCAACTTAATCTAATAAAAATTCGAGTCGGGTAAACCACAACAGTAGACATGGTGTCTATATCAAACTTCATTCTGTGTGTGACGACGAAGGAGTGCCCAAACAGATTAAGTGTACTCTTTTCGTCCCTCCTGTCTTTGAAGATACATTTATTAACGATAAATAGCACTTAAATATTGACTGTCTATATACTTCGGACCTATGGATTAAAATAGAAGCTCTGCTCTTTATTTACACACTGACATGGTGAATTGTAGCATCAGAGCTCCATTGATGATGGCTCTCTTTCTCTACACACACCCACCTACACACACACACACACACACACACACACACACACACACACACACACACACACACACACACACACACACACACACAGACACGCATGCTTAGCTCAGGGTGAACATACTCAGAACTTGCTGAACTTAACCTGACCAGGTGTTCTGGAATGGGGAAACAGAGTTCCTCTGAGTTAATCAAGTTAGAGTTTATTTTTAAATTAAATTAAAATCTTGCCTTGGTTAATGTGCACAGTTTACCTGTGGGCTTTATAGCTTGCTAATAAATGAAACCTCAGAACTCTTGTTTCGGCTACAAATGTTGTCAAAGAGGGTTCTTTACTAAAATTATTTTTAATAAAGAATAAGCAAAGTACTAAATGAAAGTCTAAATAGTTTTGTTAATAGTTATTAATTATAGTTTTATATATTTAATTAACTCTAAAAGTATGATGACTTAAGTACAATGTGGTTGGACTTAAGCACATGGTTTAATGAATGTCTATTTAGCATATGCACTAAACATATCTTCCTATAGGAGAAGCACCCTCACCCTGGCCAGAATTATGCTGGGGGAGTACTCTGTGCTTACCTGCCTGACAACCGTGAAGGCAGGAAGGTTCTTGCCCTGCTGGAAAAGGCATTCTATCAGAAGCTTCTGTTTAGAATAGCCACAAATGAAGATGGAGAGGACGTGATCACTACAAGTTCCATTCCACTAAAAATACAGTCAGAAGGTGGAAACATATTGTGAGTATACGATAGCAGACTTTTTATTGAAAGGCCTAATGCTTATCCCTTTTAATTGTGCAGCACTTTGGTCAAACCTTGATTTTAAATGTGGTTAGAAATAAACTGACTTGACTTAAAAGTGAAGTGAGCAAGCAAGCAAACAAACAAACACATTTACAATTGTGTGTTAGAAACTGAAATGTCTATATTGACAAAGTATTTGTCAATATAGACAGATGACAGATGACCGCCCCTCCCTCAGCCTGGTTCTGCTGGAGGTTTCATCCTGTTAAAAGGGAGTTTTTTCTTCCCATGGTCGCCAAAGTACAGGGTGGGCCATTTATATGGATACACCGTAATAAAATGGGAATGGTTGGTGATATTAAAGTCCTGTTTGTGGCACATTAGTATATGTGAGGGGGAAAACTCCTCAAGATGGGTGGTGACCATGGTGGCCATTTAGAAGTTGGTCATCTTGGATACAACTTTTGTTTTTTCAATAGGAAGAGGGCCATGTGACACATCAAACCTATTGGTAATGTCACAAGAAAAACAATGGTGTGCTTGGTTTCAACGTAACTTTATTCTTTCATGAGTTATTTACAAGTTTCTGACCACTTATAAAATGTGTTCAATGTGCTGCCCATTGTGTTGAATTGTCAATGCAACCCTCTTCTCCCACTCTTCACACACTGATAGCAACACCGCAGGATACTGGATGCCAGCACAGGCATCCAGTATCCGTAGTTTCAGGTGCTGCACATCTCGTATCTTCACACCATAGACAATTGCCTTCAGATGACCCCAAAGATAAAAGTCTAAGGGGGTCAGATCGGGAGACCTTGGGGGCCATTCAACTGGCCCACGACGACCAATCCACTTTCCAGGAAACTGTTCATCTAGGAATGCTCGGACCTGGCACCCATAATGTGGTGGTGCACCATCTTGCTGGAAAAACTCAGGGAACATGCCAGCTTCAGTGCATAAAGAGGGAAACACGTCATCATGTAGCAATTTCAAATATCCAGTGGCCTTGAGGTTTCCATTGATGAAGAATGGACCCACTATCGTTGTACCCCATATACCACATCAAACCATCACTTTTGTTGTTCCAACAGTCTTGGAGGGATCCATCCAATGTGGGTTAGTGTCAGACCAACAGCGGTGGTTTTGTTTGTTAACTTCACCATTCACATAAAAGTTTGCCTCATCACTGAACAAAATCTTCTGCGTGAACTGAGGGTCCTGTTCCAATTTTTGTTTTGCCCATTCTGCAAATTCTATGCGCCGATCTGGGTCATCTTTGTTGAGATGCTGCAGTAGCTGGAGTTTGTAAGGGTGCCATTTGTGAGTAGCTAATATCCGCTGAAGGGATGTTCGACTAATGCTACTCTCCAGTGACATGCGGCGAGTGCTACGCTGTGGGCTCTTGCTGAATGAAGCTAGGACAGCCACTGATGTTTCTTCATTAGTGACAGTTTTCTTGCGTCCACATTTTGGCAAATCCAACACTGAACCAGTTTCACGAAACTTAGTAAGCAGTTTGCTAACTGTAGCATGGGAGATGGGTGGTCTCGTAGGGTGTCTTGCATTGAAATCTGCTGCAATGACCCGGTTACTGCGTTCACCACATATCAACACAATTTCGATCACTCCTCACCTCTTCAACATGTCAATGGCTGTGAACAAAGAGAAACTTGTAAATAACTCATGAAAGAATAAAGTTACGTTGAAACCAAGCGCACCATTGTTTTTCTTGTGACATTACCAATAAGTTTGATGTGTCACATGGCCCTCTTCCTATTGAAAAAACAAAAGTTGTATCCAAGATGGCCGACTTCTAAATGGCCACCATGGTCACCACCCATCTTGAGGAGTTTTCCCCCTCACATATACTAATGTGCCACAAACAGGACTTTAATATCACCAACCATTCCCATTTTATTACGGTGTATCCATATAAATGGCCCACCCTGTACTTGCTCATAGGAGGTCATATGATTGTCGCGTTTTTCTCTGTATGTATAATTGTAGAGTCTACCTTACAACATAAAGCACCTTGAGGCGACTGTTATTGTGATTTGGCGCTGTATAAATAAAACTGAATTGAACTGAAGTCCTAAAATTAGATCACTGAAAGAACAGTACTGTTAAAGTTACGGATTATATAGGTAGTTTTAAATATATTATTTAGTCCCAATTTTCTGTCTTTACATCTACATGGGAGTGTGTGTGTGTGTGTGTGTGTGTGTGTGTGTGTGTGTGTGTGATGACAATTCTTTTTTAATTAAATTATTTCTTTCTAATCTGTATTCTTTCAGTGATGGCCCAGATGCTGACTACCTGAAGACTGTGAAAAAGCTACTGAACAATAATGGCATTAAATAACATAAGACATACTGGTCAATAGACAGATAAAGCTACATTTTTTCTTTTTCCTGTAGAAGAAGTAAGAAGAAAAGGTGGTTGCAGCTTAGGATGAAAAGCAGATCATGTACTAATGAATAGTTTGGTGGTTCAGGCCTGTCTGCATACCAGCAATATTCGCCCACTATGCAACCACCAATTTACGTGTAATAGATACGTCATATGTAGAACAATATGTAAAATTAAGCTCTGCTTATGCCCCCTGCTATTAGTGTAAAGATTTCAGTAGAATAATAATAATAATAGATTAATTATTTTATATATTTTATTTCTTATGCATACTTGTAAGTTATGTATTGTGTCGTTGTCAATTAAAAATAGCACAGATATTGATATTTAAAAGGCTGTCATTGCTTTTAAAGCAGTATGTTTCCATTTGAATTTGTAGCCAGCAACAAATGTCCAGACCCTCCTCAAAGACCTGCACAGTCTTGAAACTTGTTTAAGACTTTCTCCAAAGATTGTGCTGGTTATTGGAGAGACCTGAGACACACACACACACACACACACACACACACACACACACACACACACACACACACACACACACACACACACACACACACACACACACACTGTACCTCTCCCTGTCCTGTGCAAGACTGAGATAGTCTTAAAATTTGTGGATCACAGATGCTTCCAGCTCAACTAAAAGCTATCTTACTAAAAGTTATTGCACAGGAGTTTACAATAAGACAGCAAGAGAAGAAAGGGGCAATTTAATTCTGAATATTTGAAGAAATTTAAATCGTTTCTTCTAGTGCAATCAGATAACCCATAAAAACACAATTTAAAATCCAGTGCCTTTCATGAAGATGTCACCTGGAAAGGAAGACAAAGTGAAGAAGCCCAAGCACATTAATCAAGCACAAATAGCTCAAATTAGAACCCACATCAAATAGACCTCCCCGAGTTTAAGCAACAGACACATCTCAGCATCACCTACTCACAGGAAACTATGTCAAAGTGGCTTAGTCTTCAACTGCTTTGAAGAAATCAAACTGAACAAGACCAAGAAGTAAGACAGAACTACTTGACCCACTAAACACCAAGGAAGGACCATGGAAATAGTGGAAGTGTCATGGTCCTGGGCCATGAACTCTCTTGTACAAAAGTTAAGTACAAAACTCAGTTTTGTATTTTTGAACTTCGAATTCTTATTCATTATGAAGCATCCTGTGTTTTAGGTCTGGTTATGTAGAGTTCTTATTGCCTTAACATTTTTCTTTCTTTTAGTAATTCCCCCATATTTAATTTGTAGTTCTTATTACCTTTATCATCTGATTTATGTTAGCATTTAGGAATGGTTATGCGTTTTATTCTTTGTGTTTTAATCCTTCCTACAGTCTTCCTATATGTTTTAAGGTCTTTGTCTCTGTTAATGATTTCCTATTCCGTCCCTATTCCCCAGGGCTTTCAGAGATTCTTATTTCTTTGCATTGTAGACTCCATTGTGTCTTAGTTGTGAATTTTTATTTGTGGGACTTTGATCAGTTCAATAAATGGGTCATTTTTGGTTTTGAGTTCTGGGCCAAACAAACACCAGACCGCTGATACTGTTTGCTGAAACCACATCTTCTAACAGGAAATCTATAGTTTTTGATTGGCTGACGTAGTGCATTTTTCCACCAATAGGAAAGAGGGTGTCATGTTTTTTTGTTGTCATGTTTGGATCTGCATTTAGGTTAGAGTTGATGGAATTATGAATGCAGGAAAGTACTATAAAGTTTTTATTTACCATGCAATACCATCTGGAAAGCATCTGCTTAGTAACAACATCATTTTTCAGCACAGTGATCCAAAAAAAATTACCAGCACAGTATAAGCATACCTGGACATTATCAATATTGGTTATGGATTTACCTCTTAAGATTCCAGACCTCTATATTTTTGAAGCAGTGTAGGATTGTCAAAATACAGCAAACAGCAAGAGCTTTGGAATGTCCTTCAAGAAGCCTGGAGATTTCTATTCCTGAAGACTGCTTTAAGAGAATACAAGTAATCTATGTTGAAGAATAAATGTGATTTCATAGCTTTAAGAGGCAAAGTTACCAAGTGGATATCAAGCAGAACTCAGGAGACAGCAACTGGTCATTCATAGACTTTATTAACACAACAGAGGGTTCTATTTGGAAATTATGCAACAGATAGGGCTCAACTGGAACAGACAGGCAGCTTAGGGTCACAATCCTACAGAATAGGCCTTAAGAGCAGAAGGGACTGAGGCAGAGTGGCAGCACAATAAAATCTCTGATATGTTGAAGGTTCAAAGAACTGCCTTACTTGACAGGAGTTAGACCAGGAGGTAGTCGCTAGTATGGTTCCAGGGATAACTCTAAACCAAAAAGGGGGTAATCAGGCAGGTGAGTATGAGAGATGAGTGTCCAGCCAAGTGCCTCCTTGAGGAGTGGATGAGTCCAGGTTAACAGAAATCCAAGGTTAACAACCATCCAGAAAAAACTGGGTGCTAGAACTGGTCCTAAAGTACTGCAGTTTTTGAGGCTAATGAGTACCAGGTGTCTGGCTCTTGCTGGAGATGCTTGTCTTTCTCTTTCTTTTTCTTTTTCTTTTTCGGTTTTTTTTTTTTTTTCCTGCTCAAGTCACCAGTGATGGGTCATCTATGTGATGTGCATTGATGTGTGAGTGTGTGCTCCAAATGGTCACTGGTACACACAGAGCAGGAAGAGGAAGGTCGGGGGTTACAGACCCAGCAAACACACATGCACACAGTGAAGCAAGAGGGAGGGATACAAGTAAGAGAGGGAGGGTGAGAAAGAGACAGAGGACAGCTGTTACAAAGACAAGTTAGGAAAGTGAGAAAATAGGTGACAGCATGAAACACAGTAAAATTTCCATTCCCTCAAAGAGAGTCTTCTCCAAAAAAGGCCAAATAATAAGAAAGAGAAGAAACAGGATCATCCCCTAAGAGCTCAGCCACTTGTTTATTTTTTTATGCCAATCTTCAGGAAAGACAAGCGAAAACTGTTACCTTGATGCTGCTTTTTAAAAATTTAAATATCAACATATAATCGGAGATTGGATCTTTTTGAGATGGTTTGCAGTTTTTGTACTTCATTACTAAAAATAATTTTTATAACAATTTTTTCATGTTGAGTAAAATAAGCCATATAAATAATAAACATTTTATATAATATATGTCGTGCACATTAGTCATTTATTTTATAGATAATTCTACTTTATTTTTGGTATAAAATTCACTGCTCAGGATCAAAAGAGCCAGCTCTTTTTAGTGAGCTGACCCATCAGATCTGCTTCTCTTAAAAGAGCTGGAATTCCAGTGACTACCAGGCAGTGGCGGTCCTAGCCTGTTTGGCGCCCTGGGCGAACACTCCCTCTGGTGCCCCCCCGCCACACACACACACACACACACACACACACACACACAACACACACACCACACACACATATGGAGAGAGAGAGTATGCATAGTATGGAAACGGCTACTAAACAGACATCATAATTCGTCATACAATGAGAACAGGACAAATCAACAATTGACACTGAATAATTAATATTATATTATTGTATATATTGTTTGGAGTTTAGTCTGTTACTATTTTTACTATTTCTTCTTGGAGGAACTGTAACCCACATAATTTCCTTAGGGATTAATAAAGTATTCTGATTCTGATTGTTTCAGAATGACCTGCCATTATCCAATGACACATCTGCTTACCTGTATCTTTTGCTCGTTTCTCCTTCTGGGAGCCATAATTAAATGTACTGAATTTTAATGATCACTGGGTTTTCATTTGTTTGGTTGCTATGGTGATGTGTAACAGGAGTCACGTGGGTGCTAGCGGCTACATTAAGAGGGCGTTGTCAGTCTGTCTTTCACTGGTTTGATTTTGACAGAGCAGGGCTGGGTAGCCGTAGTTTTTGTTGACCGCAGCACAACGAGTTTCCCCTTCTTGCATTAGACCCTGTGATGTTTTAAGAGTTTGAATCGCGAGCCGATCACATTGCTCTGTAAACTTTTCAAGCACTTTAATAAACAAGCAAGCAATTCCACCTCTCGCATTATTGCGTAAAGTTGTTGACAGCGTCAGGCAAATAGGCAGGCTCAATCCCGGCCTCTAGCGACTGTGGAAGTCGCTACACTCCTCTTCTTTTCTCTTTTTTTTAAACTTTAAAAACGGGTTGTGTGTGAGACTTTAAATCAACAAAATATAAAATATACATTTTAAATTGTTATTGATCCCTTTACCCCGAGTCCTAAAGTGTAGATTTATTTTTTTACTCTTAAATACTTATTGTTTGTTTACTTGCACTGTTGTAACTGGAGCCTCGTCATCTCGTCTCTCTATATATTGTACTGTATGTAGCGGAGATGACAATAAAATTTACTTTGACTTCAGCAGCGAGCAGGCGCACCGAGGGCTCTCGCGCTCACTTTTCGTGTACAGAAAAACATCGGTGCAAATTATAAGTCTGTATCATAATGTCTGGTGTTTGAGTGGTTGTTGGTTTGTTTTTATTTTGCGAGTTGGTTATTAGATGCTGCTCCAGCCAGCCAGAGAATCCCGCCGCCCTGCCCTCTCTTCCCTGTGCCGCAAGCAGCAGGCGCACCCTGCAAACGGAGGGCGCCCTTACTCCCAGCAAATGGGCGATAGAAAACCGATCGCTGCCTATGCCATCCCCAATATGCGCTGGCATGATGTCGGGGCAGCAATATGTTTTTTTTGCGATGCCCCTGATGCCGCCCCCCACCACGATGCCGCCCCGGGCAACCGCCCGTGTCGCCCGTATCTAAAACCGCTACTGCTACCAGGTGTAGAGGCTAAGGAGTGGGAACCAGAAACTCAGCCCTAGAAGTAGCCTAGAAGACCAAGCCGTTCTTCTGATAAGAAGAGAATGCATTTTATCAAGCTCACCAATGACAGTTGGTCATACAAAATATTGACTTTCAAGCATGTGAGTTATACAAACTCTGCTTTTGCCTTAAATACTGTATTTTGATGTATGTTGCTATATGTTTCCACATTTTAATAAATTGGTGCACCTATTTTGCATTCTCTACCAAAATATAGAGAAAAGAAGGCTGACTCAAGACTTTTGCACAATAAAGACTCAGGTTAACTCTTGAACTCTATGCGATTACCAATCAATCTCATTTGAGATTTTGTCCCTGAGGCCGAGTTAGTATTTTTATCATAGATTGATTTGGAGTATAACTTGCCACACCAGAGCGTCAGTGTTGATCCTAGGATCCCACGTGAGACCCAATCTAATTAATAAAACCAGACCTATAAATTTTGGGGGGCAGTAACAAAAAGGAACTGAAGGATCACGGACACACAAATAAATAAATAAAATTTATAAAAATAAATCAGTTATGAATTCATAATTAATTGCTCTGCATAGTGATTTAATTTTGAAATTACTTAGCTAATGTCTAAATGAACAAAATGAATTATAAAGTAATTCAGTATTTCATTTCTTAAAAATATTTAAAAGGCCTACAAAAGACATATAAAAGAGATTTAGAAAAATGATCTCTAACATTACAACCATTGTAACATGGAGAATGCATACCATGCTTGATTTTAGCTGTAGAAATTATTGCCAGAGCTACCGTTCAAATTCGGTTAGGTGGTTACCTCAGAAATAATCAGTGAGAACAGGCTTCTCTTGGCATTAAACTGCACGTCATTAAATTATCTACTGTTCAGTTCAATTCAATTCAATTCAATTTTATTTATATAGCGCCAAATCACAACAGCAGTCGCCACAAGGCTCTTTATATTGTACAGTAGATACAGAGAAAAACCCAACAGTCATATGACCCCCTATGAGCAAGCACTTTGGCGACAGTGGGAAGGAAAAACTCCCTTTTAACAGGAAGAAACCTCCGGCAGAACCAGGCTGAGGGAGGGGCGGCCATCTGCTGTGACTGGTTGGGGTGAGAGAAGAAAAACAGGATGAAAGACATGCTGTGGAAGAGAGACCGAGATTAATAACAGATATGATTCAATGCAGAGAGGTCTATTAACACATAGTGAGTGAGAAAGGTGACTGGAAAGGAAAAACTCAATGCATTATGGGAGTCCCCCAGCAGCCTACACCTATTGCATCATAACTAAGGGAGGATTCAGGGTCACCTGGTCCAGCCCTAACTATATGCTTTACCAAAAAGGAAAGTTTTAAGCCTAAGCTTAAAAGTAGAGATAGTGTCTGTCTCCTGAATCCAAGCTGGAAGCTGGTTCCACAGAAGAGGGGCCTGAAAACTGAAGGCTCTCCCTCCCATTCTACTTTTAAATACTCTAGGAACAACAAGTAAGCCTGCAGTGCGAGAGCGAAGTGCTCTAATAGGGTGATATGGTACTACAAGGTCCTTAAGATAAGATGGGGCCTGATTATTTAAGACCTTGTGTGTGAGGAGCAAGATTTTGAATTCAATTCTGGATTTAACAGGGAGCCAATGAAGGGAAGCCAATACTGGAGAAATATGCTCTCTCTTTCTAGTCCCTGTCAGTACTCTTACTGCAGCATTTTGGATTAACTGAAGGCTTTTCTGGGAGTTTTTAGGACATCCTGATAATAATGAATTACAGTAGTCCAGCCTGGAAATAATAAATGCATGAACTAGTTTTTCAGCATCACTCTGAGACAGGATATTTCTCATTTTAGAGATGTTGCGCAAGTGGAAGAAAGCAGTCTTACATATTTGTTTAATATGTGCATTGAAGGATATGTCTTGGTCAAAAATGACTCCAAGGTTCCTCACAGTGTTACTGGAGGCCAAGGTAATGCCATCCAGAGTAAGAATCTGGTTAGATACCATATTTCTAAGATTTTCAGGGCCGAGTACAATAACCTCAGTTTTATCTGAATTAAGAAGCAGAAAGTTAGCGGCCAACCAGGTCTTTATGTCTTTAAGACATTCCTGCAGTTTAACTAATTGGTGTGTGTTATCTGGTATCTGTTCATGGACAGATAGAGTTGGGTGTCATCAGCATAGCAGTGAAAATGTATGCTATGTTTTCTAATGATACTGCCTAAGGGAAGCATGTATAATGTAAACAGAATTGGTCCTAGCACTGAACCCTGTGGAACACCATAACTGACCTTAGTGTGTGGAGAGGACTCTCCATTTACATGCACAAATTGGAGTCTATTAGATAGACATGATACAAACCACTGCAGCGCAGTACCTGAAACACCTACAGCGTGCTCTAATCGCGGTAAAAGAATAATATGCTACTCTTTCAAGGATTTTTGATGTGAAAGGAAGGTTGGAGATTGGCCTATAATTAGCTAAGACTGCTGGGTCTAGAGATGGCTTTTTAAGTAAAGGTTTAACTACAGCCAGCTTGAAGGCCTGTGGTACATAGCTGATTATTAGAGATAGGTTGATCATATTTAAGATTGAAGCATTAATTAATGGCAGGACTTCTTTGAGCAGTTTTGTAGGAATGGGGTCTAAAAGACACGTTGATGGTTTGGAGGAAGCAATTATTGAAGTTAACTCAGATAGATCAATTGGAGAAAAAGAGTCTAAATGAATATCAATGGTACTAAAAGTAGCTGTAGATAATATTACATCTGTGGGATGATAATTGGTAATTTTTTCTCTAATGATTAAAATTTTATTTGTGAAGAAGTTCATGAAGTCATTACTAGTTAACGTTAAAGGGATGGTTGGCTCAATAGAGCTCTGACTTTTTGTCTGTCTGGCTACAGTGCTAAAGAGAAACCTAGGTTGTTCTTATTTTCTTCAATAAGTGACGAATGGTAAGATGTTCTGGCTTTGCGGAGGGCTTTCTTATAAAGCAACAAACTATTTCTCCAGGCTAAATGATGATCTTCTAAATTTGTGACACGCCATTTCCTCTCCAGCTTACGAGTTATCTGCTTTAGGCTACGTGTTTGACAATTATATCACGGAGTCAGGTACTTTTGATTTGAGGCCTTAGTTTTCACCGGAGCTACAGTATCCAGAGTCATACGCAGTGAGGAGGTAAAATTATTAACTAGATAATCGACCTCTGTTGGTGTAGCATTCAGGTAGCTGCTCAGCTCTATGTTGGTTACTTTTAAGACTTCCATTTTAGGACTATTTATGAATATCTTAACTGCATTTAATTCTGAGTTATTACTAGTCTTTGGCTCTCTTCCATAGCATGTCTTTTGTTTTGTCTCCCTCCTCTCATCCCCAAGTAGTCACGGCTGCCCCTCCCTGACCCTGGTTCTGCTGGAGGTTTCTTCTTCTTAAAAGGGAGTTTTTTTTCTTTCCACAATCGCTATAGTACTTGTTTTGATTGTTTGGGTTTCTCTGTTACTATAGGATTTAGACCTTAAAATATAAAGTGCCTTTAGGTGACTGTTAATGTGATTTGGTACTATATAAATAAGATTAAATTGAATTAAGTAGTTAGTGGGGATAGGTTAATTGGTCAATCTAAATTGTCCATAGGTGTGAATCTGTGAGTGAATGTGAGTGCGAATGGTTGTCTGGGTCTCTGTGTGTTAGCCCTGCGACAGACTGGCAACCTGTCCAGGGTGTACCCCGCCTCTCGCCCTATGACAGCTGGGATAGGCTCCAGCGCCCCCCCGCGACCCTGGAAAGGATAAGCGGAAGCGAATGGATGGATGGATGAATTAAGTATTGTAAAGTTATGTGTGTTTAAAAACAACATTTTAATAAATATTTTAAAGGGTACAGATCATTGTCATTCGCTTAATACCAAAATTTATTGAAAATGTATTTAAATAGAAATAAATAGAGATTTAAGTCTCCATTCAATTCTGAATGGCTTGTTTTCTCATCAGGTTTTTAATTTTGAATGAGTGTCCATTAGATTATTTTGATCCATAGAATAATGATTCGTTTGTATATTCAATAAAATGTAAAAAACAAACAAACAAACAAACAAAAAACTATAAAATATTTGTTTGGTCTTTTTTATTTGTGAATAGGACATAACCCTCTGCCCCCTTTCCTAAACCTAGCCAAGTAGTATTTAGTACCCCAGCCTAATCAGTCGGACAAGAAAAAGTAGATGACTCTACGTGGTTGAAATATCTTTCAAATAGATTCAGATTCAAATAGATTCAGATCATGTGATACATACATGGTAAGTGGTCTTATTGATACCACATTCACACATGTTGCATTTTGGCAAAGCATCACGTAACATTAAGTCTCCTCCACAGATTCCGTGTATGTGGTTAAGACAAATTAAGCAATAAGATAAGTTCTGCACATATTCCAGTAAGTGGTGGTGGGAAAAAATGTTTATGGTTTATTGGTGTTATTTTTCTCTTCTGCTTTTATGCCCTACCAAAAGCCTTAGTGCTTCCTTATTGGCCCATATTGCAGAGTTTGAACTTTTCCAGTTTAATGCAGGCCTGATGTTCTCTTCAAACTGAATTACAGCCAGGTCCTCGCACTCACAATAACATATAATCTCATTTGGGAGGCCTATGTCATTCAGGAGCCTCTTAAACTGTTTTCTCCTGGACACTCTCTCAAACACACACACACTGTTCCACTCTGTCCGCCACTGGCAGGTCACAGAGGCTGTCAAATTTATCTTTGCTACCACACACAAGCACATCAGGAATGTGCAAGTCTGTAGTATTGTCTGTAGCTCAAGGGGCAACTGTAGATCCAAACCCAGTCTTTTACCTTGAAACCTCACAGTTTTGTGTGTAAAATTTAACCGAATAAGCTTTTAGCAAAACTAAATAGATATTTTATATGTTGGTAATGTTCATCGTTGTTTTTTTCTTTCTTTTTTTCAGACACCATTAGAGGTCTTGTTTAGTCTATGCTTCTAAGGTTAAGGCTTTTGGGGATACTAGCCAAGTGGGTTTATGATATAGGGCTGTACATTTGTAATCAAGTCAGAGCTTAATTTTAATTCATTTTGATTGGAGCATATCAGCAGCTTTGATATGTTATACTTTCACCATGTAATGGTCAGTTTTGAATTTGGTGAAGACATTTGTTGTAAGTCACAGCTGCTCTTTCCATTCTTCCTCATTTTTCCCCACAGTCCTCTGACAATAGTGGTATAACCAATATTGTCATTTTGATATCTAAGAATCTTTGAAATCAGATGGCTAGAAAAGGGATTTCAAAGGTTGTAGACCTTTAGAGTTGTATGCATTCATAGTGTTAGTATAAAGCTTTCTTTACATTCATCCTTTCTCTTTTTTCTTCTTCAGTAAGCAGCCCTTTCCTGCTTTGCCCCTCTCCCATCACAATGCTATCAGAACTGAGGCCACAGTAAGCATTCAGCTTCCCCTGTGTTCTCATGTCGTCCCCTTACAAAGACTCCACAATGGCTATGTGAGCCTAGTCCTATTCTAAGTGGAATTGTGTGTGTGTGTGGTTGTGTGTTTGTATGTGTGTGTATAGCTAGTGGGTGTGTATGGTGCAAAGCAGATCTTCAGTAATCTAAAATATCTTCTGTGATAGGATCTTCATTCTCTCTTCCCTGCTCAAGCATTGCTTAAGATTAAGATATCTGATAGCATATACATCAGAGAATGCTCTAATGTCCTCTACCCGTTTCCTTGCTATTCCGAAAGCAATAAAAAAGTTTTAAAATACTGATTCCATATGGACACAACCATACATGATAGATGATGGAGATGAGGGGGGGTCTTTGTGTATTAAGAATAGTAGAAGGCTTTTGAAATAGATAGCTTCTAACTGAAAACATTTCCTGCATTGAAAGTGAGTGTGTATCAGACAGTCAATACAAAGTTTATATATAAACATTCTCTTGAATTTTTTCAAACTTGTTTTCATCTGCATGGAAAAAAAAAAAATATATATATATATATATATATATATATATATATATATATATACACACACATATATATATACACTGCAAATTATCTGGTGCTTGCCATGATTTAAAATCTTATTTTTAGACAGGCCAGATAATTTGCCTTGTTTTAAAAAAGATTTACTTGTTTCTAAGTCTGGATTTTAGATTATAAACTTAAATCGAGAATAACCATATAATTGTGTCTATATTAGTACAGAAATCTGGAAATGGGAAGAATAACTCTTAAAATAGCCTACATTAGGTCTCTCACCAGATGTCTCTCAAAATCTCACTTGCTTAAAGATGCAGTGACAAACTCAATTTGCTTGATTTAGTAAATTCACACAAGGCATCTGTTGAAAACATGATTTATTCAAAATCATGTCTGACTTCAAATTTGTACATATAAGGGAAAACATTTAACCACAGTTTATAATACAAATCTCATTTCAAAGACAACTGTTTGTCCCAGCATGCCAGCATTATGTGGTACAACATTGACATTGGTTTAGGGAACATTTAATGACTGTCAACTGATATCATCACAAAATACACTAAACCAATACTTGGTGCAACTCTAATCTTAAGGGTGATTTCTACGGGAAATAATATCAGAAAGACTGTATTTTATTGGCACAAACACACTGTCCCTAAAACTAATAGAAAAGTATGAAGTATAATCAATGAGCTCATGGGCTAATTCTGTAGCTTGAGCAACAATGGGCACAGTTACTTTATATGCCAATAAGTCTTCATTTAAATTCAAAGTTTCATAGCGTTGGTACTCAAAGCAATATAAGATGAGTCAATCAAAATGATATCCTTTATCAGTCCAAACACAGGGAAAGTGCCATCCACATCTGCAATAATCATGGACTTCCCAGTAATGTATACATACAATGAATATATTTATTGCCATTTAGAAGATACCATTTCACTGAGACAACAGACTGCATGACGTCTATTCCAAAAAATTGTTTCATTTTTTTCCTAACATATTCATTATTTTTAACAGCTGATACTGGCCCCGATTCCTTTCCTTTCACAAAAATAGGATGTTCAGTGCCTATTTCATTTTGACAACACTCAAGAAACTGATTGTGGTTTGCAAGTGATTTACAAGCATTTTTAAAATTTAACTTAGAAGCCCACTGTTTAAAATAGGAGTGCTTTGCCTCAAAGCGCATGCACATACTCCTTATTAAAGGTCCAAGGGATAAGATTTGACAGGGAAGATGCAACATATAATGTTGCTTAGGTATTATACTGGCTTTGGGAAAAAGTTGCTTGAACTGATACAGGTGTTCTTCAATCATACTTCTCAGTTGCAATAGAGTTTGTAAAGAAATAATGGGAGCAACAACTATTTGAACTATCATAATTAACTTTCTAATAAATACAACATACTCACTCTCCACACCATACAAAAGAAAAAGTAATACTTTTAAAAGAATTAGCATCTGTCCACAAGACTGTTTCAATTTGTTGTCGTTACCTGCTAAAGTGCCAAAGCTAATAGGACATGGTTTATCCCGTATTTCAAGAGGTGAGTAAGGAAAATTTTGAATGTCTCAATTAAACTTGTCTAATTCCAATTGTCCTGGGAGAATTAGGTGTTTTAATACAAATTTAACTTCCATTGATGCAACACCTTCAAAAATAACATGCATTATGTCCTGGGGAGTTTGTTTGATCAGGTCAAATGCAGGAACATCAACTAGTCTGCTTCTTCTATTAATTCCATAAGTAGTTTTGAGAGACGCTTTCAATAAATCTGTGCTTGCTTTATCTATTTCAAAACACTGCCTGATATGTTTCTCCAGAGTTCTTTGAACAAACTTCTTCTCCTCAAAAACACTTTGCATATCATCAAAGTTGCATTCACTGTGTCTACATTTGCTATAAGCAAAACCAATCCCTTCTTTAAAGCCAGCAATCTCATGCTGGGCTAGCGTGTCTCCACAAATGGCTATAACAGCACCAAACAATTCAGTTTCACCATTTGACATTTCAATCCTTACACCATTGTAAAGCAGTGATAGATCTTGAAGAATTCTTTTCAGTACAACATCAACACCCCTCTGAGAAATGTCATTTGCTTTCGCAATAGCAAGAAGTCGTATTGCAGCTAACTTTGACCTAAATTTTGGATCAATATTTCCTAAAGTATAATAAAACATGACCAATTTGTTTGCAGAAGCATGGGACACTAAGGGGTTACATATTTCAATTTCATCTGTGTACAGTATTAATTGCAATGCATTTGGCCTCTGAGAAAACAAGGGGTGAGATGTAAAGAGGGACCCGTCTCTAAAATCATAGAAGAATCCCTCTCTGCTTCTTCCAAACAACCAGTAACGTATGGAGGACCACAAGAGCCACGCGCATTGAAATAAAAAATTCTGTGCTTAATTTTAATAAACTGCATTTCAAAATCCTTTTTCGAATTCCACTTTAATAAAAATTTTTTCGAATTGCACTTTAATAAACTGCATTTCAAAAACCTTTTTCGAATTCCACTTTAATAAACTGCATTTCAAAAACCTTTTTCGAATTCCACTTTAATAAAAACATTTTCGAATTCCACTTTAATAAACTGCATTTCAAAAACCTTTTTCGAATTCCACTTTAATAAACTGCATTTCAAAAACCTTTTTCGAATTCCACTTTAATAAACTGAATTTCAAAATCCATTTCCCTTTCCTGTTCGCTCAGGGATTAACATGTGGATTAGCAGTTGGATTAACAACTTCATTTTAAAAATCCTGCTGCTATTCAAATTAGCCACACCGTGGGATGTGAGAGCTCTCTGATTGGTTGGTCAGACACAGGCTGTCTGCCAGCCTGGATTTTTCTAGCTCATAGCCGCCCTGCTACAGGCGTGTGTGCTGTGCAAAGCCGTTCAGCCTCGGGATTTACACTCGGCTGGACACGGATATGTGAAGAATTAAGGAGCCTGCAGCGAAACGGAGAGCCAACCTCTGACTGAGTGCCCGTTTACTCAGTCTGACCACCTGTTGAAGGTAGCGTGCTAACATGGCTAGCGCTAGCATCACCCCACGTAGCCCCGTTATTTTAAGGTCATTTTAGCTTATGAAAATTTTACGTCGCAGCTATGCGAGCTAGCTACGTGTTTTGTAGCTGCTGTGCTCTTCACAAATAAAGCTGGAAGCAGCTCAGACTGTTAGAACCAGCACTGAGGCCTGTTACATTTATACAATGTTAGAGCAATGGCTGCAACCCACAGCCTTTAAACTAGCGATTAAAATGCTGACAGTAAACTCGTCAGTCCAGATGTTACCACATTACTTTGTGATACTTAGAGTTAAAACAACTGAGACAGGCTGATTAAAATAACAGCTGTCAGTTCTCTCATTCTTATATCAAGACTGGAGATCACACTACTGATTTCAGTTCATTTAATATGTGAGTGCACAGATTCATGCTCAACTGGACATAAATGATGATCAAAGGTTGTATATATGATGAATTCATCAAATCCCAGCCTCTAAGCATTCACTGAACCTACAGTATCTACACCTGTGTGGCAAATGTGTGGTAAAGATACAGATAATGAAGTTTAATTATTAATACAATATACATCATGAAAAACAAAAGCTGAAATTGATTCAGTTTAGTACTTTTCTCTGTATGTTCTGTGATTATAAATGCCTTAAATTCTGTGATATATACTGTAAATGATTTTCACAGAGGTCTTAAAGTACTTAAATCACTGCTGATAGTCTGGTTGTGTATATTTTCATCATTTTTGTGTCTGTAGGGCTGTTTGATGACGATTTGGACTCCTCTGGGAGATGAGGACACACCCACATCTGTTCCATACTGCAGCCATGGATGGTGTTACGGCTCTGAGTCAGCTTTGGGCCATCAGATGCACACACTGGAAAACCAGCGCCTGTACTTCATGCAGGAGAGATGACCTCAGTGATGTGGGTTCATGAGCGAGTTCAAACATTTCGCTTCTTATCACTTAGATTTCTTAATCTTAAAAGTGAATGCATTTAAAGCAGGAACTGCACACCTAGCCATCAGAAGTTTGGCAGCATGAGTACTGTAAAGTTTTGTAGGGCCCTTGTTAAAAATTCCAAAATTCCAAAAATGGAACTGTATATGACAAATGTGGTGTGGTGCTTGTAGAATTTTTAACAAGGGCCCTACAAAACTTTACAGTACTCATGCTGCCAAACTTCTGATGGCTAGGTGTGCAGTTCCTGCTTTAAATGCATTCACTTTTAAGATTAAGAAATCTAAGTGATAAGAGGCGAGAAATGTTTGAACTCGCTCATGAACCTACATCACTGAGGTCATCTCTCCTGCATGAAGTACAGGCGCTGGTTTTCCAGTGTGTGCATCTGATGGCCCAAAGCTGACTCAGAGCCGTAACACCATCCATGGCTGCAGTATGGAACAGATGTGGGTGTGTCCTCATCTCCCAGAGGAGTCCAAATCGTCATCAAACAGCCCTACAGACACAAAAACATGAAAATATACACAACCAGACTATCAGCAGTGATTTAAGTACTTTAAGACCTCTGTGAAAATCATTTACAGTATATATCACAGAATTTAAGGCATTTATAATCACAGAACATACAGAGAAAAGTACTAAACTGAATCAATTTCAGCTTTTGTTTTTCATGATGTATATTGTATTAATAATTAAACTTCATTATCTGTATCTTTACCACACATTTGCCACACAGGTGTAGATACTGTAGGTTCAGTGAATGCTTAGAGGCTGGGATTTGATGAATTCATCATATATACAACCTTTGATCATCATTTATGTCCAGTTGAGCATGAATCTGTGCACTCACATATTAAATGAACTGAAATCAGTAGTGTGATCTCCAGTCTTGATATAAGGAATGAGAGAACTGACAGCTGTTATTTTAATCAGCCTGTCTCAGTTGTTTTAACTCTAAGTATCACAAAGTAATGTGGTAACATCTGGACTGACGAGTTTACTGTCAGCATTTTAATCGCTAGTTTAAAGGCTGTAGGTTGCAGCCATTGCTCTAACATTGTATAAATGTAACAGGCCTCAGTGCTGGTTCTAACAGTCTGAGCTGCTTCCAGCTTTATTTGTGAAGAGCACAGCAGCTTACAAAACACGTAGCTAGCTCGCACAGCCGCGACGTAAAAATTTTCATAAGCTAAAATGACCTTAAAATAACGGGGCTACGTGGGGTGATGCTAGCGTTAGCCATGTTAGCACGTTACCTTCAACAGGTAGTCAGAGGTTGGCTCTCCGTTTCGCTGCAGGCTCCCTTCATTCTTCACATATCCGTGTCGAGCCGAGTGTAAATCCCGAGGCTGAACGGTTTTGCATGCAGCACACGCTTCAGTAGCAGGGCGAAGCTATGAGCTAGAAAAATCCAGGCTGGCAGACAGCCTGTGTCTGACCAACCAATCAGAGAGCTCCTTACATCCCACGGTGTGGCTAATTTGAATAGCAGCAGGATTTTTAAAATGAAGTTGTTAATCCAACTGCTAATCCAATTGCTAATCCACATGTTAATCCCTGAGCGAACAGGAAAGGGAAATGGATTTTGCAGTCTTACACGCGTCTTACACGCCTCTCTGCAGCTTCTCTCCTCCTGCTACTCCCCCAAAAACCCATCTCCATTGAGACTGTGTCAGCTCCCAAAAAGACAAAAACAAACTAAAAACCAGCAATAAACAACTTAAACATAAAAAATCACAAAGAAAGAACAATACAGTATCCACATTTGAACCAAAGAGTAAAACAGTGAAATGTGGATGATTAAATATTAGGTCTCTCTCCTCCAAGTCTCTGTTAGTACATGACTTAATAATTGATCAACAAATCGATTTACTCTGCCTTACAGAAACCTGGTTGCAGCAGGATGAGTATGTTAGTTTAAATGAATCAACACCCCGAGTCATTCTAACTACCAGAAATCTCAAGCACAGGCCGAGGGGGGTGTGGCAGCAATTTTTCACACCAGTCTATTAATTAACGAAAGACCAAGACAGACTTTTAATTCATTTGAAAGCCTGATGCTTAGCCTTGTCCACCCCAGCTGTAAAACTCAGAAACCAGTCTTACTTGTTATCATCTATCGTCCACCTGGGCCTTACACAGAGTTTCTCTCTGATTTCTCAGACTTTTTATCTGATTTAGTGCTCAGCTCAGATAAAATAATTATTGTGGGTGATTTTAACATCCATGTAGATGCTAAAAATGACAGCCTCAACATCGCATTTAATCTGTTATTAGACTCAATTGGCTTCTCTCAAAATGTAAAAGAACCCACCCACCACTTTAATCACACTCTAGATCTTGTTTTAACATATGGCATAGAAACTGAACATTTAACAGTGTTTCCTGAAAACCCTCTGCTGTCTGATCATTTCCTGATAACATTTACATTTACAATAATTGATTACACAGCAGCGGAGAGTAGACTTTATCAAAGTAGATGTCTTTCTGAAAGTGCTGTAACTAAGTTTAAGAATATAATCCACCCACTGTTATCATCTTCAATGCCCTGTACCAACATAGAGCAGAGCAGCTATCTGAACGCTACTCCAACAGAGGTCGATTATCTTGTTAATAATTTTACCTCCTCACTACGCACGACTCTGGATACTGTAGCTCCTGTGAAAACTAAGGCCTCAAATCCAAGTACCTGACTCCGTGGTATAATTCTCAAACACGTAGCCTAAAGCAGATAACTCGTAAGCTGGAGAGGAAATGGCGTGTCACAAATTTAGAGGATCATCATTTAGCCTGGAGAAATAGTTTGCTACTTTATAAGAAAGCCCTCCGCAAAGCCAGAACATCTTACTATTCGTCACTGATTGAAGAAAATAAGAACAACCCCAGGTTTCTCTTCAGCACTGTAGCCAGGCTGACAAAAGTCAGAGCTCTACTGAGCCAACAATCCCTTTAACGTTAACTAGTAATGACTTCATGAACTTCTTCACAAATAAAATTTTTATCATTAGAGAAAAATTACCAATAATCATCCCACAGATGTAATATTATCTACAGCTACTTTTAGTACCATCGATGTTAAGTTAAACTCTTTTTCTCCAATTGATCTTTCTGAGTTAACTTCAATAATTAATTCCTCCAAACCATCAACGTGTCTTTTAGACCCCATTCCTACAAAACTGCTCAAAGAAGTCCTGCCATTAATTAATTCTTCGATCTTAAATATGATCAACCTATCTCTAATAATCGGCTATGTACCACAGGCCTTCAAGGTGGCTGTAGTTAAACCTTTACTTAAAAAGCCATCTCTAGACCCAGCTGTCTTAGCTAATTATAGGCCAATCTCCAACCTTCCTTTCATATCAAAAATCCTTGAAAGAGTAGTTGTCAAACAGCTAACAGATCATCTGCAGAGGAATGGCTTATTTGAAGCGTTTCAGTCAGGTTTCAGAGCTCATCACAGCACAGAAACAGCTTTAGTGAAGGTTACAAATGATCTTCTTATGGCCTCTGACAGTGGACTCATCTCTGTGCTTGTCCTGCTAGACCTTAGTGCTGCGTTCGATACTGTTGATCATAATATCCTATTAGAGCGATTAGAACATGCTGTAGGTATTACAGGTACTGCACTGCAGTGGTTTGTATCATATCTATCTAATAGACTCCAATTTGTTCAAGTAAATGGAGAGTCCTCTTCACCCACTAAGGTCAATTATGGTGTTCCACAGGGTTCAGTGCTAGGACCAATTCTATTTACATTGTACATGCTTCCCTTAGGCAGCATCATTAGAAGACATAGCATAAATTTTCACTGCTATGTAGATGACACGCAGCTCTATCTATCCATGAAGCCAGGTAACACACACCAATTAGTTAAACTGCAGGAATGTCTTAAAGACATAAAGACCTAGATGGCCGCTAACTTTCTGCTTCTTAATTCAGATAAAACTGAGGTTATTGTACTCGGCCCTGAAAATCTTAGAAATATGGTATCTAAGCAGATTCTTACTCTGGATGGCATTACCTTGGCCTCCAGTAATACTGTGAGGAACCTTGAGTCATTTTGACCAGGACATGTCCTTCAATGCACATATTAAACAAATATGTAAGACTGCTTTCTTCCATTTATGCGCAACATCTCTAAAATGAGAAATATCCTGTCTCAGAGTGATGCTGAAAAACTAGTTCATGCATTTATTACTTCCAGGCTGGACTACTGTAATTCTTTATTATCAGGATGTCCTAAAACTCACTGAAAAGCCTTCAGCTGATCCAAAATGCTGCAGCAAGGGTACTGACAGGGACTAGAAAGAGAGAGCATATTTCTCCTGTTTTGGCTTCCTTCATTGGCTTCCTGTTAAATCCAGAATTGAATTCAAAATCCTGCTCCTCACATACAAGATCTTAAATAATCAGGCCCCATCTTATCTTAATGACCTTGTAGTACCATATCACCCCATTAGAGCACTTCGCTCTCGCTCTGCAGGCTTACTTGTTGTTCCTAGAGTGTTTAAAAGTAGAATGGGAGGCAGAGCCTTCAGTTTTCAGGCCCCTCTTCTGTGGAACCAGCTTCCAGTTTGGATTCGGGAGACAGACACTATCTCTACTTTCAAGATTAGGCTTAAAACTTTCCTTTTGCTAAAGCATATAGTTAGGGCTGGACCAGGTGACCCTGAATCCTCCCTTAGTTATGCTGCAATAGACGTAGGCTGCCGGGGATTCCCATGATGCATTGAGTTTTTCCTTCCAGTCACCTTTCTCACTCACTATGTGTTAATAGACCTCTCTGCATCGAATCATATCTGTTATTAATCTCTGTCTCTCTTCCACAGCATGTCTTTCATCCTGTTTTTCTTCTTTCACCCCAACCGGTCTCAGCAGATGGCCGCCTCCCTGAGCCTGGTTCTGCCGGAGGTTTCTTCCTGTTAAAGGGAGTTTTTCCTTCCCACTGTCGCCAAAGTGCTTGCTCATAGGGGTCATATGATTGTTGGGTTTTCTCTGTATTTATTATTGTGCTATCTACTGTACAATATAAAGCGCCTTGAGGCGACTTTTGTTGTGATTTTGCGCTATATAAATAAAATTGAATTGAATTGAATTGAATTGAAAATGCAGTTTATTAAAGTGCAATTCGAAAAAGGTTTTTGAAATGCAGTTTATTAAAGTGGAATTCGAAAAAGGTTTTTGAAATGCAGTTTATTAAAGTGCAATTCGAAAATGTTTTTTGAAATGCAGTTTATTAAAGTGCAATTCGAAAAAGGTTTTTGAAATGCAGTTTATTAAAGTGGAATTCGAAAAAGGTTTTTGAAATGCAGTTTATTAAAGTGCAATTCGAAAAAGGTTTTTGAAATGCAGTTTATTAAAGTGAATTGAAAAGGATTTTGAAATGCAGTTTATTAAAGTGCAATTCGAAAATGTTTTTGAAATGCAGTTTATTAAAGTGCAATTCGAAAATGTTTTTATTAAAGTGGAATTCGAAAAAGGTTTTTGAAATGCAGTTTATTAAAGTGGAATTCGATAAAGGTTTTTGAAATGCAGTTTATTAAAGTGCAATTCGAAAATGTTTTTTGAAATGCAGTTTATTAAAGTGGAATTCGAAAACGTTTTTTGAAATGCAGTTTATTAAAGTGCAGTTCGAAAATGTTTTTATTAAAGTGGAATTTGAAAAAGGTTTTTGAAATGCAGTTTATTAAAGTGGAATTCGAAAATGTTTTTTGAAATGCAGTTTATTAAATGGGGCACAGAGACTACTACAAAAAGATGTAAGTCCGCAGACTCTCCACGATGCATTACAACTGCAGCACGGATTAAGCTCAAATAATAATGCAGACACCATAGCAAGTGACCTCGCCAGATTCTTAGCCAAGAGTTAGCTAATAACTGGAGGACTGTCTAAATTTGACGACAAGCCAGAAAATTACCTTAGTTGGAAAGCCACATTCCAGAGCACTGTTAGGGACCTTGGTCTAAAAGCCACTGAAGAAATCAACCTACTCATTAAATGGCTAGGCCCAGAGTTGTCTGAACATGCCAAGAGACTAAAAGCAGTCAACATAAAGCATCCACCTGCCGGTCTGAACATGATATGGTTGAGACTAGAGGAATGTTACGGCTCACCAGAAGCAATAGAAAACTCCCTGTCTGCCCGAATACGAGACTTTCCAAAGCTCTCCATTAAAGTACCACACAAGCTTCGCGACCTATCAGATCTGCTGTGTGAACTCCAAGCTGCAAAGCTAGATGGTTATTTGCCTGGTTTAAGTTACCTCGACACAGCTAGGGGAGTACATCCAATTGTGGAGAAGCTGCCCTTCCATCTTCAAGAGAAGTGGACAATGGTAGGGTCAAAGTTTAAAGAAGACCACAATGTTAGCTTCCCACCATTCGTATTCTTTGTTGAATTTGAAAAAGGTCAAGCAAAAGCAAGGAATGATCCAAGCTTTACCACACCTTTCAACACAACTCTTTCCTATGTCAACCACATGTCCAGCTAGAGAAAAGAAAAACCGTTAACCCTAGAACACTATCGCCGGGTGATTTACACCCGAGCAAATACATTTACATGATTTCTCTCTCCTGCAGCTGTTTGCGTGTCAAGGAGCCTGTGCCTTCACCAGGGAAGTCTCAAATTTCCCAGGAATGAGTGGACCAAAGACCAGCTTTCCAGAGTCATTATTTTGTTTTAGGAGGGTTTTTTTTCATTTTGTTAGACATGGCACAGTTGAAAGTAAAAGAAGACCACTCTAATTTGTCATGTGTTGTCATATTTTGATATATTTGATTACTTTTTATTGGTTATATTATATCGGGTGAAAATCACCCGGCATTAGAGATTGTGTTACTATTTATAGCAATAGTGTTCTAGGGTTAAGCAACCACAACCAAAGGTCATCAGTTACAGTGGACAAAACGGACATATCATCAGAGGGATCAAAGGCAAAAAAGGCAGACAAAGACATTGAAAGACAGTGCCCCATACATCACAAACCCCACCCACTTAAAAGATGCAGGGGCTTTAGAGCTATGCTGCTTGAACAGAGGAAGAGGTTCCTTAGAGACAATAGCATTTGCTATCGCTGCCTTGCTTCCACCGGCCACCAAGCCAAAGACTGTACAGTCATGATTAAGTGTGAAGAGTGCAATAGTGAGAAACACCTGGCAGCTCTTCATCCTGCCCCAACACCGCAAATGCCCAAGCCTCCTTCATCTCCTGAAGTGCACGGCGGGGAGCAAGCAAATCCACAAGACCCGGATGTTACTGCCACATGCACAGAGGTGTGTGGAAACGAAATCACAGGGAGATCCTGTTCTAAGGTTTGCTTAGTGCAAGGCTATCCCAAGGGTCAGCGAGACAACACCAGAAGGATGTATGTAATAATTGATGATCAAAGTAACCAGTCACTTGCAAAGACAGAGTTTTTTGACATATTTAACATACAAACCACACCTGAACCATACATGCTGAAAACTTGTAGTGGTGTAACACACACGACTGGTAGAAGAGCATGTGGCTACATGGTTGAATCATTAGATGGAAAAATAAGTTTCCCTCTCCCCACGCTCATTGAGTGCAATGCCATCCCCAACAACAGGGAAGAGGTGCCAACTGCAGAAGCTGCTTTACACCACTCGCACCTGAAAGCAATAGCTGCTGAAATACCACCTCTCGACCCAAGTGCAGACATTCTGTTGCTGATAGGACGCAACCTTCTGAGAGTTCACAAAATGAGGGAGCAAATCAATGGCAGAGATAATGGCCCCTTTGCACAGAAGCTTGACCTGGGCTGGGTTATCAGTGGCGATGTATGTCTTGGTAATGCCCACAAGCCAAGTAAAGTTAATGTTCTGAAAACCTATGTATTGGACAATGGACGCCCAAGCTATCTCACTCCCTGCGACAGTCACCTTAGTGTAAAGGAGGACTTCAGTCTGAGCCAGACCAAAGCCATCTCCAATCAACTGCCATCCGCTCACTCACACCAAAGGCCCACAGCTGAGAAATTAGGAGACTCTGTGTTTTGTCACACCAGTAACGACAACCACCTTGCTCATTCAGCTGAAGATGTGATCTTTTTGAAAAAGATGGCAGGCTTCTTCAAAGACGATACAAACAGCTGGGTTGCACCACTCCCGTTCCGAACCCCCAGACGCAAACTCCCGGACAACCGGTCCTACGCTTACCAACGGCTCATATGACGTGCGCTCGACAAGAAACCAGAAATGAAAACACATTTTGTGGAATTCATGCAGAAAATGCTAGACAACCAACACGCAGAGCTCACACCACCTCCCAATAAAGACAAAGAGAACTGGTATCTCCCGATTTTTGGTGTGTACCATCCACAAAAGCCGGGGAAGATACGTGTGGTGTTTGATTCGAGTGCACAGTTTGATGGAGTGTCCCTCAATGAGGTGTTGTTGTCCGGCCCGGACCTGAACAACACACTTTTGGGTGTGCTGCTTCGCTTCAGAAAAGAACCTGTCGCAGTCACAGCTGACATTGAACAAATGTTCTACTGCTTTGTAGTCCAAGAAGATCACAGAGACTACTTTCGCTTTCTTTGGTACAAAGACAACGACCTTGGCAAAGACGTAGTAGACTACAGAATGAGGGTGCATGTCTTTGGTAACGGTCCTTCCCCAGCAGTGGCAATTTACGGGCTGAGACTGGCAGCAAGGGAGGCAGAAAGTGAGTATGGAACTGATGCCCGAGACTTCGTAGAGCACAACTTCTATGTCGATGACGCATTAAAGTCTTTCCCAACTGCAGCTGAGGCTGTTGATGTCCTACAGAGAACTCAGAAAATGCTTGCCCTCTCAAATCTACGTCTCCACAAGATTGCTTCCAATAAAGTGGAAGTGGTGAGTGCATTCCCCCCTGAGGATAGGGCCAAAGATATCAAAGATCTCGATTTAACAACAGATGAGCTTCCAGTCCAGCGCAGCTTGGTGGTAAGTTGGAACCCCACAACAAACACGTTCACGTTCCATGTTCCACAAGAGCAAAAACCCTTCACTCGCCAGGGCGTACTCTCAACAGTGAACAGCTTGTTTGACCCTCTTGGTTTGCTTGCACCCATAACCATCAAAGGCAGACTTCTTCTCAGAGAGCTCTCAAGCAGCAGCCTTGAGTGGGACAGTTCCTTACCCCAAGACATGTACGATGGCTGAAGAAGGTGGCATGACTTGCTACGAAGTCTCACAAATGTACACATTCCCTGCCCCTACGTCACGTTTTCCATCTCACAAGCCACCTTCATTGAACTTTGTCTGTTCTCAGACGCTTCAGTGAAAGCCATCGCTGCGGTAGCTTACCTGAAGGTCACACATGAAGATAGGCACAGTGAGGCCGGATTCGTTATGGGTAAGGCCAAACTAGCTCCTGTACCAGAACCGACCATTCCTCGATTAGAGCTGTGCGCTGCAGTGCTTGCTGTGGAGATGTCAGAGCTTCTCACAGTAGAACTAAACATGAAGATTGACAAGACAACATTCTACACTGACAGTAAAGTGGTGTTAGGATACATTAACAATCAAAGCAGTATATGTGAACAATCGTGTACAGAGAATCAAGCAGTCTTCCCTACCAGATCAATGGAGATACGTGCCATCAGAGCACAATCCTGCTGATCATGGCTCTTGGTCTGTACCAGCAGAAAAACTCTCTGGTACTTCATGGTTGTACGGTCCAGCATTTCTTCTCAATCACGAGACTCTCTCACATTGCAACACTGCTCATTCGACACCACCATGAAGCCACCCAGCACCAAGGAAGACACTTCACTGAGGGGGCTGTGAGAGCAAGTGGCTTATGGGTAGTTGGCTCTAAGAGGTCTATCAGAAGTGTAATCCACAAATGTGTCACCTGCAGAAAGCTTCGAGGTAGAACAGAGCAGCAAATCATGTCTGACATACCTGCCGAACGCCTTCAGACGGATCCCCCATTCTCTTATGTTGGCCTCGATGTATTTGGACCGTGGGAGGTTTCAACACGCCGCACCAAAGGTGGTCAAGCAAACAGTAAGAGATGGGCAGTCTTGTTCACTTGCATGTCTACACAGGCTGTTCATATTGAAGTGATTGAAACTCTCAGCTCTTCCAGTTTCATCAATGCTCTTCGCAGGCTCTTTGCAATCAGAGGCCCTGCCAAACAGTTGAGGTCAGATTGCGGAACCAATTTCATTGGTGCCTCCAAGGACCTAAAATTGCATCCCCCAAAACCTGGTGAGACAAGTGTGGATGACTACCTACGCAAGCAGAGGTGTTCCTGGGTGTTTAATGCGCCTCACTCCTCTCACATGGGTGGTGCCTGGGAGCGTATGATAGGCATCTCACGATGCATCCTAGACTCGATGCTCCTACAAGCAGGAAACCCTACGCTAACTCACGAGGTCCCGACAACGTTAATGGCTGAAGTCACGGCTATTGGCCAAGGGCCAATAGCCCTTGGTACCCGTTTCCTCGGATTCAGACGCTCCCTTAATCCTGACCCCCTCAGCTCTGCTCACCCAGAAGTTCGATCTGATCCCAACTCCACCTGGGGATTTCACCAAGGCTGACATGTATACACACCAATGGAAGAGAGTTCAAGCCCTTGCCGACACATTCTGGGCCAGGTGGCAGAAGGAGTACCTCCACATACTCCAAGGTCGTCAGAAATGGCAGCGCAGCAAACCAAATTTGAAGGAAGGAGACGTCGTTCTTCTGAAGGACAAGCAACTAAAAAGAAATGAGTGGCCTATGGGTGTCATCGTGAAGACACTTCCAAGCAGAGATGGAGTTGTCAGAAAGATGGAAGTGAAGGTGACACGTGACAAGATTGCGAAGACATTCTGTAGACCCATTTCGGACTGTATCCTTCTTCTGAGAGATTGGTCTAATATGTAAATAGGGTCTAGTGGCATTCTTAAAATAATGCCAGGTGGGGAGTGTACTGGAACTGTTTGTATGTTATTTCTCCAGGACTATAGGGGGCACAGGTTTGCACAGTTTGCTATGTTGAGCCAATTAGTTACTTGAAGAAGTGTGATAGGAAGTGTTTGCTCATGGGTGAAGCAAGACATGGGGCGTTTATCAATATGCGTACTTGTGCGTACTTGCGTTCTCGTGTACTCGTGATATGTCATCAGTCGGAGACCAAGTACTGTTCCAATTGGCACGCATCAAGCCGAGAACGCGAAAAAGTCCCGGATGTGTTCTCGATCCGCCCGTTTTATCGAGCATGCATCGGTGTGGACTTGGTACAGCTAAATATCCCAGAATGCATTTCGTCCAAAACTCAACAGCGGACTCCCGGCACATCGTTTTCAACCCCCCCCCCCGCTCGCGGACTTCTCACTACTCAGGTTAAAGAAACTCCAGCAGCTGTCTATAGTATTGAGTGTCCACTAGAATAGAAATAAAAGCGTTCTAACATCTCACCTGCTTGTTTTTATTAAGGTATGTACACGTATGTACATGTACACTATTTTTATTAATAGAGGTTTCACTACTGAGGTTAAAAATGATATATAAGTCACTTAGATCACTTCTAAATGTTAATGTTTGGTTTATTTCAGTGTTTTATTTGTTCCTGAGTAAACCGGTTTGGCTGTGATTACAGTTAAGCTTCATAACATGTTACTCACAGTTAAATTAAGAGGGACGGCAGTAAAAACTCCGGACCTGTGACATCATCACGCACGCAGGTGTTCCAATTGTACATATCGCGAGTCCGTGCTCGCGTTCTCGGCGGGTACGTACTCCCGTGCGTTCTCGGCGAGTACGTACTCACCGAGAACGCGAGTACGTACTCGCGTACTTGGGCATTGATAAACGGCCATGGTGTGTTCCTTCCGATCCAAAGCCATCCACTCCGTTAAATCCCTTTGACTGGCAATATGAGTAAGTTTCTTAATTGTGTTTACTTTTCAGACAGGGTATATGATATTATTGAAGTGATTTGGAAATGTTTGATGTGTTTTATATGTCCACATAAGTCCAATCCACAATGTTTATGTGACATTTCTGTATTTTGTATCATTTCAGTTTCACACTTTTTTGCATTAAATCCTGTCCAAATACAACACGTGCCTGTTCCTTGGAGGGAGTTTAGCTGTGATGCAAGAGAGAGTTTAGCTGGCTGTGAATCTCAATATAGGACACGGGGTCACATTGGGTGAACAGTAGGGTGAACTGGGTGGTGAACAGCACCACCCAGCATTAAACTGACGTACACCATTCTGTACAGTGCTAAATCATAGTGTTTGTGCCAAACAATAGCATTCACCCAAATAATAGTATTTCTGCTATGTTATATTATTACTGCTCATAGTATTTCTGCCAAATCATGGTATTTGTTCCAAAGCATAGTATTTCTTCCAAAGCATAGTATAACTGCAAAATAAAAGTTTTTGAGCCAAAACATATTTTTTGTGCTAAAACATAGTATTTGTGCCAAATCATAGTAATTTTGCTCAATGATAGAATTTCTGCTATGCTGTAGTACTTGTTGCTAGATTATAATATTTCTGCCAAGTCAAAGTATTTCATGTAAATCATAGTATTTCTACCAAGTCCCAGTGTTTCTGCTAAATCATACATAATGTTTCAGCACAAATTGCATGATTTGGCTCAAATACTATGATTTGGCAGAATTTTCTATGTTTCAGCACAAATGCTATGATTTGTAAGAAAAAATATTATTTAGTATAAATACTACGTTTTAGCAGAAATACTATGTTTTAGCACAGATTCAGCTAACAACTATGATTTGTCACAAGTGCTATGATTTGGTACAAATACTGTGATTTGGCAGAAATACTATCATTTGGCTCAAATATTATGATTTAGAAGAAAGACTATGTTATATTATAAATACTATGTTCAAACTTTAAAAAAATTCTGCGATTTCTGCTAATGTGTGCTATGACTTTTGACCATTGAAATGAATGGAACACATTATCAATGTGGTCACTGATTTTGCTTGCCGGGGTGAGCTGTGTTTTAGCTCAGTGAGATGAGCAGCAGTTCTCAGAGCGGGAGGCCCAGGTTCAAATCTCGCTTATGGCAACATCTTTTTCAGTTAACAGTTACATGTTTTTAAAACCTTTTCAACACAAATTTTAGCTTCTTCACTCCATTTCAGCTGAATTTCCAGCTTCTTCACCCCTTTTCAGCACAATTTTCAGTTTTTCACCCCTTTTCAGCAAAAATCCTAGCTTTTTCAGCTGTTTTCAGAAAAACTAATCTTTTCATCAGAAATTTGGCTCATTCACCTCTTTTCAGCGCAACGTTCTGCTCCTTTACCTCTTTTCTGCAGAAATTCTGCTGATTCAATTTTCACTTTTTTCACCTCTTTTCATTTGAAAGTGGAGCTTTTGCATCTGTTTTCAGCTGACTTTTCAGTTTATTCACCTCTTTTCAGCACATAGTTTTACTTCTTCTGCTTCCACTACAAGGCATCCACGCAGCATTTTCGCAGGAAATGCAAATTTTTCTAGTTGTGTGGATGCTGGTTAAGCATCCACACGATTGAGTTCCTGTTTCTCTTTAAACCTTCACAGACATACGTTTCTCTTTAAACTTTATTGTGTGGATGCTTTAAGGCATCCACACTATTGTTTTCCTCTTTCTCTTTAAACTTTATTGTGTGGATGCTTTAAGGCACTTTTTTCCTTTAATTTGTCCCATTGAAATGAATGGGAAACTTCCACAATTCTGCTAAAACTTGCTTGTTTTTGAAACTTAACTACTTCCTCATACTTTCACCTAGAAACTCCATTCAAACTTTAAAATGTTCTCAACTTATTGGGCTATTCCTGTATGATTCAGCTTTTTCAGATCTTCTACCGTTTTAATCTTATCTCTCTTTAAGTTTTCAGTTGATTTTTCGGAAAGTACATGCGTTGCTATGGTTGCTATGCAATTAACTCAGAGTGAGAGCTTGTCCTTTTTCAATTTTCTCTTCATGTCCAAACAACTTCTTGCTACTCGCTCAATTTCCACTCAACCCCCACAAATTATACATCAAAACGTAGGTATTTTTGCTGGCTTTCAGACAATGTCACTATCTTTATTGTGAGATTTACCGTTTTTTCGCAATTTGCCTCGGAGTGACACAAGGTCTGACAACTCCCCATTCAAAGTCTATGGGGAGGTTTTGAAATTCAGAGCTGAAATTCTGTAACGGGAGGCATTTTCAAATCGCCATATCTCTTTAACAAAGCAAAGTTAGGACATGAGGCTTGTGCCAATATATCTTCAGACACTGCTGACACTCACAGTGGAAGCAGTTTTTACAATTATCTTACCGTTGAGCAATGAATTACGTTTGTTTGAGGGGTGGAAATCTGTCCTCCTCTCAATTTTCAAACTCCGAAAATGAAGCCGTTTCTTCTCTCGTCATATCTCCGCGATGGAGGTACAAAGAGCAGTGAAAATCGCAGTCAAAGTACACCAAAGTGCGCTGATTCACCCAGTACAAGAATTATGCCGCTAGCCCTCCTAGTTTTTGAGTTACACGACGTTTTGTAACACCAAAAAACGGCGATCTAATTGTGACTGGTCATCAATCTGTTTTTCAGACACCCACCCCCTGTCCAGGTGGCGCAATCGGTAATGACACGGCTCTGCAGCTCAAAGGTCGTGGGTTCAATCCCACCTTGGGCCACATGTTTTTATTTTCACTACAAATTTATACACTATCACAGACCTGTAATTTCTATTGCTAATTTTTTTCACTACAAATGAGTAGTGCAAAAACATACTATGTCTGCAACATCACAGTATATCTGTTATGTTATAGTATTACTACTAAATCACAGTATTTCTGCCAATTCAAGGAGGCTGACTGTTACTAAGTGCATCAGTGTACATAGGTCATCTCTTGTGTTGGAGTGCCCTCTTGTGGCGCCTTTTGGGTAGTGCCTTAGTAAACTTGAACACTGCAAAGAAGTGGTATCAGACTGGTTTGTAGTGGAGGAATTTGTTGCCAGTTTCTTACATCTTTAATCCGTATTCATGTTGTAATGTAGTAGTACCACAATATGGCAGAAACACTATGTTTTGGCACAAATACTTTGATTTGGTATACTTTAGCTTCTTCACCCCTTTTCAGCACAAATTTCAGCATTTTTGGCTGTTTTCAGAAAAAAAAAACTCTTTTCAGCAGAAACTCTGCTGATTCATCTCTTTTCAGCGCAAGTTTTATGATTTTAGCAGCTTTTCTAATATGGACCTCAGATTCTTGTTAACGCTCCATGGCAGAAATACATACAAGTACCCACCCGATGAAGCAGACAGAGGCAGTACCTCTGGTTGGTGAATTTGAGCAGAAACAGGTTGTTTTGCCTCTTTTCAGCAGAAACTCTGCTGATTCACCTCTATTCAGCGCAACGTTCTGCTTCTTTGCCTCTTTTCTGCAGAAATTCTGCTGATTCACCTCTTTTCTGCAAAATTTTCAACCATTTCACCTCTTATCAGCGCAATTCTCAGCAGTTTCTGCTCATTTCACCATAATTGTCAGTCTCTCCATCTCTTACCTTGTGAGAGTGAATTTGGCACCGTGAGATGAGTAGCTGCCTTGCGCCCAGGAGGTCCAGGTTCGAATCCTGCTCAGGGTGATAGTTTTTTTTTCACCACCATGCAACTTTTCATCTTTTTCATCTTTTCAGCAGACAGCTTCAGCGTTAAGGCATCCACACAGCATTTTCGCAGGAAATGCAAATTTTTCTAGTTCTTTTGGAAGTTGCATTCACTATTGTTTTCCTGTTTCTCTTTAAACT
Source organism: Oreochromis aureus (assembly GCF_013358895.1). Lineage (NCBI taxonomy): Eukaryota > Metazoa > Chordata > Actinopteri > Cichliformes > Cichlidae > Oreochromis > Oreochromis aureus. Next base: position 6,171,151 of record NC_052950.1, read on the forward strand.
TTATTCTTTTTCAAGTTGCTTAACTCGGCGTTTAACTACTTCCACAATTTTTGTGCTATTTTCACCATTCAAATTTCACAATATTCTGCTATTTCTGCTAATTCCAGCTATATCTTTTGGTATTTTATACTATTATACTTTTTAAAATATTACGTTTTTTTCCTTTAATTTGTCCCATTGAAATGAATGGGAAACTTCCGCAATTCTGCTAAAACTTGCTTGTTTTTGAAACTTAACTACTTCCTCATACTTTCACGTAGAACAACCATTCAAACTTTAAAATGTTCTCAAATTATTGGGCTATTCAGGTATAAATCAGCTTTTTCAAATCTTTTACCATTTTATTTTTATCCCTCTTAAAGTTTTGAGTTGCAAAATTGTGATTTTTCAGAAAATACATGCGTTGTTATGGTTGCTATGCACTTGGCTTTCAGTGTGCCACTGTAGGTTTTGCAGTCTTCTCTTCATGTCCGAACAATTTCTTGCTACTTGCTCAATTTTCACTCAACTTCCACAAATTATACATCAAAACGTAGGTATTTTTGCTGGCTTTCAGAAAATGTCACTATCATGGTTGTGAGATTTATAGAATTTTGGCAAATCTCCTCAGACCAACACAAAGTCGGAAAACTCTCCATAGAAAGTCAATGGAGAGTTTGTTCAAGATCACCGCTTGATTTCTGTAATGAGAGGCATATTTGAATCGTCATATCTCCTTAACGAAGCGAAGTTAAAACATGAGGCTTGTCCGAGTATATCTTCAGACACTCCTGACGCTCACAATTCAAGAATTTTTTTCTCACCTATTACCGTTTTGAGATGAGTTACACTTGTTTGAGGGTAGGAAATTCGTTGTTCGCTCAGATTTCTTCAGATTTCAAACTCTGGAAATGAGGCAATTTTTTCTCTCGTCATATCTTTTTTTTGGATTTCCACACAGACCTGAAAATTTCCATGACTGTTCACCAAAGCCTGCTGTCTCTTACGGTGAAAGAATGATATCGATACTCCAAATAGATTTAGAGTTAGAAAGCGTTGTTTGAGGGCAGGTCAAGGCAGTTTTTGCTTCGCCTCTACTCGGTTATGGTGCATTACAAGTCAAATATCTTCAATAATTCATATTTTAATGATAAATTGTCAACACTGTAAGATTCCCCCATCTCTTCTGAACAAAACGGTGTAAGAATGACTGTTCTAGCCCCTACGGTTAGGAAATTATAGCCATTTGTTTGAGGGGAATCCTGACTATGAAAAATAGACAGCACAAATCCTGTCTCTGTGCTGCGTGTGTGTAAAAACAGGTGCACCTGTTTTGGCGGGAAAAAGTACACAGCCTCTCTGATTGGTGGATTCAAATTTAGCAGCTCCCAGGCTGCTTGACTGACCTAGAAACTTGATTTTCTCTCCCTGTGTGTGTGTGTGTGTGTGTGTGTGTGTGTGTGTGTGTGTGTGTGTGTGTGTGTGTGTGTGTGTGAGAGAGAGAGAGAAAGAGGGCGAGAGAGAGTTTTTATGGGAGCATCTTATTGTATGATTTAAATTCAATATATTTAGACTGGTTGACTGAATTTGATCCTGTGTGTGTCTCTCTGTGCATGTGTGTTTCCATATGTGTACATATTTGTGATTGTGTGACTGTTATACTTTTTTTTGTTGATTTTTTTTCATTTAACAATTACATTTGAGGGACCCTTAGCATGTTCAGCATTTTTTCAGCTGTCCATTTTGCTTTTCCAATTTTTCTATTTAAGTTATTACTATTGTGCTAAGTCATAGCATTTCTGCTGCTTTTCAGTATTTGTGCTAAATACAGCATTTCTGCTAAATCATACTATTTCTGCTATTTCATAAGATTTGTGCTAACTATTGTGTTTCTGCTAAAAAATTGTATTTCTGCCAAATATAGTATTTTTGATTAATTATAGTTTTTCTACCAAATCATAGTACAGTATTTCTACTTTTTATAGTATTTCTACTAAATGCAGTATTTCTGGGTAATCATAGTATTTCTATATATTTCTGCCAGCTCCCCAGGGAGTTAATCCTCTGTGAGGAGTGTAATATTCAAATTTACATATCAGGGCATGCACGACTTCCCAACCAGCCAATCATATCTGAGGCCTGACACATTCGAATTTGCATATTGGGGCATTCATGGCTTCTAAGACAACCAATGATATCTGAGGCCTGACACATTCAAATTTGCATATTGGGGCCTTCATGGCTTCCCAGCCAGCCAATCATCTCTGTCATATATCTATAATATTTCATATTTTTATTTTAAATGGTCAACATTTCAAGATTCCCCCATGTCGTGTGAACAAAACAGTGTAAGAATGACTGTTTTAGCCCCTACGGTTAGGAATTTATGGCTGTTTGTTTGAGGGGAATCCTCACTATGAGAAATACACTGCAAAAATCCTGTCTCTCTCTGTGCTGCGTGTGTAAAGGCCTGCACTGGTGCACCAGTTTTGGCGGGAAAAAGCACACAGCCTCTCTGATTGGTGGATTCAAATTGAGAAGCTCACAGCTGTTTGACTGACCTAGAAACATGCTGTTAACAGCCCCTGTTCACTTGCTGATGCTGCTGCTGTGTGTGTGTGTGTGTGTGTGTGTGTGTGTGTGTGTGTGTGTGTGTGTGTGTGTGTGTGTGTGTGTGTGTGTGTGTAAGAGAGAGAGAGAGAGAAAGAAAGACACACACAAAGACCCTTTTTAGGGCAGCATCTCATTGTTGGATAAAAATATTATATATTCAGACTGGTTGACTGGCATAGACCCTGTCTGTGTGTGTCTCTCTCTGTACATTTGTGTATCCATATTTGATTTCTTGTGTATTTGTTGATTTGTGTATCCATATTTGATTTTGTGTGTATCTGTTGGCTTTTCTTATTTGTTTTTTTTCTAAATGTATTTTTATTTTATTTTTTCACAGGTGAACAACAATTAGTTTTCAGCGAACTTAACCATGTTCCTTTTTATTCAGCTTATCATTTTACCTTTCCAGTATTTTCACTTAAGTTATTACTATTCTGCTCAATCATAGTATCTGTTCCAAATCATTGTTATTAAGGTATATTGTAGGATTTCTGCTAAATCATAGTATTTCTACTATATTATATTTTTCTTTCTCAATATAGCATTTCTGCTATAGAATAGTATTTCTGCTATGTTATAATATTTGTGCTAAACTGGAGTATTTTTGCTAATACATAGTATTTATTTAAAATTACAATATTCATAGTATATTACAGTGTCTCTTTTAAATCACAGCATTTCTGCTATGTTGTACTGTTTTTCTAAATCATAGTATTTCTGTAATGTTTAAGAATGTTTGGCTAAATATATTCTTTCTGTTATCTTATACTATTTCTCCTAAATTCTTGTATTTTTGAGAAGTTATCATGTTTCTGTTAAGTTACAATTCTGCTAAGTTCTGCTATGCTATTGTATTTCTGCCAAGTATTATGTTTCCTCTAAGATATTGCAGTTCTGCTAAGTTATTACATTTTAGCAAAGTTCCTTTGCTTCTGCAAAGTTTTTACAATTTCTGCAACTTTTCAGCTTTTTCAGCTATTTTTAGCAGACAGCTTCAGCATTACAGCATCCACACTGCATTTTCGCAGGAAATGCAAATTTCTCTAGTTGTGTGGATGCCCTCAAAGGGCTTCCACACTATTGATTTCCTGTTTCTCTTTATTCTTTATACTTTATTCTTCAAGTTGCTCCGTTCTTCGCCGCTTAACTACTTCCTCAGTTTTCAGCCGATTTTCTCCGTTCAAACTCTAAACTGTTCTGCTCTTTCTGCTAATTCCTGCTATGACTTTTGGTGTTTATTACTATTATACTTTTTAAAATATTACACTTTTTTCCTTTAATTTGTCCCATTGAAATGAATGGGAAACTTCCACAGTTCTGCTAAAACTTGCTTGTTTTTGAAACTTAACTACTTCCTCATACTTTCACCTAGAAACTCCATTCAAACTTTAAAATGTTCTCAGATTATTGGGCTATTCCTGTATGATTCAGCTTTTTCAGATCTTCTACCATTTTAATTTTATACCTCTTTAAGTTTTCAGTTGCAAAATTGTGATTTTTCAGAAAATACATGTGTTGCTATGGTTGCTATGCAATTAACTCAGAGTGAGGGCTGGTCTTTTCTGAATTTTCTCTTCATGTCTGAACAACTTCTTCGTACTCGCTCAATTTCCACTCAACCCCCACAAATTATACATCAAAACGTAGGAATTTTTGCTGGCTTTCAGACAATGTCACTATCTTTATTGTGAGATCTACCGTTTTTTCGCAATTTGCCTCGAAGTGATACAAGGTCTGAAAACTCCCCATTCAAAGTCTATGGGGAGGTTTTGAAATTCAGAGCTGAAATTCTGTAACGGGAGGCATTTTCAAATCGCCATATCTCCTTAACAAAGCAAAGTTAGGACATGAGGCTTGTGCCAATATACCTTCAGACACTGCCGACACTCACAGTGGAAGCAGTTTTTACAATTATCTTACCGTTGAGCAATGAATTACGTTTGTTTGAGGGGTGGAAATCTGTCCTCCTCTCAGTTTTCAAACTCCGAAAATGAAGCCGTTTCTTCTCTCGTCATATCTCCGCGATGGAGGTACAAAAAACAATGAAAACCGCAGTCAAAGTACACCAAAGTCCGCTGATTCACCCAGTACAAGAATTATGCTGCTAGCCCTCCTAGTTTTTGAGTTACACGATGTTTTGTAACTCCAAAAAATGGCGTTTTTCGCCTCTCACCGCGATCTACTTCTGACTGGTCATCAATCTGGTTTTCAGGCGCCCGCCCCCTTTCCAGGTGGCGCAATTGGTAATGACACGGGTCTGCAGCCCAAAGGTCGTGGGTTCAAATCCACCTTGGTCAATTTTTTTTTTTTTCATTTCAAATTTATACACTATCACAGACCTGTAATTTATATTGCTAATTTATTACAATTCTGCTAAGTTTTATGATTTTAGCAGCTTTTCTAATATGGACCTCAGATTCTTGTTAACGCTCCATGGCAGAAATACATACAAGTACACAGCCTGATGAAGCAGACAGAAGCAGTACCTCTGATTGGTGAAATTGAGCAGAACCAGGTTGTTCTGCCTCTTTTCAGCAGAAAGTTTGCATTTTCACCTCTTATCAGCACAAATGTCAGCCACTTCTGCTGTTTTTATCAGAATTTTCAGCTTTTTCACCTTTTTTCAGTTATGTGAGAACCAGTTTGGCTCAATGAGTAGCTGAAAAATTTCAGCCTCTTCTGCTCTTTCAGAAGAATTTCAGCTTTTTCACCTCTTTTCACAACAATTCAGCTTCTTCGGCCCCCCCTGCATATTTTTTTCTCATCATATCTCTTGGTGGGACAAGAACTGCTTTGGCTCAGTGAGATGAGCAGCTACTGTAATTGCTTCTTTCCGTCTTTTCAGCAGAAATTCTGCTGATTTACCTCTTTTCTGCAAATTTTTCAGCTTTTCACTTCTTCTCAGCACAAAACTCAGCAGCTTCTGCTCATTTAGCAAAATTGTCAGTTTCTCCATCTCTTGTGTTTGTCGGAACAAGTTTAGTTCAGTGAGATGAGTAGCTGCCTTGAGAACAAAAGGGCCAGGTTCAAATCCCAGTCATGGGATTTGAACACCTGTTTTCAGCACAAATCTCAGCTTTTTAGCTGTTTTAAGCAGAAACCTGTTTTCAGCAGAGAAACTTTTTTAACTGAATTTCAGCTTTTTCACCCCTTTTCAGCAAAATTTTCAATTTCCCAGCATTTTCAGCTATTTTCAGCAAAAACATCTTTTCAGCAGAATTGTGAAAAGAGTTCTGCAGAACACTTTTCAGCAGAAATTCTGCTGATTGAACTCTTTTCAGGAGAATTTTCACCTCTTTTCAGCCCAAATTCTGCTTATTCACCTCTTCTGCAAAATTTTCAGCCTTTTCACCTCTTATTAGCACAAATCTCAGCTGTTTTCAGGAAAAACTCTTTTGAGCAGAAATTCTGCTGATTCATCTCTTTTCAGTGCAACTTTCTGCTTCTTTACCTCTTTTCAGCAGAAATTCTGCTGATTCACCTCTTTTCTACAAAATTTTCAGCCTTTTCTCCTCTTATCAGCACAATTCTCAGCAGCTTCTGCTAATTTCAGCAGAATTGTCAGTCTGTCCACCTTTCTCTGTGAGAATGAGTTTGGGTCAGTGAGATGAGTAGCTACCTTGAGCCACCGAGGGCTGGGTTCGAATCCTACTCAGGGTGACATTTTTTTTCACCACCATACAACTTTTTGCAACTTTTCATCTTTTTCAGCAGACAGCTTCAGCATTAAGGCATCCACACAGCATTTTCGCAGGAAATGCAAATTTTTCTAGTTCTAGTTGCTTCCGTACGTTTTTTGGCACTTACCTACTTCCTCAATTTTCAGCCGATTTTCACCGTTCAAATTTTAAACTATTCTGCTATTTCTACTTATGCGGGCTATGACTTTTGGTATTTTTTGCTATTATACTTTTTAAAATATTAAGCTTTTTTCCTTTAATTTGTCCCATTGAAATGAATGGAAAACTTCCAAAATTCTGCTAAAACTTGCTTGTTTTTGAAACTTAACTACTTCCTCATACTTTCACCTAGAACAACCATTCAAACTTTAAAATGTTCACAAATTATTGGGCTATTCATGTATGATTCAGCTTTTTCATATCTGTTACCATGTTCATCTTATCCCTCTTCAAGTTTTGAGTTTCATCTTTGTGATTTTCCGCAAAATACATGTGTTGTTATGGTTGCTATGCAGTTGGTTCTAAGTGAGCCACTGTACCTTTGGCAATTTTCTCTTCATGTCCGAACAACTTCTTGCTACTTGCTCAATTTTCACTCAACTCCCACAAATTCTACATCAAAACGTAAGTATTTTTGCTGGCTTTCAGAAAATGTCACTATCATTGTTGTGGAATTTATAGAATTTTGGCAAATCTCCTCAGACCAACACAAAGTCTGAAAACTCTCCATAGAAAGTCAATAGAGAGTTTGTTCCAAATCATCGCTGGATTTCTCTAATGAGAGGCATTTTCGAATCGTCATATCTCCTTAACGAAGCAAAGTTAAGAGATGAGGCTTGTGCCAATATATCTTCAGACACTCCTGACGCTCACAATTCAAGAATATGTTGATCACCTATTACCATTTGGCCATGAATTGGGTTTGTTTGAGGGTAGGAAATTCGTCCGTCGCTCAGATTTCTTCAGATTTCTTCAGATTTCAAACTCTGGAAATGAGGCACTTTTTTTTCTTGTCATATCTTTTTGATGGATTTCCACAGAGACCTGAAAATTTCCATGACTGTTCACCAAAGCCTGCTGTCTCTTACGGTGAAAGAATGATATCGATACTCCAAATAGATTTAGAGTTACAAAGCTTTGTTTGAGGGCAAGTCAAGGCAGTTTTTGCTTCGCCTCTACTCAGTTATGGTGCATTACAAGTCAATTATATTTAATAATTCATATTTTAATGATACGTTGTCAACACTTGAAGATTCCCCCATCTCTTCTGAACAAAACGGTGTAAGAATGACCGTTCTAGCCCATACAGTTAGGGAATTATAGCCATTTGTTTGAGGGGAATCCTCAATATGAGAGACTAAATAGACTAAAAGAAGCTGGTCTGTGTCTCTGTGTGTGTGTAAGCAGGTGCACCTTTTTTGGCGGGAAAACGTAAACAGCCTCTCTGATTGGTGGATTCAAATTTAGCAGCTCACAGCTATTTGACTGACCTAGAAACATGCAGGCAGCACCAATAACAGCCCCTGTTCACTTCCTGGTGTGTGTGTGTGTGTGTGTGTGTGTGTGTGTGTGTGTGTGTGAGAGAGAGAGAGAGAGAGAGAGAGCGAGAGAGAGAGAGAGAGAGACCCTTTTTATGGCAGCATCTCATTGTAGGATTCAAATTGATTATATTTAGACTGGTTGACTGGATTACATCCTGTGTGTGTGTCTCTCTGTGCATTTGTGTTTCCAAATGTGTCCATAATTGTAATTGTGTGTATCTGCTGGTTTTTCTTTCTTTCTTTCTTTTTTTGTCAATTTTTTACCTTTCAACAAGTACATTTGAGGGACCCTTACCATGTTCAGCATTTTTCCAGTTGTTCGTTTTGCTTTTCCAATTTTTCTATTTAAGTTATTACTAATCTGTTAAATAATACTATTTCTGCTATTTTATAAGATTTGTGCTAAATATAGTATTTCTGATTAATTATAGTATGCCTATCAAATCATAATATGCCTGACACAAGCAGCGTGTGTGTGTGTCTCTCTGTGCATTTGTATTTCCATATGTGTCCATAATTGTAATTGTGTCTATCTGCTGGCTGTTATTTCTCTTTGTTTTGTTGTTTTTTTAGATTTCTGTGAATTTTTCACAGTTTAACAAGTACACTTGATGGAACCTAACCATTTTCAGCATTTTTTCAGCTGTCCATTTTGCTTTTCCAATATTTCTACTTAAGTTATCACTATTATGCAAAATCATAGTATTTCTGCTAATTTTTAGTATTTGTGCTAAATACAGTATTTCTGCTAAGTCATGCCATTTCTGCTATTTTATAGGTTTTCTGCTAAATATAGTATTTCTGCCAAATATTATTATTTCTTCCAAATAATAGTATTTCTGCTAAGTTATTATGTTTCTCTTAAGTCACAATTTTTTTGCTAAGATGTTATGTTACTGCTCCATGTCTGAAATACATTACAGAAAGCCCATGTCTCTGTTGGTGTGAGCAAGGGATGCAGCTGCATTGACAGGAACAACTACATAGCCTGATGAAGCAGACAGAAGTGGCAGCTCTGATTGGTGGATTCAAATTGAGCAGATCCAGGCTTTTTGACTCTCATAGACACAGCTGAAAATATAAAGCTGAAAAAAAAAACTGAAGAAGCCGATGTCAGTGTTTGAAAAAGTTTTTGAACTTCTAATAACTTTACAGAAGTGTGTGTGTGTGTGTGTGTGTGTGTGTGTGTGTGTGTGTGTGTGAGAGAGAGAGAGAGAGAGAGGAAGAGAGAGCTGTTTTATGGGAGCATCTTATTGTATGATTTAAATTCAATATATTTAGACTGGTTGACTGAATTTGGTCCTGTGTGTGTCTGTCTGTGCATGTGTGTTTCCATATGTGTCCATATTTCTGATTGTGGTTTTTTTTTTTTTTTGCTGATTTTTTTTCATTTAACAATTACATTTGAGGGACCCTTAGCATGGTCAGGATTTTTTCAGCTGTCCATTTTGCTTTTCCAATTTTTCTATTTAAGTTATTACTATTGTGCTAAGTCATAGCATTTCTGCTGCTTTTCAGTATTTGTGCTAAATACAGCATTTCTGCTAAATCATACTATTTCTGCTATTTTATAAGATTTGTGCTAAATACAGCATTTCCGCTAAATCATACTATTTCTGCTATTTTATAAGATTTGTGCTAAATATAGTATTTCTGCTAAAACATAGTATTTCTACCAAATATAGTATTTTTGATTAATTATAGTTTTTCTACCAAATCATAGTACAGTATTTCAGCTTTTTATAGGATTTGTACTTAATATAGTATTTCTGCTTAATTATAGTATTTCTGCCATTTTATAGTATTTGTGCTAAAACGTAGTATTTCTACTAAATGCAGTATTTCTGTGTAATCATAGTATTTCTATATATATCTGCCAGCTCCCCAGGGAGTTAATCTTCTGTGAGGACTGTATCCCCCATGAATGCCAAGGCTCAAAATACGCTCTAGTGATCATAGACGTATTCTCAAAATGGCCAGAAATCTATCCAGTAAAAAGAGTAGACGCCATCTCAGTAGCAAAATGTTTGTGCAACCATTTCATTCCAACATATGGCATCCCCACTCTGATAAGATCAGACAATGGGACACATTTTGTTAATGAAGTAATCAGTAAGGTCTCTGAAGCACTAGGATTCAGCATCAAACACCACTGTGCTTACCACCCACAAAGTGCCGGACTAGTGGAAAGAACTAACGGCACAATAAAACAGAGACTGAGAAAATGCATGGAAGAAACAGGGAGACCATGGCCTGAGTGTATAGGCCTGGTAAAATTGTGGATGAGACTGACACAAAGTTCTCAGAAACTCACACCTTTTGAATTAGAACTACACTAGCCGAATGGATGACTAAATTACTTGAAAATAAAGAGATTGTTCTAAACAACCAACTGCCAAGTGACATATCTCCAGTGTCTTGCAGGTTGAAACCAGGTGATTGGATCCTGATCGAAGTACTCCAAAGGAAAAATTGGAGCTCACCAAGGTGGGAAGGGCCTTATCAAGTGCTGCTCACCACACCTACTGCCTGCAAAATAGCAGAAAGACCGTCCTGGATTCATCGAAGCCACTGCAAAAAAGTGAGTGACAACCTAAACGTTTAGACGCCGACACCCCTAACTCCTGGTGATCTATTGGTGGAGGGAGGGCTGATCGGGTACACCCCGCCTTCTTCTTCTTGCCGGTAGTCTACTCATCAGAGGTCACAGGTGTGTCTGGTCATCATGAAGACACTCGTCCTCCTAGTGGCTAATGTTGCACTCCTGGTGAGTTTATTAACACTCACCCGAAAGAAAGAAGATGAACAACACCACCTGCAGACAAGATGGACACATGACAACTCACATCTTCGTGACATGACACAAGACCATGACACAAGACCACACTTTCAGGATAACCATGGACGCCACGTCAACATCAATGTCAACAACAAGGAAAAGACGAAGCACCCCAGACCTCAAGCAGCATGATTCCATATGGGGTTCCGATGTCCCAGAGGAATTTAAACTTTGGACTGAAAGACAAAAGGTTCTGAATGCTTCATGTAAAATCAACGACGAACGGGATCAAGAAATTGACGCTCTGCGCATTGCAGTAATGCAACACAGGGTAGCATTGGACATGATTCTCGCCGAGAAAGGAGGACTATGTGTCCTCTTTAACAACACATGTTGCACATACATTCCAGATAATGTGCACTCATCGAACATGACTGATGCTCTGAAAACACTTCGGGATGCACAACAACAAGACTATGCCACAAACACGGAAGACTGGCTTACGTGGCTTTTAAGCGGCTCTTGGAAGTCCCTGCTGATTAAAGGACTTGTTTTTGTTGTTGTTATAATACTGTTATTGTGTCTTTTCACTTCATGTGTCATACCTTGTTTTAAGAACATGGTATCAGAAATGGTGACTGCTTCAATTCATGCTTGCATCACCCTGTCACAGAATGAAGAAGGTGATAATGAGATAGACACTTGGATATAACATACTCACGAAACCCACTATTTTATGATGTCTTGGCTAATAATGTTTACAAGTGGCCGTAGGCTGATACACTGTTAGTGGTTGCTATGTACATATACATATGTACAACAGGAGGGAATGTTAAGGGATTTTTTAGGATTTTAGGATTTTTATTATGTTATGCTCAAAAGTACATTTCATTATCTAGATGTGTTTACTCTTTTAGTACTCAGCTTAAATGGCATTCATTTAGCTCAGTAAAATCCATGTGGATTGTATGAACCTTTGTAGTGTTATTATTACTTATTTTTTATTATTTTTGTACAGATCACACCCAATCATTCAAAACCTACTACTCACAGCATTCACACAGTTAAAATCACTCAAAATATGCTTTCATACGAGTATTTCAGACATGCTTTTCAGAAAGAGCAAGTCAAAACAAAAACAACTGAAACCTCTAATCATTCTCACAGCACACACATAAACTGGAGTAAAACCTAAAACACACCGGCATCAGTAGTAACCTCAAGAGAGGTTACTACTGAAAGATATATAGTGGTCACTTACTATACATCCAGAGTAATGAATTCAAACTCTATTTATACAGTTGTAGTGAGCAAAACCAGCATCTCAGTCACAGGCATTTAGCAACATTTGCAAACAATAGTTATAGTGCTCAATAGCACTCTAAACCGAAAGCAACAATCTCCATGCGCGTCACCGCTCCTCATTAGCTTGGTAGTGTCCACATGTTTAATTCAGCTTCTCAATCTTGTAGCTTTAGCTGTTGTATACAGGGTTTGGCTCATTAGTTGTTAGTATAGGTTTGCTCTTCATCTTAACAAAGTCTCATCTAAGATGACAGGTTTACAAGCAGGTCAAGTGTCTCTATGCACTTGATTAGTGTAGTTATTTTCCTTATTTTCTTCATCTCATATATCGTTGTACTGAGTTTGAGCAAACCTTAAGCTTGAATCAGACTACTTTCAACAATCATCCACCTCACATCATAACTGACTGAGGTGCCTTATGTCTTATTAATATTATCATTGTATTGTTTTTCCTTTTTCATAACAGCAATAGTATATTACAATACACTACTTTACTACTAATATACAATAGTTTATTTTAATATTTTATTATGTATCCATCGTGGGCCTGTGCGAATCTGCAGCTTCACACCTTCCCAAGCTGGAGACATTTGCTTTTCCTTGGCTGAACAATGACACAGCTGTAATATACCTTATGCATCTCTCTTTTTTTATTTGATATATTTTCGTGTGAATAATCTGGTTTCATGCATTCTATTCATTCAGCTTGGTTGTCTTCCCAATTTTGTTTCATTTGTTAGTACCAATTTACAGGTTGTTATCCTTCTATTAGTAGTTTGAATACATTAGATAAGCTCTAATTTAATTTAACCTTTTGTTTATTCCACTTTATTCCTGTGTACGCTTTGTTTTCTTTTTAGCATCCTTTTCAGTATTTATTTCTGCTTGGAGGGTTTCTTATAATTTAGTCAATGCGGAGGGGCTACATTTTCCCTCCCATGTGGGACATCTAGGTTTTTTAGGATTTCTTCATCTACATGCACTAATTTGTCCGGCGCCTGGACATTTTTTCTCTAACCACTGCTCATCAGCAGTGAGTTTTGAAGCTTCGTTACCCATTTTAAACCTTTACAACTACACAACTGCGGCACCTTCTCTGGCACGAGAATCGAGAGAGGTAGTTGACACGGCCTTCTACTTTCAAGCTATTCTTGAAAGCGGTGTCACCTTTACGTGATAAAACACAACCTTTTTCTCTTTTCACCAGTACTTGGGTGGCCAACAGTAAACAAATTAGTGGAATAGTTCAGCCTCCTTATTGTGCTGTAAAATCAACTTATTCCACCAACAAAAATAAAACAACAACAATACCTTTTCAACGCGTTCTACGTCTTACGGACGAGGTTTATCTAAAAATGCTTCCAGCCCTTTTTCAGGTGAGCCTTTACTTCTAGAAACCCTTCTAAAAATGCTTCCAGCCCTTTTTCAGGCGAGCCTTTACTTTTAGAAATCCTCCTAAAAATGCTTCCAGCCCTTTTTCAGGCGAGCCTTTACTTTTAGGAATGCTACCAACCCCTCTGGGCGAGCCTAAACGTTTTACGCGAGGTGTCTCAGAGTGTTAATATTCACCTGGTTGCTGATTCACTGCTGGTCTCTCAGGTCTGCCTCATCGACTCCCACCGCCGTGGACCACTTTTAAAAACGCTGGCCAGAACCCGAATGTCACGTCTCTGGTCTTTTATCCTCTACCTAGAGAGGAGCTGTCGACAGACTTCAGCGCGGGCTTCTCACGACGTCAGGACTCGATGAGGTTTTCCTGTGGGGTCACACAAAAGTGTTGTGTCCCATCCGGCTCGAAGGACCAAGAAATGTCAGGAGATTTCCTGTATTGCAACTCAGGTCAGAATAAAGACGCTCAGACAGGTTAACGTGTACACGGGTGAGACTCAGGGAGACTCGCGCCCTGGAACAGTTGTCAGGCTTTATTTATACCCCAAGCATATTCGTGTAGCATGTACAGGAAGAGATAAAATAGAACTGTGCTGCGTGCAGGCTTCCTGTTGAGTCTGCACAGAGCGTAACTTCCCCATTTAAGCTGAGTACTAAAAGAGCAAACACATCTAGATAATGAAATGTACTTTTGAGCATAACATAATAAAAATCCTAAAATCCTAAAAAAATCCCTTAACATATTCAAATTTACATATCAGGGCCTGCACGGCTTCCCAACCAGCCAATCATATCTGAGGGCTGACATATTCAAATTTGCATATTGGGGCCTGCACGGCTTCCCAGCCAGCCAATCATATCTGAGGGCTGACACCTTCAAATTTGCATATTGGGGAATTCATGGCTTCTAAGACAACCAATCATATCTGAGGCCTGACACATTCAAATTTGCATATTGGGGCCCTCATGGCTTCCCAGCCAGCCAATCACACCTGAGGCCTGACACATTCAAATTTGCATATTGGGGCCTGCACAGCTTCCCAGCCAGCCAATCATATCTGAGGCCTGACACATTCAAATTTGCATATTGGGGCCTTAATGGCTTCTAGGCCAACAAATCATCTATGTCATGTATCTATAATATTTCATATTTTTATTTTAAATGGTCAACATTTCAAGATTCCCCCATGTCTTCTGAACAAAATGGTCTAAAAATGACTGTTTTAGCCCCTACGGTTAGGAATTTATGGCTGTTTGTTTGAGGGGAATCCTGACTATGAGAAATAAACTGCAAAAATCCTGTCTCTCTCTGTGCTGCGTGTGTAAAGGCCTGCACTTGTTGCACCAGTTTTGGCGGGAAAATGTACACAGCCTCTCTGATTGGTGGATTCAAATTAAGCAGCTCCAGGCTGCTTGACTTACCTAGAAACCTACAAGAAAAACTAATAACAGCCCCTCTTCACTTGCTTCTCTCCCTGTGTGTGTGTGTGTGTGTGTGTTAATTATAGCTTTTCTACCAAATCATAGTACAGTATTTCTGCTTTTTATAGGATTTGTACTTAATATAGTATTTCTGCCATTTTATAGTATTTGTGCTGAAACATAGTATTTCTACTAAATGCAGTATTTCTGGGTAATCATAGCATTTCTATATATTTCTGCCAGCTCTCCAGGGAGTCAATCCTCTGTGAGCACTGTAATATTCAAATTTACATATCAGGGCCTGCACAACTTCCCAACCAGCCAATCATATCTGACGGCTGACACATTCAAATTTGCATATTGGTGCATTCATGGCTTCTAAGACAACCAATCAAATCTGTGGGCTGACACATTCAAATTTGCATATTGGGGCATTCATGGCTTCCCAGCCAGCCAATCACATCTGAGGGCTGACACATTCAAATTTGCATATTGGGGCCTTCATGGCTTCTAAGCCAACCAATCATCTATGTTATATATCTATAATATTTCATATTTTTATTTTAAATGGTCAACATTTCAAGATTCCCCCATGTCTTCTGAACAAAACGGTCTAAGAATGACCGTTTTAGCCCCTACGGTTAGGAATTCATGGCTGTTTGTTTGAGGGGAATCCTGACTATGAGAAATAAACTGCAAAAATCCTGTCTCTCTCTGTGCTGCGTGTGTAAAAGCCTGCACTTGTTGCACCAGTTTTGGCGGGAAAAAGCACACAGCCTCTCTGATTGGTGGATTCAAATTGAGAAGCTCACAGCTGTTTGACTGAACTAGAAACATGCTGTTAACAGCCCCTGTTCACTTGCTGCTGCTGTTGTGTGTGTGTGTGTGTGTGTGTGCGTGCGTGAGAGAGAAAGAGAGAGACACACAGACAAAGACCCTTTTTAGGGCAGCATCTCATTGTTGGATAAAAATATAATATATTCAGACTGGTTGACTGGCATAGACCCTGTCTGTGTGTCTCTCTCTGTACATTTGTGTATCCATATTTGATTTTGTGTGTATCTGTTGATTTGTGTATCCATATTTGATTTTGTGTGTATTTGTTGGCTGTTCTTGTTTGTTTTTTTTCTAAATGTATTTTTATTTTATTTTTTCACAGGTGAACAAAAATTAGTTCTGAGCGAACTTAACCATGTTCCTTTTTATTCAGCTTGTCATTTTACCTTTCCAATATTTTCACTTAAGTTATTACTATTCTGCTCAATCATAGTATCTGTTCTAAATCATTGTTAAGCTATATTGTAGGATTTCTGCTAAATCATAGTATTTCTACTATATTATATTTTTCTTTCTAAATATAGCATTTCTGCTATAGAATAGTATTTCTGCTATGTTATATTATTTGTGCTAAACTGGAGTATTTTTGCTAAAACATAGTATTTATTTAAAATTACAATATTCATAGTATATTACAGTGTCTCTGGTAAATCACAGCATTTCTGCTATGTTGTACTGTTTTTCTAAATCATAGTATTTCTGTAATGTTTAAGAATGTTTGGCTAAATATATTCTTTCTGTTATCTTATACTATTTCTCCTAAATTCTTGTATTTTTGAGAAGTTATTGTGTTTCTGGTAAGTTACAATATTTCTGCTAAGTTCTGCTATGCTATTGTATTTCTGCCAAGTATTATGTTTCCTCTAAGATATTGCAGTTCTGCTAAGTTACTACATTTTAGCAAAGTTCCTTTGCTTCTGCAAAGTTTTTACAATTTCTGCAACTTTTCAGCTTTTTCAGCTATTTTTAGCAGACAGCTTCAGCATTACAGCATCCACACAGCATTTTCGCAGGAAATGCAAATTTTTCTAGTTCTAGTTGCTTCCGTACGTTTTTTGGCACTTAACTACTTCCACAATTTTCAGCTGATTTTCACCGTTCAAATTTTAAACTATTCTGCTGTTTCTGCTAATGATGGCTATGACTTTTGGTGCTCATAACTTCTATAGTTTTTGAGACATTGAATTTTTTTCGCAATATTTTTTGCCCATTTCTGCCATATTATCAGTGGCGTCACTGATTTTCCTTGCCGGGATGACCTGTGTTTTAGCTCAGTGAGATGAGCATCCATTCTCAGACTGGGAGGCCGGGGTTCAAATCCCGCTTATGGCAACATTTCTTTCAGTTAACGGTTAAACTTTTTTAACTCAATTTCAGCTTTTTCACCCCTGTTCAGCAAAATTTTCAGTTTTTTCACCACTTTTCAGCACAAACCGCAGCTTTTTCAGCTGTTTTCAGCAAAAACCTCTTTTCAGCAGAATTCTAAAAAGAGTTCTGCAGAACTCTTTTCAGCAGAAATACTGCTGATTGAACTCTTCAGCAGAATTTTCAGAATTTTCACCTCTTTTCAGCACAAATTTTGCTTATTCACCTCTTCTGCAATAATTTCCAGCCTTTTCACCGTTTTATTAGCACAAATCTCAGCTGTTTTCAGAAAGAAACTCTTTTGAGCAGAAATTCTGCTGATTCATCTCTTTTCAGCGCAACTTTCTGCTTCTTTACCTCTTTTCAGCAGAAATTCTGCTGATTCACCTGTTTTCTGAAAAATTTTCAGCTTTTGAACCTCTTATCAGCACAATTCTCAGCAGCTTCTGCTAATTTCAGCAGAATTGTCAGTCTGTCCACCTCTTCTTTGTGAGAATGAGTTTGGGACAGTCAGATGAGTAGCTGCCTTGAGCCCAGGAGGGCCAGGTTCGAATCCTGCTCAGTGTGACATCTTTTTTTTCACCACCATACAACTTTTTGCAACTTTTCATCTTTTTCATCTTTTCAGCAGACAGCTTCAGTGTTAAGGCATCCACACAGCATTTTCGCAGGAAATGCAAATTTTTCTAGTTGTGTGGATGCACTCAAAGGCATTGTTAATTATTTCCAGTGTTTAGGTGTTCTCTGTGCCTCCCCTTGTCTTGAGTGTATTGTCCCTGGTTCGATATTTGTGTTTATTCCTGTTTTACTTTGATAGTCCCTGCCCTGCATCGGTGTATTCTGTTTTGTTTCCTCCTGGTCTCTTCTCATCTGATTAGTGTCAGCTGTGTTTCGTGCCTGTCTGCCAATTCCTCGTTTCCTTTTGTGTGTGTATATTTAGTGTGTTCTTTGTCAGATCGTCTGTATTCTCTCCTGTGTTATCATCTGTGTTCCCTCCCTGATGTTTTCATGTCTCGTGCTCCTTGTTCAAGGTTGTAAGGTTTTTGCAACATTTTCCATGTTTCCTGTGTTCTTTAGTTTAGCTTTCCCAGTTTAGGTTTTTGAGGATTTTTCAAGGCTTTTAAACTACAGTTAAGCTGCCAAATAGCAATGAGCATTAAATGAATATCCATTTATTAAACTCAGCCTGAAAACATGCATAATTTAGAGTAAATTATCAAATGCAGTATATTTCTGACATTAGAATTATTTAGAAATTATCAGTGTAGCTTGTATTTAATTTCCTTATCCTCAACTAGTCAATTAATCAACTAATCTCAATTACAGTTCTAGGAGGGAACCCTCATCAGCAGTGAACAGAAATCTGAGTAACATGTGGGCATACAGGACCGATTCAGTGGTCGAAAGCCAGCCAACAATGATATGATATGAGACTTCACTCCATATTACAGTTTCACACACAAAGATATGACGTATGCGGTCATGAAATATTACCTGGGTGACGTAATTGGACTACACGTGAGCTCAACAGATGTTTTATAAAAGGTACACTGCTTTACATGTATGAACTGTATTTTCAGGTTATTGTTTTGGACAGTTTTGTGACAATTTTTAAAATGAAGTTGTTGTTTTTCTATAAATTCTGACAGTTGAATGCGATTTTAGCATTGCCATAGTATAGATATACTGATACTTGTCTGATGCTGATCTATTAATCTGTTTGACATGGCCTAAAGTGAATGAGTTGTGCTGTTTCTGTTTTTCAAATGGGCCTGTATTTCATGTTTACCATGTGCATTTAGTTCCTGCCTTTGTTCATGTACTGCATATTGTGTCAAACTTGACAGCAATCATATTAAACTTTAGTGTCAATAAATACATTTCTTAAACTGAGCAGCTGTTTAAGTGCCCTTACTCTTGAAATGAGAAAAATAATCTTATTTTTATTCTGGAAATTCAGCCAAACCATTGTAATACCTTGTAACTGGTAAATAAAGCTCAAGATGAGCTGAAATATCGTTTTAAGGAAAAGTTAGACATATTTTCCTAGAATAAGCTTTATTTCCTTGTCCAAAACTTGCTTGTTAAGAATATATTTTAAGAAAAAATGTCCATAAACAAGGGTTTTTTTGCTTTCATGAAAATCGTTTTTTGCAGTGTGGAACACTAGACTGTCAAAATAAAACAGGAAACATAATGAGAAGTAGACTGTGACAAGAGAAGCCTGACAATAGGACATGGAACATGCAGACATGAAACACTTGACACATTGGGGAGACGGAATGGAACACAAGAAGAGGAATATGGGGACACATAAGGTGGACGAGGCACAGGCAAAACTAAAAGTCATACACAAAGTACAAGACAGACTTACACAGGAAACAGAAAATTACACATAAAAAAGGAAGCATGGATGATAACATTAACTAGACTAAAACCTATCTAAGACATACTAATAATAACACTAGAACTTAACATTTCTCCAATACATCATAAGAAATCAAAAAATACAAAACAAACTCTCAGACCCAGCACCCCAATAGAAAGTCCCAGTAGATCAATAGTTAATTCAGAAGGCTGTCTTGACCATGTTTATATGGCTTAAACGTAATAGGTTGGTGTGATTGGCTGAATAGATATTTGCATGAAAACAAATTCAATAATGCTTCAAATGTTGGCTGACCACCGATACACTCACTCTTTTTTTTTTCTAGCTTTGGCCTTTCATCTGATTGTCCATGTTTGGCCTTGCACTTGCACTCAGGGTCTGTGACTTGTGTCTCCATCTTGCTATAGATGAATGGATAGTCATGTTCTGCTTCTAAAATGCACTGCTCCAACCTCCTTTCTGTGATTAATGGTCACTCTTTTAGTTGACAAATCACTCCCGAGACTCAGAGAGGGGGAACTGCTAGGGAGACAAATGTTGCTAGACAGTCAGTGCCACAAGGTTTTTCTTTCACCTCTTTAAGTCGGTAATTGTTTCAGTTTAATTCATTTTGATTTCTGTGCTTTTTACGCTTGTCACTGAGTAGATTACACCCTATACTAGTGCAAATAGCACCTAAATCAACAGATTAAAGTTTTACTTTCATTTAAAATTAAGTTACTATAAATACAGTACATTACTGTTGTGCTTTTATTTATTTATTTTTACCTTTTGCAAAATCTCAGAATATTTCAGCAATAAGTGATACACAGTGATGCACAGCTTACCATTGTCAACTTACAGCAAGAAAGTTGTTGGTTTGAACCCTCCCTGGGGTGTTTCTGTGTGCAGTTTGGAAACTCTCTTTGCTTGTGTAGGTTTCATCTGGGTACTCCGGTTCCCCCCACAGTCCAAATGCAAATATTTAGAACTAAGGAGACCTATCGCTGGATTTGGAGAGGAATGGTATCCCAGGAGTCTAGCTGCTCAACAGTCTAGGGTCTTTTTTGTCTTATTTTTCATTTAATGAAATGTTTTTCAATTAGTGATTAGTGCCCCTTCTTGATTTCTTGTGGTTTTGTTGGGGATTTTTGTTGTTGCTTTTTTTGCATATTTGTCGCACTTAAATGTTTCAGACAAACATAATCAGAGTTAAAAGGGCCTATTTTGTCCCTTGAACCTAATTGTTGGTTATGCCACCCTTGGCATCAAGCACTTCAACCAAGCTTTTGTTATTGGCACTGGCAGTGAGTCTCACATTGCTGGGGGAAAATCTGGCCCACTTTTCTTTGCAGGATTGCTTTAATTCAGCCACGTTGAAGGGTTTTGAGCATGAATGACTTGTTTAATGGCATACCAAAGCATTTCTGTCCAATTTGGGTCCCGATTTTAAATAGGCCACTTGATAAACTTAAATTTGTATTTTCTGCGTCAATCAGAGGTGATATTCCTGGTGTTTTTCCAAACATTGTCCTGCTGCTTAACCCAAGTTACCTTTAACTTTAGGTCACATGCTTATGACCAGACAGGATTCTCTGGAAGAGAGCAGAATTCATGGTTCAATCAATTACAATAAATTGTTCAGGTTCTGAATCAGCAAAGCAGCCCCAGACCATCACACCACAACCACCATGTCTGTTGGTATGACGTTCTTTTTGTGAATTCTGCATTAATTTTACACTAGATATAACGGAATCCAAATCTTTCACATTTTGTGTTTTCAGTCGACAGGATAGTTTCCTAAAAGTCATAGGGATTATAAGAACTTTATAACAAGCTATATTAGAACGAGTCCATTTACTATCTTTTTTGGCAAATGTGAGATGAGTTTTTGTGTTCTTTTTAACCAACAGTGGCTTTTTACCCTAGAATACCATGGATGCCATTTTTACTTTATCTCTTGTTAGGCCTTCAGTTCTTTAAATATTATTCTGGATTCTGTTATAAACTCCTAGATAAGTCATCAGTGCCCTCTTGGACTGATTTTGGGATATCAGTCACTTTGAACAGCTGTTTGGCTGTCCAAACAGAGAATAACCAGTTGTGGAGGAGGTCATGGTATTGTACGTGTACTTGATCCACGTGAGCTGGCTGCTCCAGGTGGTGCCTTGGAAAAGCGATCCATGACCATGTTGCCGGAGGACGGGGGGAGACCAGTCTTGAAATCTAAGGCGATGTGGGACCAGGGACGGGCCGGGGTGGGAAGCGGTGAGAGCAGCATGGACGGAGCGGGACTGAAAGACTTGTTTAGAACAAAGATTATACAGGCAGACACATAGTCATGGACATCCTTGACAAAGCCCAGTCACCAGAGCAGTCTTTGCAGAAAGGTAATTGTGCGATTCACTCCAGGGTGATATGTGAATTTGACCTAGTATGGTCCCATTGAATTACCTGGGAACAGACTGACGTGGGAACATTCCACCAAACATGGAGTCTATTATCATGGTCCGGTTCTGCCCCCTCGAGCCAATACCTAAATTGGACTAGTTTTATGACTAGAAATTCATGGTCACCAATATCATAGTTCTTCTCTACAGGGGACAAATGACGTGAAAAGAAGGCACATGGATGCAGCTTACCATTTACCTGTTGGGAGAGAACTGCTCCAAGTCTGGTACCCGAGGCATCCACCTCTACGATGAACTGGTGAGATGAGTCCACTAGAACAGCATTTTTGGGAGCGGTAAGGCTGGTTAGGGGGGAGAGCTATCCTGCTGAACTCTTTAAAAAACAAGACGTTTGCAAAAAAAAAAGCTGTCCAACTGTTTTCTATGTGACGGACCAGTCTGGTTCACTACTGCCTGAATCTTGGCAGGATCGCGTTTGAGTTGTTTCTTCTCAATTACATAACAAAATGAGACTGTGTCTGTTGTGAAGGGTGTCTCTCACCCTTCATGAACAGTTAGTTTTCCAAACGATGTTGCAGGACTTGTCTGACATGGATCTTGTGTTCCTGAAGAGATCTAAAGATGAGAATATCACCAAGATACACCAAATGAAATCCCAGATCAAATCCCAGCAAACGCTGGTCAGCAACAACTGGAAGACAGCAGGAGCTTTTGTTAAACTAAAAGGCATCACAAGTTACTCAAAATGTCTGAGATGTGTATTGAAGGATGTCTTCCACTCGTCCCCCTTCATATCCTCACTAGATGGCAAGTACTCTGGAGGTCCAGTTTGATAAAAATGATGGCATCCTGTGACAGCTTGAAAGTAGAGGTGAGTAATGGCAAAAGGTACTTGTTTTTAATTTTGTAATTTTGTTTGATGTAAGGTAATCAATGCACGGGAGCAGA
Source organism: Oreochromis aureus (assembly GCF_013358895.1). Classification (NCBI taxonomy): domain Eukaryota; kingdom Metazoa; phylum Chordata; class Actinopteri; order Cichliformes; family Cichlidae; genus Oreochromis; species Oreochromis aureus. The sequence continues at coordinate 6,193,788 of NC_052950.1, forward strand.
GTTTTATCTTTTTTTCCACAAAGAAAAACCCAGCCCCTAAAGGTAGAGGTGTGCCATTTTACTGTGGCAAGAGAGTTAGTTATGTACTTCTCCTTTGCCTCCCACTCTGGTTTGGAGAGATTGTAGAAGGACTGGTAAGCAAAGGGCCCCCAGGAAGGAGATCTATGGCACAATCATAGGGTCTGTGTGGAGGGAGTGAGAGAACTAGGTCCTTTCTACAGACTTGGGCCAGATATACTGGGGGAACAATGGACAGATCTGTTGGTTCAGACAGGGAGGTTGAGAGGTCAGCTGATTGAGCAGGAGAAGCAGATTTCAGACATGATAGATGACAATGTATACTACAATCTATTACAGTGTTTCCTTCCCCGTCAATGTTTAGTTTGTGAACCTTAAGCCAAGTGTGTCGAAGAACCAGTGGTGTGCCAGGAGCTTTGAGAGGTTGTGTCCTGAGTTAATGTCAAAAATTTTAGCTCTATTTAGCACAGAAACTTGTAGTGGCTTGCGGAGTGGTACCAGAGGTATGTGTAGCTGATGGACGAGAGAGAGTCCACAAAGGCCTACATGTGTGAGTGTTTCAGTTAACTGAGATTTTAGCGGGTAGCATGAGTCTGGAGCATGAGGATTTGCACAGTATCATCTTTTTTACTGATGGATGTGACCCTTTTGGTCAAAATTAGAAGGTGTTATTGTGGTCACCTCTGACCACAATATAGACTGTAATGTGAGGGTTTGTTATGTGGTTCGGAATCTCTCTGAAGTATTAGAAACAGCAAGATGGAGACAGATAACTTTCTTAGCAGCACCTTGACTCTCTGCACACCTCAAAAACCAAAGAAATGCTTCCTGTGTACAGCCCTCATAATACTTCACTGCTTCTACATCAATAAAGACTAGTGTACTGATGTCACGGTGTTAGGAAAGTCATGTGGCCCTCACCTGGAGTCTTTCCTTATACACTGTAAACCTTTTCATTCAACGATTGTGTTCTCTTCATTCATTTTGGCCCCTGTTTACACCCCACCACAACTCTGTGTCAGAGGTTCAAAAATGTTCACAGACCAGAGATAACTGACATGGAGGGAAAAAAAACATCCAAACTTGCTCATCAGTATTTCAAGGGATTTTAACAGTGCAAACCTCATCCACAAACTTCCAAAATACAGACGACACATTACCTGTCCCGCCAGGGATGCTAAAAAAAACCTGCTACACTGCTTTAAAGGATGTCTATCGTGCTCTTCCCCAGTGCAGCTCCTGGAGTCTGTGATGACTGTCTGCTTCACCTCATACTTTCCTACAAACAGAAATTTAAAACTTCTGAGTCTGACATTAACACTGTGAAGAAGAGGACCAAGTGAAGAAGTGGACCACGGAGGTTCACTCTTATTTATATAGCACCAAATTACAACAACGGTTGCCTCAAGGTGATTTAGGTAAAGACTTTATGTCAGCGGTCCCCAACCCCTGGGCCATGGACTGGTACTGGTTTGTGAGTCGTTTGGTACCGGGCCACGAGAGTTGAGGCTCGGGTGTGAAATTTATGGTTTTCAGGGTTTTTATTGGGTTTTAGCCTGTTTTTTTTAAAAACATTTTTATTGTTAACTTGATTACCCTGGGTCTTATCCCGTGTGTTATGAATAAATCTTCTTCTTTTTGTACCGGTACTGGGGTTATTTTCTTGTATTTATCCGCGACACCTTAAAGGCTAGTGTGTGAAAATATTGTCGGACATAAACCGGTCCGTGGCACAAAAAAAGTTGGAGACCGCTGCTCTATGTCATGCCCCTGGTTCTCCTGGTGGAGTCTCCTTATCTCTCTCTCTCTCTCTCTCTCTCTTTGTATTTTGTGCGTAAGGTTGTTCATGGGCTGGACTCTTCCTGAGTCTCCACCTTACTCACCTTTGGCAGATGAACAATCACAGCCTTTTCTTAAGGCACGGGTGGCTTAACACTGGGACGTTGACCTAAATTGTTAATCAAAACCTGGCTCACTCTCTAGTTGGCTTCTCATGCGTTTCCTTGTGACTTCCCTCAGACCCTAAGAATGTTTGAGGATTGTGTGGATTGGATGCTTGGACTACCCTGCTGTTTGTACCCCCTGGCTTCTGGATCTTCCCTGTATTAACCCTGTGTACCATGTGGTTGTCTTTTGTCTGTAAATAAACATTTTAAACGTCTAAAGGTAGCACCGCCTCTGAGTCCGCTTACTTACACCCGATGTCACACCCTACAATAATACAAAGAAAACAGAGAAAACCCCAGCAATCACATGACCTCCTATGAGCAAGAACTTTGGCAACAGTAGGAAAGAAAAATTCCCTTTTAACAGCAACCTCTTGCAGAACCAGGCTCAGGGAGGGGCAGTCATCTGGTTGTGGTCCTGTGTACGACTGGTGTTGAGCCACCAGAAGGACATCACAGAGCAACTGTCGGACCCACTGCAGTTTGCCTATTGGGCAAACAGGTCGGCCGAGGATGTAGTCAATATGGGACTACACTATATCCTGCATCATCTCAACCAATCAGGGAATACACCGGGATCCTGTTTGTGGAATTCAGCTCGTCTTTCAACACCGTATCCCACACATCCTTCACCGGAAACTCACCCAGCTTACTGTGCTCACTTCCACCTGTCACTAGCTTTGGATCATCAGCTTCCTGTCAGACAGGCAGCAGCAGGTGAGACAGAAGAGCATAACATCTGACACACAGACCATCAGTAGTGGCCTCCCCCAGGCGTGGGTTCTCTTCCCACTGCTCTTCTCCCTCTATACAGTTCACTGCACTTCAGGAAAACCGTCTGTTCTAGAAGTTTGCAGATGACATCACCGTCACTGATCTGACCCAGAATGATGACAAGCATGACAATGTACGCACAGGAGGTGGACCAGCTGGTTCACTGGTACACTCAAGATTGTTGAAATGACCCCAACCCAAGTGAAGAAGTGGACCAAGGAGGTTCACTCTAATTTATATAGCACCAAATTACAACAATGGTTGCCTCAAAGTGATTTAGGTAAAGACTCTATGTCAGCGGTCCCCAACCCCTGGGCCACGGACTGGTACCGGTCTGTGAGTCGTTTGGTACCGGGCCGCGAGAGTTGAGGCTTGGGTGTGAAATTTATGGTTTTCAGGGTTTTTATTGGGTTTTAGCCTGAATGTGATATAGTGGAGCGGCAAAGTTCCCCTACTGTTTGCACCAATTGTGTAGGAGGAGTCGTCCTCTGCTTCCTACTCATCAGCCTGTGCATCAAGCTCCCCCCATGTGACCAGTGTGGGGAGTCCATGCAGTACAGTCATGCAAAATTAACATCGGAGGAGTGGCGGCAGAGGATTGAGGCCAAACTCTATATCTATTGGAAACAGTTGGCCACTTCATTGCGTCCTGCCTAATTTGGCCAAAAGAATGCACCTGCCAGTAGGAGAGGAGAGTGGGTGGGTACCTCCCCTGAGAAAATGAAACAACCCATCCAGCTCCTGGTCACCATTATTTCAATCAATACAAATAGCCTTTCTTCTTCTTGTGTTGCTAGAGTCGAGTGCAAAAACTGGACAACAGATAACATCATTTGGATGAGCAGTTAGTGCAACAGCCTAGTATCATTTTTCACCCTCTATTCTTGATGGCAGTAATAGCATTAAATGGTCAATCTCTTTCTGCCATAACACATCAGATTGAGCCAGTTCACACAGATAAGCATATCAGGAGCAACTCAGAGTTTAGTATCTCATCCAAGAATACTTTGGCATGCAGACCAGAATAGCCAGAGATCAAACCTCAAATATTCAAATTAGTACATGACCTGCTCTATCTCCTGCTCTTTCTCCGGAGTCACAGCCATAGGCACCCCAAACTGAGTTAGTTACAGATAATATTAGTTGGCATTTGTATTCCGCGTGTTAGATGTTCATGTGATATATGTGTTGCGTTTTATTTTGTGTATTGTATTTAGTTTTACTTCTTTCAATTTTAATTAAGTTTTTTGTCTTGTCCACCATAATTGGTTTCAGTTGTGTTTGTTTTCTACACCTTTTTTGTCTTCCCTTGTTACCTCAGTGTATTTAAACCCTTAGTTTACTTTAGTTTGTCAGAATTTTATTACAGCGAGTAAACACTGCACTGCGGCCTAACAAGACAAGCATAGACATGTTGTTATTATCTGGAGCTCCATGAAAGTTATTGTTCATGTGGTGAGGATGATCATGAGAAAGGTGGTGGATCACCCAAGTATAGATGTAAAGACCTTTTAATAATATTAAAAGAAGTTCTGGTGAGGGTATGGGTACAACTTTATCTCACTAAGGAGCCAATGGACAGGGATGTGTACCATAAAATCTTCCTTCCCTCAGTAAGAAGACTGAAGACGGGCTGAGCATAAGTCTTCCAGTATGACAGTGACCTAAAACATACCATCAAGGCAACAAAACAGAGGGTAGACAAGAGGTCCATTAAGATCATGGAGTGTCCTAGTTAGTGCCCAGACCTCAATCCTATAGAAAATCTGTGGAGGGAGTTACCAAATGGCAGCCAAGAAACCTGATGGATTTAGAGAAATTCTATAAAGAGGGCAAGGCCAAAATCACCCCAGAGAGGGGTGCAAACCTGGTGACTAACTGCAAGAAATGTCTTATGATTGTCCTTGCCGACAAGGGTTTCTTCACCAAGTACGAAATCATGTTTTGCTTGGGGATCAAATACATGCATATCAATTCATAACTTTTATGTAATGTTTTTTATGGATTGTTGGTTAATGTTGTGTCTCTCTCCATTAAAATAAATTACCATAAAAATTAAAGACTCTTCATTTCTTTGGAAATAAGCAATATTGGGTTTACACTTCATTAAGTTTTGTCTGTTTTGATGACATGTTTTTAATTGGGATTTATTTTGTTTTAAAACTTAAAATACAAATATTATTAGTATATTAACAATTAAGATGGGTGGACATATAGAAAGCTGTAAAGTAAAATTTAAAGTCACTTTTCAGACCACTGACCAGATCTGACCCAACAGTCACTGGTCACTCACAGCTGAGGATTATTGCTGCATGTCTTTTGGAGCTTGTGTTTCTTTTTCACACATAATTGGTCATTTACTTAACTTTCATTTGGTGGCCAAATCAGCCATTTGGAAAGTACTTTGTGTTTAAATCTAATTGTGTAAGATTTATTGCTTGATTTAGAAGAATGTTGATGTATTTACTAAGACTTCGTTAAGTTGATGTACACCATTATTACTATGTTGTATTTGCCAAAGAATGATATATTGTAAACACAGAACTTAATATTAAATTATATGTGGAAGATAATTACTGCATCTTCTGTTCAAAATCCTAGGTCCCTATTCACCTTCCTATCTTCCTGTTCCTCCAGCCTTTTCCATTTGTCAAATAGTTGACAGCAACTGGCAATGTTAGATGAGCAATGAATCCACCTGTGACAGCCATTTATATGTGATTAATGGACAAGCCATAGCCACATGGGCCACTAGAGGTCGAAAAGACATCAAACCAATGCAAATCACAGCAATTAGACCAGGACTAATAAGATTCATATGCAATCTATGTGCAGGTCGGTGGTTTAATCCAGTCAGCTCCTCCAGTCCACATGTTAAAGTGTCCTTGGACAACACATCCCCAACGCCAAGTAGCCCCAATGTGGCTTGTAGTGAAAAGTACTTTGATTGCTTGGTTAGAGTAGCATAAATGTTTGCCATAAAGGTCTAAGTTATGCAATTTATTTCCTATTGTGGATGTGTGACGACCAAAATTTAGAAATACAGATCTATGTAGAATATATAAATAGCCAATATGACATTTAAAAAGATATAATTACTGTTTAACAAATGTTTCAGAGCTTGGGGAGAGTGGATTTCTTTAGGTTTTACAACACATTTTTGGGAAAAAAATGTCTCTTATCACATAATACCATAATACCGTGTCCTGTTTTATCTAAGACATTAAGACATAACATACTTATTGTTCTTACTATTTCAAAAAATGCAAGGATACTCTGAAATTGTTGGGATTTATTGTATAACCACATAAAACCATTACAAGTGCTAAATGCTGTCCTCACTTCAATATAATGAAAACATCTTCACATCTACCATTTATAATTATTAATATTTATTCAAGATTAATTAGCACTCACACACAAAAATATCTATTTAAACTCACTGAACTGGATTCAAGCCAGTGGTAGGAAAGCTTGAATGTGTGGGACTTGCATATGTGTTTCCTACACTTTATATCAGTTATTCAAACTCCATTGAAGAGCGTGCACCTGCCCCGTGGATTTGAACCAGGAAACTTGTGTCTGTGAGGTATCAATACTAACGACAGCATGCCATTCTGTTACAGAGCTTGTCTTAACAATGTTTTTACAAATAGGGGCTTGGTTGTTGATTCGCGGCAAGGGTTGGCTTGTTAAATTAATTGTGATATTTAAGCAATTCTATAAATCATTGAGCATGTTTCTCTTTCATTTTTAAAAGGTATAGTTGAATACAGAATATAAAATGAAAACATGAGGCCTTAGAAAGGAGATAATACATATTTCGAAACACAAAAACATACGCATTTAGTAAGCGGCAATCAACACCCTCTTCCATTCCTTAATTCTCCGTTTAAACAATGTAGTCTAAAACCCCACCTCACATCTACCCCTCATTTATCATTTTAATATGCTTGTTGGGAGGCAGAAAAGGGGGGGAATTAAATACGAGGAGGGAGTCTTTAAAGAGAACAAATGAAAAACTGATTCATTGCTCTGTCCCAGTATCAGAGATTAATGTTCAAATGTCATTACTACTTCCAGTGCTATTACTATGAAAGTAATAATGACAAAATCAGAACAAAATCATCTGTGTAAGACAGAGACATTGAGTAAAACACAGGTATCTCATTAAAGATTCAACAGCACCGAAGGAGGTGGTATTAATTACAGGCTAAACTTAAAGTTGATTGCTGAGGAGGACACTACTGCCCATCATAATGATGACAATGATCATAGTTCAGTTTGCTTCCTAATCATTTGGTGATCATCAAATGAGGCACAAAAATGATTTGTACTGAACACAATTTAATTATACATTTTTTTTTACATTAATTTACATTTATTTTTCAAAGTTTAAAACACATGATTTTTCTCCTCCCATACATGATTTTTTCTTCAGCCACTGCCTACACTGTGTTCTGCATGGCCTGCCAGTACTTATCGGCTGCCTCCAACGTCCTACAGGCTAACCTTGCTTGATAAGACTCCTTCTTCAGCTTGATGGCTCCCTTCACCTCTGGTGTCCACCAGCTGGTTCAGGGGCTATCACCACAACAGAAACCAATCATTTTGGAGCCACAGCTCAGTGCAGCAGACACAGCAGTAGAGCTGTTATGACCCAGGTCATTGTTGCCGTGTGGTGCTGTTACTCACCACACCAGGCGGGGGCATTGTTTGTACTCTGTGATGTTTGTGTTATGTAAGTTTCCAGGTGGAGGCTGACCATTGGTGAAAGATGGAATGAGGCCGGCTACAAATTGGGACCTGACTGGGCCAGCAGTCCCCTCCTACTTCCTGTTTCTAGTGAGCCGCGCCTTCGGCCCCTTCGTGCCGTGTGACTGAGTTTTCCGAGATGAGAAGAGCTAGGCTGCAGTGAAAATAGTGTAGAGAGACTTCTATCTGGACATGGTAGCTGTAGGGGTGGGAAGCTGTTTCTTTTAGAACCTTTTTCTCCTGGTTCAGGTAAGGAGACAGGTAAGAGGCTTGTATTTTCATTCGGGGTTGTTTCACTATAGGTAAGCTAGTTCGGATTCATTTCTAGTGTGTTTTGTTTTGGCCATGCCCACCCTGACGCTCACTACCTGTCGAGTTAATAAAACAACTAGTCATTGTAAAGCTGTGGCTGTGTGATTTACTTCTTTCTCTGACAGGGACTAGAAAGTCATTAACCTGCAACCTCAGATGTCCTGGTGCCACATGAAATTACGGACACTCTTGTGTTTGAAGTTGGTGTTTGTTAGGGACAAACTGTTTTTTTACAAAAATCCAGGTATATAACACCAGTTCAGTTTAGATCAAGCAGGTCATTCTTCCCTCAAACCCCAACATACAGGCAAGCCGAGAGGATACCAAGATGCCCACTTAAGCCTGTCGGCTCTCACTGAGGGAACCTGCTGACTGCGGCAGAATCCAGCCCCACTCCAGGAGACTGGTTCCAGAGTCCAAGCCCTGCATTGAAGTGAGCCTGACTATATGTAGCCAGTATCACTCAACCTCATGCACTAGCAGAGAGGTAACATTACAAATTGCCAAATTCAGCAGCCAGGAATCAATGCACCAGAGTCTCTGCCTTTGGCCGCTAGCTGTCACACACTGCACCCGATGCCTACGTTGTCTCCTGCGGGTTGTGGGGATACAGAAGGGCAGGTCCATATCTCCTCTTTGGGCTGCAGCACAGCCATGCTGGTCTGCATATATTTGCTCCATGAGCAAAGACCTGGTCACCAGTACTCCCCCTTGAGCGCCTCCCCAAGGCTGGGCTCCAAGGATAAGAGAAGACTCTTCTCCTTGCAGTGATAAGAGTCTTCTGAATCGCTCTTTGTCTGGTCCCTCACTCAATACCAATTTGCCATAGGAGACCCTACCAGGATGCAAAAACCCCCTGACAACATAAGATAAGTCTGGGATCCCTGGGACACACAAACCCCTCCACCATAATATGATTTTGACCACAAATTCTTATGGGAGAAACTGCGGACTGTCTAATGGTTTGTGCTAAAGGCTCTAGAGAGAGGCAAACCAAGGGAGAGGAAAGTGGGCAACCCTGCTTTCTTCCATGCTGAAATGTAAACAGGAGAAATCAGGCTAAGCCCTGCTAGGACACTTTCAAAGTATGTATGGTATAATGTCTTGATCATTGGAACAAACTTCTGCTTAAACCCAAAGTGTTTTAATGCTGTCCACATATATTCCCAGGCTTTCTCCGCATCAAGTGAAAATACTGCACATTGATTTTGATAGCCGTCTGTGACATCTATGATATGTAGCAGCCTTCTTATGTTATCAGATATGAGCCGCCCTCGGATAAATCCCGTCTGGTCTGCATTAACTAAAGCGTGAATGACTCTTTCCAAGCACAGTGCGAGAGCCTTGGCAAATACTTCGAGATCAGTTGTAAGTAGGGATATTGGTATAGCACTCAAGAGGATTCTTTCCCTTTTTTAAGAGAAGAGTGATAAGTGTTGTTTTCTGATCTCTGTGGAAAGACCCGTTCTGAATTGCAAAATTAAAAGAGTCAAGCATAAGTGAGCCTATCATATCCCAAAGTTCTTGAAATTGTTCAGGTGGAATGCCATCTAATGGGGCCTCCAACACCTCCTGATCTGCTTGTGAGATTTTGAGTAGTTCTAGTCTGTCAAGGAAACGCTTACAAAGAGAATCCTCGAAATTGATCTCTGATTTATAAATATTTTCAAAAGACCCCCCTGGTTTGGAGTTTATTGCAATTTTACTATCCACAGCTTTTATTGTCTGGTTCTATGCAAGATGAACTCTGCTTCCTGCATTGTATTCATCTTTCCGTGATGCCAGCAGTGCAGATTGACCATCATCTGACCAGCTGTGTTTTTGTAAATTCTGTACTAATTCTATTTGATTTTCTAAATTAGAGATCTGAGCGACTTTTGTTTTTGAGAATGAGATACAAAAACACAAATAAAACATTTTGTAGTGTTCCATAAAACTTGTGGGTCATTAGTGTTGATATCTAAGAAATCTTTCAGCTGGAGCTTAAGCAGGCTGAGAAAAGTAGGACTGGTTAACAGGGATGGGTTTAATCGCCACCTAGGGGACGCCGCATAATAATGCTGAGTGATCACACAAGATTGGCTGAATAGAAATAGTAATGCCTGAAATTAGGTAAGGGCTAACAAAAATGTAATCTGTCCTAGAAAATGTTTTGTCTATTGGAGAAAAATGTGTAATCCCTGGTATCAATATTTTACATATGCCAGAGATCGATAAGGTTGAGATCTTTTATGAGTGCATTCTGCAGAGTGAAAGAGAGATTAGTTGCTGCATCTAGATTAGATTTATCAAGAGCGAGGTTAATGACAGCATTGAAGTTTTACGAACCTTAGCCTTGGAGGGAGTGAGAGTGCCTTTTTTTTATTTATGCAAATCCAAGTGTGCTAGGACTCGTGGACGATTGGCTACTTGGAGACCTGTGCCGGCCCTCTTCTATGCAGATTGCAGTGTGACAGTTCATGCACACGATTGGCTGCCTGGGGATCCCATGATACTCCCAAGAGGCAATCAGTGGCTGATCGTGCTCACCTGAGGCTACAAAAGGCTGGAGGTCCTTCATTCAGTGGCTGCTGCTTAGGACTCAACATGCAGTTTGCCCTTCGCCTGCCTTGAACCTTGTTTGTTAAACCATGTTCATAGTGCTGAACTTTGTTTGTTAACCTCGGTGCATGCTTGAACTTAGCTTGATTAGAATTTTGTGATGCTAGCTTGCCTTAGTTATCCCTTAGTGTTACGTGTGTTAATTGGTTGCCCAGTGGTCTGTTGAACACCCCTGTCGGTTTTCTATTTAAAGTTTGCAATAAAACCTTCTGTTTTACTCAGTTTTCGTGTGAGAGCTTGTGTATGTTTCTTCCTTCCTGTCCCCTAGGGAAGGGGGTCATAACATGAAGTCACCTCCAAAGACTAAGGAACAGTCATTTTGTTCTAATAGTGTGTTGGCAATATTGGTAAAAATAAAAAATAAAAAAAAAGCCTCTATCTGGCTCATTTTGACAGTTTGTTATTTAAAATACTGCCAGTGATAAGTGCCAGCTGACCATTCTCAGCATTTGAGCTATACCTGATGTTAAGATCAAATTTTCTCTTACTCTCCTAATTTTTTTTTTTTTTTTTTTTTTTAAATTTTATGCTTGAATTGTTCATGGGTTGTGTTAAATGGCTTAACAAACAAGCAAACAGAAAAAAACAACATTCCTCTCAAAATAATCAGTTACAAGGAATGATGAAGTTACAAATTCAACATTACTCCATCAGTAATTAATTTAGAGGAGACCTTTTGTAATAGCAGAATTATACACACATGTAAAATAAAAGGTTTGTAAATAGAGCAAGCAAATGAGATATTGAAAAATTTTAGTGCCTAGTGGAACAACATCATTTAGGAACACAATAAAATCCTCATGGCAATCAGTCTGCTGCTATGAACGCAGAGGAGGTTACTGGGTCATTGTCAAACTTTATTTATATATCTCATGATCCAGTCCTTCTCTTCCTGCCCTCACAGGCTGAACTCATGTTCTGTCAGATTTAATGAGGTTGTTGAAGGTTGAGTGATGGACCAGAGCAGAACAACAGAGAGGCTGCATCCAGTTCCACTGCTTAACACCAACTAAAGAACTTGTGACAAATGAGTGCTTTTCTTCAAGAATGCCACTTCTTGTTGTAACTCGTTGTCATGCAGGAGTGACTGTGAGGTACCTAGTGCCAGCGAAAGCAAAAAAACCCTAAATCACAACCATTACATTTACACTTTCACTTTTGTCTGTGCCACTGTTGTATATTTTTATTGTGGTCAGCAACTAATCCATTTTCACTAAAGTTCAGATTTTTACCTAGTTTGTCATCCTCAAATATAGATGTTATCTTTCTGGAGGTACTCACAGACAGTTGCCACTGTTGCATGCAGTTATATGTGTAAGTGCATGTAACTGTGTTTACACTGCTGGAGGAAATAGTGTCGGATAAACTGTCAGGTGAAATCTACACTAATTGCAATAGATGTTGTTTCCAACAAAATTGAACTATCACCTAACTTAGAATCAAGGGAAGCATTTAGGGAGAATGAGAATGTGATAGTTACGTTTCTTTTCCATCATCACTGGAGTAGCTGTGTGGCCCACCTCTCATCCGAGAAGCTTCTCGGATGAGAGGTGAAACATCTTCAAGCAACTTAAAGAAGTCCAGACGCTTTTCTTCGCAAACTCCTTTGACTACGATCACCTGGATGACTGAGAACCTTCACAGACCTACAGTTACTAAGTTGACTCTGCCAGACTGGCTACAAATACAATCACATTTAAAAACAACGTACTACTGCCAGGGTTTGGGAAGGTGTGGGGGTTCTTTTACGTGTTTTGTTCTTTCACGTGGAGAGTTGGGGAGGTCTCCTTAAAACTCCTTAAATTCCTTAAATAAAGCAGTAGCAATACCAAACAGTCTGTCTCCCCCTCTAAAGACGTTTATCAGTGATGATCTTGCTGCTTAACACTCACTTGTAAATAAACATTTAAAGACTTCTAATGGTTGTAGGCTGCTCTTTGGGTGAAAATAATTACAAAACTATGACATCAAAGCAACCCAAACCAGGGGGAGGATAGGCTACTGTGTGAATAGCCGAGAACAGTAGTGTTCTGTGTGCTTACTAAGAGCATAGCTGGACTGGCCATCGGGCATACCAGGCATTTGCCCAGTGGGCCAATGGTGATTTTTCGTTTTTATGGGCCAACGTTTTTTTGTTTGTTTGTTTTTTTGTAACGGTATAAACAATGAAAGGTGGTGGATTGGCCAATTGGTCATGATCGACTCTGGGCTGAACCCATTACAGCCGATGAGATCAAACTTTAAAGTTCCGTATTTAGGTGTAAAGGAACACGATTTGTCCCGAACTTCAGCAAAATTGTTTTAAAAAGACACAAAGCTGGAGTTATTCTGTGTCTTTACGCTGCAGAGCTGCCTCTTCTTCTCTCACTCGCTCCCCCTCCATCTCCTGTTGCTACTTCAATCATGAAACTGATCAATGATCAGCTGATCGGCTTTGCTGTCCTAAGTCCCGTCTCGTTTGTTTATCCCCCACTTTGCGCGAGAAAGACAAAACCAGCGGTTGTTGCGCTAAACAACAGCAGCACGTTTAAGCTTGATAAGCTGTTGTTATAATTTATTTAATATTACTTTCTAGTATCAGCTGACGTTTGCTGGAGCCACAGCCATAAAGGTGCTGGTCAACACACAGTGTCCCTCTCACCAGATATCCAAACTGATATCTGGTGAGAGGGAAACATGAAGATGAAACCAGGAGATGTCCTTACTGAATCATCAGAGTTGAACAGGTGAACGACAAACAGGTTTACCTTTTAGTTGACATGAATGAGTTGAAGGGAAGTTATGAACTGTTTCTGAGAGACAAATAACACCAGGATCCTTTCCTACGTAGCTGACAGCTGGTAACTGTGCAGGGGCGGGTCTAGCAAAGTTTTGCCAGGGGGGCAGGCAGGGCATTAACAGGGAAAGGGGGGGGGCACAAAGAAAAACTTTTCTTTCTTATTCTCATTTAAAATGTCTAGGTTTTAATAAATATAACTGAATCTTACAACCAAAGTGGTCATCTGATGTAAAATATATAAAAATTCATTATTGTATATAGTAAATATTAAGTCTAATATATGCCCTAATAAGCTATAGTACTTTTTCCTTTGGGAAGGTACCATGTGTACAGTCTGCAATTCTGTTGCAGAAAGATGTTAAATCTATTTAATTACTGTAGAAAAATAATTGGTTTCTGTGCATTTGTTTTACCCTGGCAATAAATTAAAGTCAATTACGTCGATTAAGCATCATGAGGCAGAGGGTAGGGGGTGGTTCCCAATTTTTTTGCCGGGAGTTGGCAACCCTCCTAGTTAGGTATATGTAATTATTGATTAGGTTGTTTGATATTTCCGGTAAGTACTGGTGAAAATACCAGAATAGGGAGGATGGTGTAGGTTTAAGTTTATTAGATTGATACATATAAACCAACAAGACAGTGTACATCACTGTCACAACAGCATTTGTTGTAATTTAAAGGCTATATGGCTTTTCCTATAATACCTGGTGGGCCGTTCTCTAGTGAAAATGCCCGGGCTGATTTTTTTGTCCCAGTCCAGTCCTGACTAAGAGTATCATATTAGAGATGACTTTCTATATTTTCCATAAAGTCAAAGTAAGTAAACTAAAAAACAAAAACCTAAACGTAAACACCTGCTGTACTGCTGCATATAAAAAGCAATGAAAAAGAAAAAACGAATGAGACAAAAACACTTTCATACATCCATATGATGATTTTTTTTTAAATTATTTACTTAATATTGTCAGGTTTTATGGTCTGGCAGGCAATTTAGAACCCAAATGCAGGACTGTGAACTTGCGAGGTAAAAGTCAAAACAGCTTTTTTGCTGAAGACTTGCCAACTTAACAAAACATGAGTCAGGAACATACACACACACATACACACAAGAGGGTGATTAGAGAAGTGGAAACAGCTGGGAACACAGCATCGAGAAATCAGGAGTAACAAGAAAGGAGAGGCAAAACTGAACATAACGCACACGGGAGAAAGGACTATCAAAATACAACAGAGTGACTTCTACAGAAGACTCTGAAGACAAGACACAGAGATGAAACTTGGAGACAAAACTAGGATCAGAAATATAGATAACAAACTCAGACACATTAGAAAAAGCAAAACGCAAGATTAAACTGTGGAGAACTTAAATACAACCCCTTACCCAAAAGAAAGAATCTTCACTCCACAACAAAACTCAAAATGCTGGGTCAACGACCCAGGACCATAACATATACTGAGAAAGACATCCCATGTATAACTTTTTTTTTGTACCATGTATCACATCTTACCACCATTTTACTTTAAAATATCTTAAAAAATTGTGCACTTATTGTGTGAAAAACCAAACCCCCCCCAAAAAATGGATTCTTGGTTGTGATAAGTCACCAGTGGTTCTATAGCAATTTAATAGCACTTCTACTCAAAAACAATGTCAGAATGAAGAAAAGATCTCGAACTGGTGTGTCCATTTTTTTTAAATTCATATAAATTAAGAAAATATTTTTGGATATATTCTAGACAGGATATATTCTAGTCTTAAACATGCATTTTTATTTCTAATATTTCTAAATATTAGACAGATATTTGCAGAGATTGCATTTTTGACATTGTTTTAATGCGTGATTACATACTTATGTTACATTCATTACATACTATACATATTTGTGTACATTTGGTAGAGTATACTTTTGGAGATTTTGTCTTTCTTGCTTTTTCATCCAAACACTATTCCTGTCTCCCCATATCCAACAAGTCAATGTCTATTTAGTGTTCTGATTTATGGCCTGCTATTGTTGTTGCTTTGTGATATTGTTGAATAGTGCAGACTGTGATTGCCTCTTCAGACCCCTTGCCACTCTATACCCTGTTCTGTCACCACAGGGCCCCCTTGAGGACCTTACATACACTCTAATTGGTTTGGGAAGGATTTGGCAGTCTTTGAACTAAGGACAGCAGAAAAAGTGAAGAGTGAGGCTGAACCACTAAAAAAAAAGAAAGAAAGAAAGAAAATGACCAAGAAAAGGAAGAGAGGAGTGGTAAAGTGAATGAGTGTTGTTTTTTTTTGTTTTTAAATCATGCACCGATAACACTGAAACATCACAATGCTATGCATTCTACTTTTGAATAAACAACACTGACATGTGCAGTAATGCAAGTTGAATGCAAACTAGCCTTAAATTGGACAGATCAGGGTGGAGTGAAATACATTCACATGCGGACACAGAAGGGGCAGATGAAACATGTCTGACAGACAGAAAACTGTCAATTAAAAATGATCTGTGAAAACCAAGGCTATTTTGAAGTCAAACCTACTCCAATGTAAGTCTGATGAGTGGAGTTAGTTATGAGACACAAATTTCTTCTTTATCACTGTAACCTTTTAAAGTAATCCAGAGTGAAAGCACGTTTTTGGACAATTAGTTAATCATGCAACTCTCTTTTGCAGTATGCATAAGATTTTTGAATATAAATGTAATTTTAAAGACTGCCACTAACAAAGAAACGACTTGTGAAATGCCATACAGTTATGTTCACTCTGGGTGTCACACCTTCCTGCTTCAGGTAGCTATGAACTGACCCGTTGTTTCTTAGATGTTCACCATCTGAAATTAGCACTGAGTTCTTTTGGTCCGCTTCACTTTAAGCAGATCCAGCCAGTGTGTGTGTATAGTCTATGCACTTGTAAATTTAAGGTCGGTGACAGTTCAAAAAAGGAGATGGTTGTTGTTCCATTTCAGCTCCTGATGATGATAGCATGGGCTGTTCAATGACCAGGTATGCTTAATTATTATATGCTTTGTGTGTTAGCAGGGTGCAGTTACTGCTTACATTATGGTAAAACAGTCATTCCTGAACCTTTAGATGTGGTTGGTTTTTACATGTGTTTTTCTCTCAGAAACAACATGGCAAGTGAGATCAATAAGAGGTAGCTAAGGAATAATATTTTTTTGATATAAAACTCTGGAAAATTGCTGGGTTACTGCTGGGCATTCTCATCTAACAGCTTACATGGAGCAAAAACTATGGCACGACATATAACACTGTATACAGTGCAATTTGCAGTAAATTGCCAAAATGTATTTAATAAATTTGGCTATAACATGGACAGCACGGTGGCACGGTGGTTAGCACTGTTGCCGCACAGCAAGAAGGTCCTGAGTTCAATTCCACCATCAGGCCGGGCTCTTTCTGTGTGGAGTTTGCATGTTCTCCCCGTGTTTGCGTGGGTTCTCTCCGGGTACTCCGGCTTCCTCCCACCATCCAAAGACATGCAGCTTGTGGGGATAGGTTAATTGGATAATCCAAATTGCCACTAGGTGTAAATGTGCGAGTGAATGTGAGTGCGAATGGTTGTCCGTCCCTGTGTGTTAGCCCTGCGACAGACTGGCGACCTGTCCAGGGCGTACCCCGCCTCTCGCCCTATGACAGCTGGGATAGGCTCCAGCGCCCCCCGCGACCCTGAAAAGGATAAGCGGAAGTGAATGGATGGATGGATGGATGGGCTAT
This sequence comes from Oreochromis aureus, assembly GCF_013358895.1. Classification (NCBI taxonomy): domain Eukaryota; kingdom Metazoa; phylum Chordata; class Actinopteri; order Cichliformes; family Cichlidae; genus Oreochromis; species Oreochromis aureus. Next base: position 6,210,699 of record NC_052950.1, read on the forward strand.
AACATAGTTTACAATAATGTAAATCAACATATGAGTTAATATGTTAACCCATATCCAACTTCTTCCACCTATGCAGGTTGCAGGGGAGGTATTCTTTGCAGAAATGCTCAGACCTACTCATTACTCATTGACCTACTCATTGCTCAGACCTACACACGCTACTCATTACTGACTTCATGTTTGTGATTTTGATTAAGGTTTTTTTGGAGGTGTGGTCCTAAACTTTTGATCAGCTCTAAAACATAATAAATTGCATGCTCAAAAAATGTTTTGTCCTACTCCCATTTCCTCTTGTTGCTGAAGCTCTACTACTACTACTAGTCTAAGGAGCTTGGAAAGAAAAGCGTCTGAACTTCTTTAAGTTGCTTGAAGACGTTTCACCTCTCATCCGAGAAGCTTCTTCAGTTCTAAGGGTCAAATGGTGGAGAGTCCCAAATTCCACCATTTGACCCTAAGAACTGAAGAAGCTTCTCGGATGAGAGGTGAAACGTCTTCAAGCAACTTAAAGAAGTCCAGACGCTTTTCTTTCCAAGCTCCTTAGACTACAATGACCTGGATGACTGAGAACCTTCACAGACATACTACTACTACTACTACTTTGAACCTTGTTAAGATCCAGCCATGCAAAATATGATTTTTTTCAAGCCTTTTTTCAAGTCTTAAACTTTTGATCAGGACTGTATTACAAGGCCCGGGAGCCAGAGTGAGCGGGAGACGGATGAATGGTTGATTTTTCCTTCCTGTCCTTAGATGGTGCTGAATCCGGGGCGAGCAGGAGGGCAGGCAGGTGAAGTGAGGGAAATCCATACTTTTCAGTGGAGGTGAATGAGAAGACGGCACGTGGCTGCAAACAGTGACAAAGATGAGAGTGGAGGTGATGGAAGCTGCGGGCACAACCAGAGTACACAATTGTGGAAGAATAAATCACAAAGAGCTGAAGCCATGTTGTCACCATAGGTAGCTGACAGACCTGTGAGGAAGAGATGGCCATGGTTTAAATGCAGCTACGCTGATTACTGCTGACGAGCGTGGGTGGGTGAGAGTGGACTGTGCTCTGCCCCGGATCGGATCCAGGAAAACAGCAGGGACAGAAAAACACCAGCCAGTAACTTAGACCTTGACAATGGAGGAGTAAAATGGTGGCTTGGTAGAGCATATAGGTTTTAGGAGAAATTTTATCTGAATTCAACATGAAAATAATCACGGGAAAGCATATACACATTACTAATATATTTGCAGTCAAATAAATATTAGCTTAATAATTTCTGGCAATTAAGGACTTTGGAAGGTTTTTCATGTGCGACCAGAATGTGATCAGAAGCATGTTACTGTGACCAAGCATCTGACAAAACATGCGATGAGTTGGCATTAACAGTCATTTACAGTGCAAGTACTGTGCAACTGAAAAAATTACTTTAGATGCTTCAGTTTTGTGAATCTCGAAATTATTTTTTAAATTTTAGTTTATTATTTGTTTTTATATTAAGTTAGATGCATAGAAATGTAGGACCTATAAATACAGGCCTGAATACATATTTCATTTATGCACTTTACAACTCTATGCACATTTTGCTAAAATACCATGTTTGTTATTACAGGTGCCTGCTAGTCACTTGGAGTCTGAAAGAAGAGATACACACACACACCAAAGTCAAATGTTCTCCAACCATTCATCCTGTGTGTGTGTGTGTGTGTGTGTGTGTGTGTGTGTGTGTGTGTGTGTGCGTGCGTGCGTGCGTGTCTGGAGTGTTGCAAGGGGTACGGGTGGGAGTGGGGATGGGGGGTAGTGATGGATGGCAAAGCCCAGCTGAGCATATTGCTCCCTTAATAAAAGCTGCCCTGCAATCCACATGCAGCTAAGGGTGTATTTTCTCTCTGTGACTCCCTCCTCACTCCACCATCATTTTTAAGAGCGAAAACTGGTTTAAGTGTCAGAAAGAATGATGCCCCTCGTCATACTGCAACTCACCTCTGAGCAGTATCAACAGCTATATTCACACCATGTGGCTCTCTATTGGTGTGTGCTGTTTTCTTTTTTAACTCCTGTTTTTACCAAGGGTCCAGAACAAGCAAGTAAGACAGAAGACAATGTCAAACTTTCATCTAATGATTTGTTACCCAAGACTTGAGTAAAATAACTAGCATTTGAAATCAAACTATAAGACTTCAGTTTGCATGAATTTGGGTACTCAAATTTTATTAATTTAGACATAATTAGCCTTTCTCTGTTTTAAAACTATATTATTATTTCATTATTATTATTATTTCATATTATTTCACTATTTCATATTTAGCCTTCAACAGTTTGTCCACATATGCCTGGAAGTCCCATAGGATGTTAGCTCGGTCATTCTCATTCTCTTCCAGGCCATACTCACCACAAATGTTCCAGTATACCAGAGGTTCCCAAAGTTTGGGGCCCGAGCCATTGCAGGGGGGGGGGCGCGGTATGAAAAAAAAAAAAAAAAAAAGAATGCTTGGACACTGCTAGCATAATGGACAGGTTTTTGATGGGGCTCCCACACAAACGCAAAGCAGGAGATGAAGCATCGCCAAATATGTTTCCAAACCAACTTCCTTCCAAGCCAAAGACTAGAAAATATGGTGAAGCATATCTTCCCTTTGGCTTCACCTGCACAAGTGCCAAGGTAGGTCTCCCCTGCAGAATTAGTTTTCCCTGCGTCGGGAGCAGCGCTGGGCTCTCCAAATCACGGACAAACAGTATCCTACATTCTTGATTTTTAGTTCACAAACACTTCTTGTAATGACTAACTACTCCTGACATTTTGGACATGTTAGCTCTTTATGCAGTAAAGTTACAGCGGGATACAAATAATATCAGGCTGATCCTTCCGAAATTTGTTCCCCCGGTTCAAATCACGGACTAACAGCATCCCACAGCTGTTTTTGTTTTTGAAACAATTTTGCACAGAGAGGCATTTTTTGAAAAATGTATTGATAGCAATGTTGAAAATTATTACACAGGAAAAAAAAAAAACTACACGTAAAATAATTACACCATGACGCCTCTGCCTTTCTAAATGGAGAGACAGTAACTGCGTGTGTATATGTAAGCGTGTAAAACCTGAAGATAGTCAGATTAACAGTATTTTGTCTCTATCTGCCATTCTGCAATTCATCTCATGTAAACAATAACGTGGCGCACAGCGTGACGTGAAATGAGGCACATACCTTTGTCGTTGCGTGACGAACTCTGTATTCCTCGTCCACACATAAACGCAAAAAAAGGAGTTTTAAATAATCTCCGTTTTCGGTGAATCGCAACGCCGTTTACGTGTGGACGAAAGACCCAAACGCATAGAAACAGCTGCGTTTTCAAAAATACCCGTGTAGGTGTGGACGCAGTGTAAAGAGTTAGTAGTATATTTTATTACTACCTGTAATTTATTGCCGTTTACTTGTATTTGCTTAATTGTTTACTAAATGTTTGAGGTGTGAAATAAACCGCAATGGAGCAAAATATGGGTGTGTGTGTTTGGAGGATGTGTTTGTGCGGTGGGGGGGCGCGAACATTTTTCTTGTAAAACAAAGGGGGGCCTGGCAAAAAAAGTTTGGGAACCACTGCAGTATACTATGCCAGCTATGCTAGCCATTTGGTTATGGCATCTCACTATGACAGTGCAGCCAGCATCAGTCCTTAGCCACCTTCCTTTCACCTAGCGTACAGTCTTGTTTTGATGTTAGTGTCTTCTATCTCTATCTTCTATCTAGATCCTACAACTTCAAGTGTTCCATCAAAATCCTGATGAAAGCTCTTAGGGTTCTTTTGATCTTCTTGAGTTGGTCAGTTTGGTCTTGCAGTCTCAAGTGACTGTTCTTAGTGTGTGTTGCATCCTTCTCCCATATGCTATTCCAGTATTCCTCTCCATTCTCCATTGCATCTCCATTTTCATATTCTTTGCTTGAGCATACAGTTTGGATGGTTCATTGCAGAGAATCTGGTTTACCTACGTTCTATCTCTCTATACCTACCTTATACCTCTTCAAGCAGCAAAGCTTAAGTACGAAAATAAAGCAGAAAGGGATGCTTTATTTCTTAGCATCCCTTTCTTCATCACACCTTTCTGCAGCCACGCTAACATCCCTTTGTGCTGTCTTGATCTTGGCCTCTAGTCTCCTTCGTATGCAGTTCAATTCAGTTCAAATAAATATTATTTCTATAGCACCAAATCCCAACAGCAGTTGCCTCAAGGTGATTTATTTTATAAGCTAAAGATCCTACAGTAATAAAAAAAAAACAAAGAAAAACCCAACAATCATATGGCCCGCCCTATGAGCAATCACTTTGGCAACAGTGGGAAGGAAAAACTCCCATTTAAGAAGAAGAAATGTCCAGAGAGACAGGATGATAAGTTGTAGCTGGACACTGGGTGATTAAATATCAACAACAGTGACTGAATGTCCAGAGAAAATTGATTTTATAATTTTTGACTTTTTCTCTCCCCATTTTTTCCCTGTCAGATTATAATTTCAAGAGAATTTGGAATTCCATGGTCTCCTACTGGATTACAAGTTCCAAGGACTTGAATCCTGTCTTATTGGGTTATATCTACAAGGCATGCCTATTCTCTCCAACCTCTCTCCTCTGAAAGATCAGAACAAAGTTAGTATTAGCATAGAGTAGGTTAAATAGAGAAGTATAATTCAAGTGATTTGATTATTTGTTATTACTATCATTATTATTATTTTATTTATTCTTATATTTTATTTATTACTCTAAATTATGTACATTACCTTCTTAACCCTTTAATTTTTACCTTTACTGTTTCAGAGTATTAGTTTACATCGGTATCGATAGCATTTACAGGTTACTCCAACCTTTAAAAGTAACAGACCCCAGGAGCCTATTTTCCAGACCACTAAACCCAGTCATATTGCAACAAGCGTGGCTGGTAAAATTTGCAAGGCTATGCAGGTTGAATTTAATGAATGAATGAATGAATTTAATCCATTCAGGAAAAAGGCTGTAACAAGAGAAACTATAAAACACGTGAAGCACTGTGAATAGTTTCCAGATGGACTGTAAAATAATAGAAGACCACAAAACGTTAATGGTGATACTGTTAGTGTGCAATGTATGTAAATGTGCACGTGACTCTGGTTTTTTCTGCGATATGAATTACAGAAATTCATATTGCCGAATTTAAATGACACAACAGACCATAAATTGCCACAGTCAGATTTTTGTGTCAGCTGTGTGTACAATATATTGGCAATGAATCTGCATTTATAAATTACATGGTGATGAATTGCAAACCTTTTTCAATCTGTTTGAGAGTGATTACAGTCAGTTAGAGTGTAAATGGGACAGGTTGCCACCTACTCTAAGTGATCTTTGCAATTACCTTGTGATTGAAGGTGGTTAGTGAGAAGTCGAGCGTGTTGTATGCAAAACCTCTGGGTATCCAGCTGGCTGCTGCAATTGCTGGTTGCTGAGCAGACAGCAATAAATAAATAAATAAGATGAATAAATGTGATAACTCACCAACCACTGTTTATTTGTGCTTGTGTGATTGAGATCCCAGGCATTGTTTTATATTGACTATTATTTTATATATAAACCCTTTATTACTAAAGCAAGACTTCCTTCTGAAACATTTGGAAGCATGGCATATGCATTAAAAGCTAGATAAAAAAAATGTTACCTGGTGCCAGCCTTTGTTCATGTTTAAACAGGGTCCATTAAAACTGTACTTGAATAAGCTGAACATCTAAATGCATGCTATACATTAATTGTATAAGAGTAACAGATAATGAAAATCCTCCACTTCAACAGTAGCAAACAGGTAAGGGCACACTGTATAGATTCTTATACAATCTGCAAATGAATTCTTTTTGTTGTCAATAACTAAGAAGATCAAAACTGGGTAATTGTCCTTGCTTTACAGTGATGATCTCTGTTTATTGTAAATATTCAGTTAGTAGACAGTACAATTAGCAGAGGAGCGCTGGGTGCACAGGAAGTCACTGGTGACCTCTTTATAACCCCTGGATTCAGTTAGACCACTTCCTGTTGAACAAATGAAAAGAGAAACAGGTATGAGCACACATGATACAAAAGGCCCGTTTAGTGTACAAGAACCCTGACCCTATTGCTCTTCATTGTGTAAAAACATGGAATATGTAATATTTATAGCTCCTGGAGACTGTCAGAATGACATGTTCTACATACTACGCTACGTCCAGATGAATGGAATCAACATTTTGGGAGACTTGCTTGAGTTCTACTGGCCTTTCAGTTTCATTTATAAATGCTTTATAAGGTATAGATGGTCATCACTTTAGATGAGGTCACACAAAATACTGAACTAACAACTTGTAACTGCCTGAAATAACAAAGAATTACAATATGAAATAAGACATTATAACACATCTTTTTAACACACAAACAAGCTCATCTTAATCATTTTATGTTTAAATGCAATGACTGGAAGAACTTTGCTAATTATTTCCTTGGCTTTTCTAAATGATACTAGGAGTGATAAACAGCTCCTAAATAACTTGTTTGTACTGGATGTAATATTTTTATAAAATTTGTTTTCATTCAATGTTATATATGAGCTTATTAAGCCATTCATATCCATTCATATCCATGTAAATGACACAGTAAGGAGTAATGCTTTCTAAATAATTAATTATTTAATAAAACCTTAATTACCTTATTCCCTCCAGTAATATGTAATTACTATAACGTGTTACTACTTGTAGGACAAACTTATCAGTGAAGCCTAGGAATTGCAAAAGGCTGTCACTATTTTTTATCAAACCTTACCTTCAATCAGGTTATAAAGGTTGCAGTAGTTGGTGCCATGGTCTTTAATGGCATACCAGGTTTCAGAGATAGACATGCCCTAGAAATTAAGTAGATTAATTAATTAATAAAAAAAATTGCCATATTTGATAAATAGAACATACAGATTGCACAGACAAAAGGTAAGCAATAACAAAAATAAACAGAAACAGAAAAGAAAGTGAGGTGGCAAGTCTAAGAAAGACAGAAAAATAAAAATGAAGACAGAAATGGAAGGATGCATCAGAAGAGAAAGGGGAGAGCATGATACAGAGAACCAAATATACAGAAACCAAAATTACTGACAATGGTCAGTTAGCTAATTTTGTTTCTATAACCTGTCATATAATAAATCAGAGAAGAGTTATAACCTACCGAAACATGACAGCAAGTGTAGAAGTGAAAGGAGACCAGTCGAAAGTTAATGTCATACACATTCTTCTTAAAGGGAGTAGTGTGCTTGGCAGATATGAAGTGAACTGAGGCAGACTGCAACTGGAGACAGAAATTAATTAATGTGTTAATCTATGTATTGTTTCTACAAAAAGGAGAATCTGCCATGTGTGTCTGTGTGTGTGTGTGTGTGTTTATGACTTTGCATACCTTGTACAGGCACTTTTCTCCTCCCATAGTGCAGCTAGCCATGGTTTCCCATTTCTTAATCTGTGAAACCAGGGATTCATAAACTACCTGACATGGTATCCCAAAGTACCTGTATGGCATAAAACAAGCATAGCTACTTTAGTGTAGGGCTTTGAAATTGCTAGGGTTGCATCAGCTAGGAATTCTAAAACAAATGGTCCCATCTAGTGGGGATTAGTTGTGACTGTTATTTGAGACTATTTGGAATTTGTCTGTTGTAAGAAACAAAAGATGGGTTTTATTTTACTGCTAATAAAAGGTAATTATCACTATTTACTTCTTTTTGATTATTAAATCTTACACCATATATTTTTATATCACAAAGAAGTTTTGTATGATGAAAGATAACCTGTATTTTATTTAATTAAGGCATTCTGAAAAGTTTGCAAGTTTGTGTTATGACATTTTTAGTCAATTAAGAATGACGGAAAGGTAAGACCAGTGCTCTTTATGAAAACTATTGCCTCAATCCAATTTATAGTAAACTATGGTTAAGCTCAAGAAGTTTCCAATTTACACATTAAATTACATTTCAGTGGCAGCTCAGTGACTTTTACACGCCAGTTCAGTTGTTACTACCGAGAAATGTGATCTCATTATTTTTGTATAAAGCATACAGTTGTTTCAATTATAAAAGAACCATTACTTTAATACTTTCATATAGAAGAATATAATATTTATAAACATATTAATCATTGTATGTCTTAAGTTTACATTATGATATAAAAGATACTTGCCTCTATTGATAATGCATTTACGACAAAGAAAAAAACATTAGAAAGGCAAAGTAGTGTTTTCATGCAGAGGCTGACTAACATTACACTGCATAACAGAATATTTACTAAACATCACTTCAGATACATGTTTATCACATTATTTCAAGGCAAAGATAGAAGAACGACAGCAACAGGAAACCAAAATATATACAGAGAAAATGTATCATACCATTCTACTTTGCACTGAGCATGGAGAGGTCCTGCATAACAAAACTCAGATGAGCCAACTGCCAGGAGAACTGCAATGACCCAATAGACTGAATGCATTTTGCCATAAACTAAATGAACAAGTTTAGTTTGGATTTCCACTGCCTGTAGTTCCAGTGCTGGGATATGTAAAAGGAGGAAAAAAATGCAGGCAATCACAGGATGGTCATGTGCTTTTCTGAAAAGGAAAGAAGACCAAATTAGATTTACTTCTGAGGAATAGACAATAAATAGAAGCTTAAGAATCACTTGGCTTAGAGAGACATCTAGTGTCAGTATGTAATAATGCAGGGGAAACACCTATTTTATAACCACAATATGGCCATTTAGCCATATTGCAGTTTAGCCATCTGTTCTGTCTACTCTACCCACATACAGCTTTATTTATTATTAACTGATCAGCACTTGAAAGAATCTCATTTTGATAAAAGATAATGTTACACAACTTGTCAACTATTTGACCTCTGTAACTTTATTTTTCTTTAAGAATGTCCTGTCTGGCAGCTTTTGCAATCTGAATGTGATGTTCCAAAAACATTTGCTTTGCCAAGATGAGCTCTATTCTCATTAGGCTCTAATTCTCTATAGGCTCCTGTTGTTCATGTGTTACGTTTTTTTGTTTATTTATTAGGTTCAATTTGTGTCACTTCCATTATTATAATTCATTTCCAATATAGCAATGTCCAAGCGGGCAGGCGGGGGGGGACCATTAAAAAGGGTACAAGAGTACAAATAGAAACGTGCAATGGATCTCTTTGTGCTGCACCTGCAAAACAAAGAAACAAAACAAATAAAACAACAAAACCTGGAACAGGAAAAATATAAGAAAGTATACATGCACAAATTAACAAGAGAGCAGCCAGCCCCACCAGCACCATGGCACGAGCTGAGAACATGGCCCCAGAGCCCTAGGCGCCCAAGAACTAACTGCACCTGGTGAGACAGGGTATCTATCTGGCTTGGTGTTACGGGATCCTGGGTGGTAAGAAATAGAGAAGTCATACTGGGCAAAAAACAAAGAACACTGCCCCTGACATGCATTGAGATGTTTAGCAGTTTGGATATTAGCCAAGTTTTTGTAATCAGTCCACACCATTAAGGGATATTCTACCACTCAAGCTTGTGCCAGCTTTCAATGCCAGCTTCTTGCTAGCAGTTTTGCTAGCAGCAGTTCTGCTCCGCTAGGGATATGCCGTAGGTAAAAAAGGCACAAGGTTGTATCTTATTATTCACTCTAAGATAGAATCACACCTACCCCAGTGTCGGAGGTGTCAACCTCAATGATGAATTAACAGCTGTACTATAATTTCTGATAAAACGGGAGTAGAAGTTGGCAAAAGCCAAAAGTTGCTGGAACCGTTTCAAGAAAGCAGGCATGGGCCAGTTCACACCAGCCTGAATTTTGGCATTTAACATTCCAGGGGCAATGTTAAATGCCATCTTCCACTCATTGTCATCCCAAATAGGGGTAGGTGGTAAGTATTTCTTACGCTGAACTGGGAAAAGATGGAGGACCCTTGCAAGAGTTCAAAAGCTGATGTAATCAAAGAAAATGGGGTAATCAATTTATGGGCAGAGTGTTTTGTCTTTCTTTTCCACATAAAATGAAACTTGCAGCTAATTGTGAAGAGAAGGAACAGATACCGTTTACAGAGTCGTGAATGTATTTTTCCATAGCTTCCCTCTCTGACTTGGACAAGCTCTAGAGGTGACCAGTGGCAAGAAGCAGCCCTGAGAGGAGGTCTATGGAGGCTGCAACCTTGCAGATGCTGGCGGAGGACCATCTGGCAGTGTTGCTGGCTGTTATGGGTGGCACTTCAATGGACCCAGAAGCAGACACAATGCACAAGAGTAATTCGTGGTAGATGTAGGTTTATTGAAAACATAGGAGTACAGGGGAACCCAAGGAGAATTTTGTGGGGCAGGATGTCTGGAAAGGGAGAGATTAGAATTAGCGGAGAGCGGCATGCACAGTAAGTTATGAATGAATAGTGAAGTGAATTTGCCTTACTTGTGATGTGGAGGAAGTTTTGTAGCAACACACTACTTTATGTAGTACAATACTGTTCAACTGATGCTTACAAGGGTATGGTACCACAGTGTGTTCCAACACTGCTTTTATGCAGACACAGTGGGTTGTAAATAATCCAGAAAAGTTGAAACACCTGTAGGAATTAGTAGCACCAGCTTTCAAGGTTTGATCAACCTCCATTGCTGCAGAACAGCTTTAAATTTTCAACCCATTTTGTGTTAAAGTTTTAAAAACATGTTTAGCACCATCTTCTGTTAGTACAAAATGTGACATCATGTGGATTGGTTAGTTGGTTGGCCCCGTTCCTCCCAATCACGCTCCTCCATGTCTCGTTGTCGTTACCCACGTGAGCATTGAAGTCTCCCAGTAGGACAACAGAGTCTCGAGGTGGAGCACCTTCCAGCACCCCACCCAGGGACTCTAAGAAGGCTGGGTACTCTGAACCGTCACTTGCCGCATAAGTGAAGATGACAGTCAGGACCCATTCTCCAACCCTAAGGCGCAGGGAACAAACCCTCTCATCCACCGGGAAGAACCCCAACGTACAGGCAGCAAGCCGAGGGGATATTAGAATACCCACCCCAGCCCACTGCCTCTCACCAGGGGCAACTCCAGACTGAGACAGAGTCCAGCCCCTCTCCAGGAGACTGGTTCCAGAGCCCAAGCCATGCGTAGAGGTGAGCCCGACTATATCTAGCCGGTACCTCTCAACCTCCCGCACTAACTCAGGCTCCTTCCCCACCAGAGAGGTGACATTCCGTGTCCCAATTGCCAGTCTTGGTAGATGGTAAATGGCCTGTATTTGTATAGCGCTTTACTAGTCCCTAAGGACCCCAAAGCGCTTTACACATTCAGTCATCCACCCATTCACACACACATTCACACACTGGTGATGGCAAGCTACATTGTAGCCACAGTCACCCTGGGGCACACTGACAGAGCCGAGGCTGCCGGACACTGGCGCCACCGAGCCCTCTGATCACCACCACTAGGCAGCGGGTGAAGTGTCTTGCCCAAGGACACAACGACCGAGACTGTCGGAGCCGGGAATCGAACCGCCAATCTTCCGATTACAAGACGAACTGCCAACTCTTGAGCCACGATCGCCCCGAGGATCAGTCCGCCAGGGCCTCCGCTCCTGGCCGTCACCCGGCACACAATGCACCCGACCCCTATGGCACCTCTTGCGGGTGGTGGGCCTGCGGGAGGATGGGCCCATGTCCCCTTTTTGGGCTGTGCCCAGCCGGGCCCCATGGACAAAGCCTGGCCACCAGACGCTCGCCCTCGGGCACCCTACCTGGGCCAGGCTCCAGGGCGGGGCCCCGGTAACCCTATCCCGGGCAGGGTAAACTGTTCCCTGGATGTTTTCCTCATAAGGGTCTTCTGAATCGCTCTTTGTCTGGTCCCTCACCTAGGACCAATTTGCCATGGGAGACCCTACCAGGGGGCAAAAGCCCCTGGACAACAAAGCCCCTAGGATCCCTGGGACACACAAACCCCTCCACCACGATAAGGTAGCGATTCATGGAGGTAGCGATTCACGGATTTGAAACTCTCTCAATTGATTTCACTTGCCGATTTCAAAAGATGTACAAATGTTTTTGTGAAATCACCACTGGGACCTTGTTCTTGTTGTTAGTATGACTGCATACATTAGACAGATTTAGCTATTTGATTGTTTTTTTTGTTGTTGTAACTTTTTTTTGTTTGCCTGGATCAGGTGTCTCTTGTAAATGAGACATTGGGTCTCAATGAAACTACCTGTATAAATAAGGGTTAAATAAAAAAAAACCTTGAGAAATACATATACTTAGAAAATTGGTGACACATTTAATGCTTATTATTGCCGCTGTATGTATCAGACTGTTATGCTTAAGTGTGTAAAGCATTATGTTATATAAAACTTAAGTTATGAAGTTGTTCTTAAGTTCACTTTGTTCATAAAGATAGTTATATGTCATAAACTTCAATGTTGGGGTTTCCATCCTTCCATCCAATGTGCACAGGACAGTTCAGAAACTGCAAATTATTATCCTTTGTATCTTCCTCAGTGAACTTCACGTGTCTATCTACTAAGTTGATGTGAACAGTACTTGAATTTTGATTTTGATCTAGGCGTCACAGTTCGAGGCTGTGGAGGTAGCCAGTGAAACCACTGCTCCCTAGTGTTTCTTCTCACCAATGCCAGATCCCTTGTCAACAAGACTGATGAATTGAGGCTACAGGTGGCAACAGGTAACACCGTTAAGAACAGTTGCATTCAGAATCTGGGCTTCATTCACTGATCCCGGACATGGCTATCCAGTTAACAGGATACACGGTACAGCACCACGACATTTATTTATCACTTTTTTAAAATTCTGTTTCTTCGTTATTCTGTTTCTTTTCTCTTTTTGCTCTGAGACCGTGTGTACATAATTTTGTTCCACCTCATGTAAACATGTGATGCGAATGACAATAAAGCTTCTTGAATCCTTGAATTAGTACGTTAATTTTGCGACCAGAGGAGGCAATACACTGGATAAAGTCTACATGAACATCAAACAGGGCTGCAAGGTTAAACCACTACCATACATGGGGCAGTCTGACTACACATCACTGTTTTTGATCCCGGCACACATTCCAGTCAGTAAAACATAGACAGTCAAAACCTTTACACAGACAGCCTGTCAGCAGTTGCAGGACTGTTTCAGCAGGACATACTGGGATATGGAGGTGTTTTGTGACAGCGTACTGTGCTACATCAAGAACTGCACAGGCATTCTCACAGTGGATAAACACATTTGAACCTATCCTATCCCAACCAGAAGCCTTGGATTACCAGAGAGCTGTTGAAAAGAGAGAAACACCACCTTTGGTTTCTGGTGACATGGCTCTCTGCATCACAGCCAGCCAAGAAAGATTGAGGAACACCTGGACAGTAACAACAGCAAGCAGATGCGGAGGGGTATCGAGTGCTTTGCCAGTGGAAAATCACCTTGGTCCTGTAGTTGGCAAAGTAACTGAACCACTACTTTGCCCAGTTTGAGGTCGAGAAGTTCATCAGGAACCACATAACGTGGTTCATCAGGTGGAAATTATCAGGACCCTGCAACACCAGGCAGAAAACATTCCCTTTAAGCTAGAAGAGAAAGAAAAGGAACACAAAATATCTTAAAACACATGATTATACCAACTGGGCCTTTATCAAATGACGGTGAGGAATGATGGTCAGACACCAAGTAAGGAGAAACAGAATGACAAATGGAACAACATTGTCATCTCAGAAACCCGGGAGAATTTTCTCCAAGTACAACATCCCAGTCAAACCCTCAGAAAAAACCCTCAGGGGACAAGAATCAGCTGTACATCTGCACCTAAAGGATAAAGGTCACTCTTTCGAGGATACCAGTGTTCACATTTTGAACCAAGAAGACAGATGGTTTGAAAGATGCAAGCTGTCTCCGGGATTATTTAAATCATTTTGTTCTTGTTTATCTTGATGATATCTTGATCTTCTCCAAAACCCTCTCTTAGCATGTGCTGCATGTCTGACAGGTCCTCCAGTGCCTCTTTGAGAAAAAAACCCCTCTTTGTCAAAGGTGAAAAATGTGAATTTCATATTGGCACTTTCCTTACTAGCAGACCCAGCCAAATTTCAGGTAGTGATCCACTGGGCCATTCTGTCCGCTTGTAAACAGCTTCAGTGTTTCTTGGGATTCAACAGCTATCGTTGCTTCATCAGAACTATAGTTTAGATTGCTAGATTGTTCTCCCTCTCCCAAAATCCTACATCAGTGGTCTGAAACAGCTCAAGGAGCCTTCCCCTAATTCAAATAAAGAAGGTTTGTAAAAAAAAAAAAAAGTTTTTTCAGCTGCATGGGATATTTTTAGTAAATTTTATATTTTTTTAGGGTGCTGAATCCAAAAATGATCTCCATTTCCCTCTATCATGTATAGTTTTTTTGCAAAACATGAGGAGTTTACTTGTGCTGTCAGCGTTCAGAAAATCTCAGGGGATGTCATTAACAGAGGCTTAGATGGCTGGGGGTTACCAGTTAATCTCGTTAAAATTAACTCGGTAAATCTCAGTTAGCGATCACCACGTGTGTGGGGCTGCAACACTTTAGTGCGGTTAGCTCATTAACACGTTAGTGTTAAAAAGAAGGGAAGTGTACAACCCAAAGAACACCATCCCCACAGTGGCACCCAGCACCCGCTCCCCGATAGAGGGGCTGGCTGCCACGTTCAAGCGGTAAAACCGTGTCAAGGTGGTGGCTGAGGACCATGTCACTGCCGCACAAATGGCGCCCCTAAAACAAGGCCAAAGAAGTGGCTACCCTGTGGGTTAAGTGGGCCCGAACACCAGAGGGTGCCCAAACGGGGCACAGAGCCTGCAGACGGTGAGCTGCCTCTCGGTCCAAACCTTCAGTGGGAGCTGAGTGCAGCTGAACCGACTGAGAGAGGTAGAAGTCCGAGAGGGCTTTCGGCAAGAAGGCAGGGTTGGGCCTGAGGACCACCCCCTTCCCATCTGACAGCCACCTGCAACAATCACCATGGACCAACAACGCCTGGAGCTCATTTATTCTTGTGGTGGAAGTTATGGCCAGACAGAAGGCGGTCTTAAGCGATAGCCACTTCAACCCAAATGGAGGGCACTGGAGGGCACCAAGGAGCAGGTCCAGGTCCCATTTATATGGATACACCGTAATAACATGGGAATGGTTGGTGATATTAAAGTCCTGTTTGTGGCACATTAGTATATGTGAGGGGGCAAACTCCTCAAGATGGGTGGTGACCATGGTGACCATTTAGAAGTCGGCCATCTTGGATACAATTTTTGTTTTTTCAATAGGAAGAGGGCCATTTGACACATTAAACTTATTGGTAATGTCACAAGAAAAACAATGGTGTGCTTGGTTTCAGCGTAACTGTATTCTTTCATGAGTTATTTGCAAGTTTCTCTTTGTTCACAGCCATTGACATGTCGAAGAGGTTAACACGTGAGGAGTGGATCGAAATTGTGTTGATATCTGGTGAACGCAGTAACCGGGTCATTGCAGCAGATTTCAATGCAAAACACCCTACGAGACCACCCATCTCCCATGCTACAGTTAGCAAACTGCTTGCTAAGTTTCGTGAAACTGGTTCAGTGTTGGATTTGCCAAAATGTGGACGCAAGAAAAACTGTCACTAATGAAGAAAAATCAGTGGCTGTCCTAGCTTCATTCAGCAAGAGCCCACAGCGTAGCACTCACCGCATGTCACTGGAGAGTGGCATTAGTCGAACATCCCTTCGGCGGATATTAGCTACTCACAAATGGCACCCTTACAAACTCCAGCTACTGCAGCATCTCAACGAGGATGACCCAGATCAGTGCACAGAATTTGCAGAATGGGCAAAACAAAAAATGGAACAGGACTCTCAGTTCACGCAGAAGATTTTGTTCAGTGATGAGGCAAACTTTTATGTGAATGGTGAAGTTAACAAACAAAACCACCGCTATTGGTCTGACACTAACCCACATTGGATGGATCCCTCCAAGACTGTTGGAACAACAAAAGTGATGGTTTGGTGTGGTATACGGGGTACAACGATAGTGGGTCCATTCTTCATCAATGGCCACTGGATATTTGAAATTGCTACATGATGATGTGTTTCCCTCTTTATGCACTGAAGCTGGCACGTTCCCTGAGTCTTTCCAGCAAGATGGTGCACCACCACATTATGGGTGCCAGGTCCGAGCATTCCTAGATGAACAGTTTCCTGGAAAGTGGATTGGTCATCGTGGGCCAGTTGAATGGCCCCCAAGGTCTCCTGATCTGACCCCCTTAGACTTTTATCTTTGGGGTCATCTGAAGGCAATTGTCTGTGGTGTGAAGATACGAGATGTGCACCTGAAACTACGGATACTGGATGCCTGTGCTGGCATTTCTCCTGCGGTGTTGCTATCAGTGTGTGAAGAGTGGGAGAAGAGGGTTGCATTGACAATCCAACACAATGGGCAGCACATTGAACACATTTTATAAGTGGTCAGAAACTTGTAAATAACTCATGAAAGAATAAAGTTACGTTGAAACCAAGCACACCATTGTTTTTCTTGTGACATTACCAATAAGTTTGATGTGTCACATGGCCCTCTTCCTATTGAAAAAACAAAAGTTGTATCCAAGATGGCCGACTTCTAAATGGCCGTCATGGTCACCACCCATCTTGAGGAGTTTTCCCCGTCACATATACTAATGTGCCACAAACAGGACTTTAATATCACCAACCATTCCCATTTTATTACGGCATATCCATATAAATGGCCCACCCTGTACTGTCGCACCATGGGGGTCCAGCCCATGGACCGTGCACCAAGAAGTGAACAATCCCCAGCGATAGCAGTAGGCAGCCCTCTTGGATGGTGCACTGCATGGTGTTGATGACCAAGGCAGGAAGTCCTAAGGCACTGAGCCTCTCCCTCTCAGGGCCCAAGTCGTCAGCCACAGCCCTGCGGGGAAAGGATGGAACAGCAACCCCCCCAACGCCTGGGACAGGAGGTCCCTCCAAACTGGGAGCTCCCAGAGAAGCCATCAAGAAGGGGCTGGATTGCCGAGAACGAGGGCATGCGGGGCCAGAGAGGAGCCACCAGGACCAGCTGCACGCCCTCGGTCTGAACTCGGTGAAGGACCGAGTGGAGGAGGGAGAAAGGAGGGAAGGCGTACAGGAGGAGCCAAGGGTGGATCCACTGGGGGAAAGGGGCCACAGGCAATCTGGGAGCAGCCATGCATGTTTTAGCAGGGCAATCATCCCAATACACAGCCAAGGAAACTCTCAATTGGTTTCAGAAAAATAAAATAAAGCTTTTTGAATGGTGTAGCCAATCACCTGAACTGTATCCAATTAAAAAGCTATGGAAAGGTACTCCCAGGCCCTCCAAGTGTGGAGGCCTATCTCCCCTCACCACACTCCCTGCTGGTAACTGATGCCCTCAGGGGTTGGTGCATTGGTGGTTCTTGGTGTCCGGGGCTGGGCGCTCAGGTATGCACCAGCTCACTCCCGGTGGCTACTTGGCGGAGCCTGGTGCCTGTCGCTCGGTCAGGCCTCTTCCGGGGCAAAGGGGCCTCGGCCTCCGGCCTCGGGCCTGCAACTCGGTTCACTCTGGCACAGCTGGCTGCCGGCAGAGCCGGCGGGCACGCCAGTGCAGCCCCCTCTGGCTTCTGCTCCATGGCTACTGGGTGACCCCCTCGTCTGGGGATCTCCTCAGCCCTTCCCAGGAAGGTGGCACGGATGCCCCTCCGGTGGTACTCCTTGGGCTCTCGCACTCTGGGGCCTCTGGATGTCTGGAGCCTGGATCTCCTCCATGCCTGCTTCATGCCCTGGGGACGGGGCTATGGGCCTCCACACCCTCTAGCAGACCGTTACATGGGAAACCTTTTTTGTATACAAGCGTTGATCCACACAGGTGTGCACACGGGTGTTCACTGTTCGTGAGACATAAACTACACCTTTCTTAGCTGCTACTTCAAAGCACATTGTGCGCTGTCTGTCCTGCATGCTGCACAACAACTTTCAATATTTAGTATTTACTGATGTTCACACTTAGCTAGATTAACGTGATGGTGTTGTGTTTAGTATGTTGCTTTGTTTTTGTTTGGTTTTTTTTTTTGCTTGTCTTCTCTTCTTTTTCTCTCAACAGGTGATCCAGGAGATTTTTTTTTTCTTCCTCTTTGTCTTTGTAAGTGCCCTTTCTCACTGTCTCTCTTTTCCTTCTGTTTTCTTTTCCTTCCTCTCTTTCTTTCTCCCTTTCCTATCCCCCAGTCATGTCTGTCCCATCTGTAACAACTGAAAATAAAATAAATAATAACAACAAAGTTTGATCAAATGGACCAGTACGGCAATGCCATGATGATCCATTTGGCAGAATAAATCCATTTGGTATCCTTGTTGGTCTTCAGACAACAATTCTGACAGCTAAAGAACCAAATGGGCAGACCAAAAAAAAAAAAAAAAAAAGTTATGGAAAGAACTAAAGCTGAGAGTTTATAAAGGTACCAGGGAACTATTTAGGATTTGAAGACTGCTTGTGTGGAAGAATGGGCCGAAATCACACCTGAGCAATGCATGCCTCCATACAGGAGGCGTCTTGAAGCTGTCATCACCAAGAAAGGCGTTTGTATGAAGTTTTAAATAAATTTAGGTAACTGTGTTCAATACTTTTTCCCTGTGCCATTTCTCACTATTGCACATAGCTTATAACCAGCAATGGTTTGAATTCTTTGCATGTGTGGATTGGATGGGTTGTTACTGACATCTAGTGAGAATTTCGTGTCAATAGCACCTTTAGAAATATATTTACAAATGGGTTATACGTTCAATACTTACTTTACCTGCTGTATGTGAAGATTCTGGAAGAAAAACCTCAAGCAGTCAGGAGCACCATTTTCTCTTCCAACAAGACAATGACCCTAAATTTACTTAACACTTGGTGAAGAACTATGTCCAGAAGAACAAACTGAATTTTACTTACTGGCCTGCACAAATCATTGACTTGAATCCTACTGAAAATATGTGGGGTGAACTAAAGACCAAGGTCCATGCCAGAAATCCAGCAAATCTAGAGGAGCTTGACAGCTTTCCCAAAGAAGAATCAGCTAGAATTTCTTAAACATTTTTGAGACTTATTGATAACTACAACAAATGACTGCAGGCTGTTATCAGTCAAAAAGGATACACAACTGACCATTAGTATCTGAGAGCCTAATCGTTTTAACTTTTCATTTTTAACTTTACAGTCTTTTTGTAGAAAAAAAGAGTAAAATTAATTAAAACTTTCGAAAAGCTGTGTTAAAAAGTATTTGTGCTGTTTAAAAGCACTGAGGAAATACTTTTAAAAAATGACATTTTCATAGGAGGGCTACTATTTCTGTCATTTGTATCATAAAGTCTCAGTGAAAGACACTTTTTTTTACATTCCAATTTTGGAAACAATAAGATATATCTGTCATAATTCTTATAATTGTAATCTGCCCGTGGAACTGTGTATTATAGATTCAAAACAGAAAATCGGTACCCTCAATTTTTTTTCTCAGAAATGTGCCTTAAAAGTTAAACTGCACTGATATCTATGAATGTCTCATGCAGAAGATATGACAAAAATATGTTTTTTCATCCTATTTTACAGATTCTGATTAATAACATCAAATGGTATTGCGCTGCCTTTCTCATCTGAAAAAATACAGGGTAATATGTCAGGTAACTGTGGACCACTTGGGGTTTATGGGTTTTAAAGTGGACATTACTTCTGTTCTTGTGTTTGAAAAAAATGATGCCCAGAATGTTTACACTGAAGATAACCTCAAAATTAGGCAGGAAATAGGGCCCAAACGCAGGACTCATACACAGGGAGGAATGAAATTCAAAACGGCAGCTTTATTGCTGGGATCATACTAATATCAAAACTAAACACAAGGAACTACAAACATGAAACTCAAACCAAAAAAACGAAGCTAAACTGGGCACAAGGAACTAGGAAGCACGGAGGAAAACAGACAGTGTGAGGGAACAACGAACGGAGGTGAGCACAAATAATAAATACACAAGGAGAACGCGGCAAACAGCGAACAGCTGGGGAGACACGGCTGAGGGCAATTACACACGTGACAAAATGGGGAGGACACAGAGACAGCCTGGAGGGGGAGAGAGAGAGAACATGGAGGGGGACGAGAGAGAGCATGGACATGATGGGATGAGGGAAACATGGAATATAAGGAGTGGACACAAGGCACGAGAGCTCACATAACTGTATAAACTTACACACACAGAGGGAGGCACAGGGGTCAGCTATACAGAGGGAAATTACTAAACAATCAGGGAACTAAACCGGGACCACAAGAAACTAGACCCTATAGAAATAAACTAGAGACTAACAAAGAGAACTTAATACATATTTCATAATACAAAACAACAAAAACACAAGAACTCAAAACACTGGGTCAGAAAAACCCAGGACCCTGACAAAAAGCTACGTATTTGGTAGTACATGTGTTTGGTTCGAGTTGGAAAAAATATATAGTTTAACTCTTAATTAAGCTTATTTCATGTTTTCTGCAATTGTTCTTTAGACATAATACTTTACTGTTGAATTATTTCTCAGAAAATGGATCAAAAACATATTTTTTAATCTATTGTTTTGGCTGTGGCTACCGTTAAGCAAAGATTAACTTTGCACTATACACTAAAGGACTCATCTCAATCCAGAATCCATTTACACCATTTATTAATGCAACATTATGACTTGTTCAAACGTCGTATCCCAATAGATTCTGAAAATAGATTTTGAAACATCACTTAATAATACACTAACGAGATCGTATGTATCCGATCTTTAATATATATGTTTAGTATGAGATTTGAGGAAAAAACATGGCTTATCGAAAACATTCTAAAAAACTGGAAGAATATCGCAATATCATGCACTGACAACATTGTCAGTTGTCAGCCAATGAGCAAGTGGTTTTACAGTCACACCCTATCCTACAGTCTTTTTTATCTACACCTAAACACTCCAAGCACTTCATCATGAAGCAGGGGCAACTCGAAGTTCAGTATTTCACTACAGCAAATAAATTAAATTAAGCAAATAAAGCTGGGGCTGAAACAATGACATTGGGGTATGTACCGATGGGTAGAAAACCTGTTCCAATACCTGAGTCACAGCCCCCCCCCCCCAAATGCATGCAGATTTATTTGTTTGGGAATCTGTGTTGCTCAATTTTATCTGAACCAAAACATTACCATAACAGTTTAGCTACAGAGCAGACCACATGGTAGGAAGACTCATCTCTGCTGTTAACAGATATGGGCAACAGATTACTGTAATCTGATTACCCTTTTAAAGTAACGAATTAAGTAGAGGATTACTGTTGCAAAAAAGTAATTAGATTACTGTTACTTTCTCGTAAAGCATGTTGCGTTACTGCGTTACTAAACAGTGAGAGTGTCTCATGACAAAGCTTGGAAGTACTGACGTTACTTTTGAGTTTGATTAAGTAAAAAGCATTACTGTTACTTTCTAGTAAAGCATGCTGCGTTACTGCGTTACTAAACAGTGAGAGTGTCTCATGACAAAGCTTGGAAGTACTGACATTACTTTTGAGTTTGATTAAGTAAAAAGCATCTGTTGTACACTCTGCGTGGGAAGAAAACATCTTTCTACAGCTAAACCCGCTAAACAGGTGAAAATAGACTTAAGAATGACAGGACTTAGTGCTGCTGAATCTTTGATTTTATTTATTTTCTGTTGTGTTTTACTTGCATCTACTTTTTCTTTTTTCAAGTCAAACACTGTTGCATACAATTTAATTTTTTCTTAATGCAGTGTGCATGAAATTAAAAGATTAAAACTACACTTCCGGTAATGGCGGCAAAGTGAGGAGACCCGTGTTTCGCGTGCTCAGTTGTCTTTTCGTTAAATACTCTCTGTAAATCCAAAATAGAACTTACGTCTTTGACACAGTTCGTTTGGGAACATTTGAGAACGTTAACATGCCTAAAAAACTGAACAAGGACAAACAAAAATCTACGTCTGAGGCACAGGACGAAAGCGGGATGGAGGAAGGGCAGATGGGCGTCATGCATGAACACGAACAAGAAAAGCAACCCGCAAACCCAGAAATGCCTTCTTCCTTGGACCTTTTGAACGCCATTCGATTGTTCAAGCAAGAGTTTCACACTGAAATGGGTGGTATTATGTCAGCAATAGGAGCTGTTCAAGCTGATATACAAAATTGTGGACGGCGACTTGACGAGGCTGAAAAAAGAATCTCCAATGCGGAGGACGAAATTACCTTACTGAAAAATGATATGGAATGCATTGAAAGACAGGCCAAATTTCTGTCTAAAAAGGTGGAGGACTTGGAAGGAAGAAGTCGGCGTAACAACATCCGAATCCTCGGTATACCTGAGAAAGAAGAAGGTACAGATGCACGTGCTTTCATGGAGAAGTTTATATCGGATATTTTGAAAATTCCTCTCCTGTCCTGGAGAGAGCGCACAGGATAATCACAAATCAAAGCTCTATTGCAAACCGATCGAGAACTTTTATAATTAAGTGCTTAAGTTACAGAGATCGTGAATGCATCATGAAAGCCGCTAGGACGACAAAAGAACTGACGTATAAGGACAACAAGATAGCCTTTTTGCCGGACCTGCCTGCAGAAACATATAGACAGCAGCGTCAGTATGATGGTGTGAGGAAGAAGCTGCGGGAGATTGGACTGTGGAAACATCGGATCATCTATCCAGCGAGGCTGCTTTTGACCAACGAGGAACGCACGCATGTATTTGATACACCAGCGGACGTGGACGCCTACATTAAGAACCTCAATCAAGTACAAGATGTTTGATAAGGTATATGATGATGGTAGATCACTAATTCTGTTCTAGCTGTATTTACGAACCACACTGGACAGAACAATTTATTATATTGCCAAAGGGTTGTTATACAAAGATGGGTTAGACATTGGTTGTTTAGATCTCTTAACAAGAGTTACTAGTAATTTCACTTATTGTGTCAAATGTGTGAGAGTAAAAACTTGACAAGGTGGATTTATTTCTATTATTATTATTATTATTATTATTAGTTTCTTTAGTTAAATATTTTTATTTAATTGTAATTACTTTAACAACTGTTGCTAAACGCGGGTGAATAGCTCCTCGGTTTAGGGTGGACATGTTCCAAGAAGAGGGCGGAAGTATTTTTGGGGTTAAGGGATGCCTGTATGTTCTTACACAGGCTGGGATGTGGGAAGGGTTGCTCTCTCAAATCAGTAAATTCTTAACATGGTACATTGCTTTTCTTTTGTATATATGTGTGTATTTATTTAATAGTACAGCTTTAACATATGTGAATATATATGGCAGAAGTATTGATTGACTGTGTTTCTTGGAACTGCAGAGGTCTGCGTAAGCTTGTAAAAATAAAACAAGTCATTAGTAGGATTAAGAAATTAAAGCCAAAATTGTGTTCCTACAAGAAACCCATATGCTAGGTAGCGAGACAAATAGAATGAAACGTAGATGGCCAGGTCAGATCTTTTCAGCACCTTACTCCTCCAATTCCAGGGCGTCATGATAATGATTCACAAATCTATACCTTTTCACGTTGAGCATGTGCTTAAGGATTGTAATGGACGTTTTTAATACTACAAGGTAATCTACTATCTACTAGACTAAATTTAATTAATATTTATGGCCCAAATGAAGATAACCCAAACTTTTATAGCAATTTATTTCTTAAAATTTCAGACTTGCAAGGTAAATATATAATTGCTGGGGACTTAAATTGCACTTTAAACCCACAGAAGGATAAATCTTCAGGCATGGATAACACCCATAATCGAACACTAAAGGTGATTAGACAATTTATGAAGGAGTTAAATATAACTGATATATGGCGAGATCAAAACCCAACCAAGTTACAATATTCCTGTTGGTCAGGTACATACAAAGTGTATTCCAGAATAGATTACTTTTTGGTATCAACTGAGCTGGCTCATTATATAAAAGATTGCCAGTATAAGGAAATAATAATATCTGACCATGCAGCTGTTACTTTGACTTTCATAGAGCCAAAACTGATCAAAACTCGAATTGTATGGAGGTTTCAATTGAAGTGGATGCAGGACAAACAGTTTCTTGAGTTTTTAGGCAAGCAAATTAATGAATATTTTGAGCACAATACAGATCAAACATCGGCAAGTGTGAGATGGGAGGCCTTTAAGGCATATTTAAGAGGGCAAATTATAAGCTACTCTAGTAAGAAAACAAGAGAAAGAAATCAAAGGATAAAATATCTGGAAGAAAAAATAAAAATGTTAGAAGAGATCAGTTTTCAATCAGGCCAAAATAATGAGTATAATGTAAAAGAATTATTACTATTGAGAACGCAATATAATGAAATGACAAGTGAAAAAGCAGCTGTAAATTTATTGAGATTAAAGCAACAATTCTATGACCAAGGTGAAAAACCCAGCAAACTCCTGGCTTGGCGATAAAACAGCAGGAATCTGAAAAGGCAATTACAAAACTTGAAACTTCAAATGGAAATATTATAGTAGACCCATTAGAGATAAATAATGCATTTAAAGTGTTTTATGAAACGTTATATAACTCTGAATCCAATAATGCAGCTAGCATTCAATCTTTATTTCTAGATAAACTTGATATACCAAAAATTTCAGACAAAGACAAAGAAAATGTTGACAGGCAAATTAGTATAGATGAAATTATTGATGTTATAAATTCTTTAAATGCTGGTAAAACAGCTGGTCCAGATGGATTGCCAATCGACCTTTATAAATACTTCAAAGATAAATTAGCACAGCCCTCTTAGATATGTATATAGAATGTTTTAATACTGGTAATCTTACTGACTCATTAAGGGAGTCCCTGATAATATTGCTTCCTAAACCTGGAAAACTAAATAACAAGTGTGAAAATATGCGTCCTATAAGCTTAATTAACACAGACACTAAAATTATCTGTAAAATTCTCGCAAAAAGATTAGAAAGTGTTCTTCCAGTTATTATAGGAGATGATCAAAATGGATTTGTTAAACATAGGCAGGGTTTTCATAATGTAAGACGAGTCCTCAACATTCTTCATAATCAAAGTGAACAGGAAGATACAGCCATTCTTTCGCTCGACGCGGAGAAGGCTTTTGATAGAATCGAACGGTCATATCTCTTTGATGTCATTGTTAGATTTGGGTTTGGTAATTTATTTCTCCATTGGATCAAGCTACTACACTGTCAGTCTGTGGCTCAGGTTAAGACAAATGAGATAATTTCTGAACCATTTGACATTAAAAGAGGGTGCCCATGAGGGTTCACCTTTATCTCCACTTTTATTCCTTTTAGCTATTGAACCTCTGGCAATAGCTGTTAGAACCAGTGGACAAATTCAAGGTGTTAGGATTGGTAGAAAGGAGCATAGAATTGCTTTATTTGCTGATGATGTCATATTATTTTTAAAGCAACTAAAAATTTCTGTGCCTGCTATAAAGGATTTAATAGATCAGTTTGGGGCCTTCTCAGGGTATAAAGTAAATGTAACAAAATCATCATTAATGTTACTTAAACAAGGGTATAATCAAAACGTAAGTCAGAATATATCTGGCTTTACTGTTAATTCTGAACTCACTTATCTGGGCATCAAAATAGTTCCTTCATTAAAAGATACGGTGGCAATTAACTATAATACAATTCTACAGAAAATTTCTAAAGATTTGGAGCGTTGGATAAGTTTACCACTATCTATTATTGGAAGGATAAGTGTTCTTAAAATGAATGTATTACCTAAACTGTTGTATGTGTTTCAAAATGTCCCACTGGCTCCTCCTGCTGGATTGTTTACCAAATTAGCATCATTAATTAGAG
Organism: Oreochromis aureus; assembly: GCF_013358895.1. NCBI lineage: Eukaryota > Metazoa > Chordata > Actinopteri > Cichliformes > Cichlidae > Oreochromis > Oreochromis aureus. The sequence goes on from NC_052950.1 coordinate 6,236,572, forward strand.
AGTTCATTTGGAACAAGAAGCATCCCCGCATTCGTTTGTCTTTGTTGTATCTTCCCTTTGATTCAGGGGGGTTGAAATGTCCCAATTTTCACTGGTACTATCTGGCTATTCAACTAAGGACAATAATGTTTTATTTTTCATCCCAAAATACCCCGTCTTGGGTGGGGATGGAAGCAAATTCTCTTAAAATGCCATTAAATTTGTATTTATACTCTGCACAGCCAAAACAGTTAAAGAAAGAAACAAATAATCCTATAGTCCAAAATATGATTGAAGTTTGGTTTACAATAAAAGAAATGATGAATATTAAGAATAATCTCTCTCAGTTTAGTCCTATTTGGGGAAATGCCTTATTTGTACCAGGAAACCTGGACGTAGGGTTCCAGGGTTGGGCAGAAAAAGGTGTTAAGAAAGTGGGTGATCTTTTTGTGATGGAGTAATGGTTTCATTTGAGGATTTAGTTTCTAAATTTCAAATTCCCCAAAAACACTTTTTAAGTATTTACAAATTAGAAGCTTCATTTCTTCCATGCAAAATCAGTCTCTCAACATTCCCCAGTTAAGTAAGTTAGAGGAGTTAATGGTGAAAAAAAGGTGGTAATAAAGGTTTAATTTCAACATTCTATAACTGGATTGTATCTGCCTCTCTAGAAACATCAGTTTCTAAGTTGGTAGCTTGGAGAAAGGACCTAAATATCAATATTTCTGAGGAGACATGGAAGTTAATTTGCTTAAAATCACAAAAACTATCGATTAATAGTAACTTAAAGTTATTACAATACAATTGGATCATGCAATTATATATAACACCGGTGAAATTGAACAAATATAATAATAGAATTCCAGATACATGTTTTAAATGTGGAGAAGCCCGTGGAACATTTTTTTTTCACTGTATATGGAATGCAGAATTATCCGTGCATTTTGGCAGGAGGTGATGAACAAAATAAACCAAATTTTGAATAAAAAGATTGTTTTAGATGTAGAAATGTTGTTATTACATGTGTATTCTAAAAATCTTAAACTAAGAACCCATCAAATTGTGTTTATGGATTATTGTATATTACAGGCAAAACGTATGATTGCATTAAATTGGAAAAAATTAGATCCTCCTGCTATTGGGGCTTGGATAAATTCTTTGGCACAGTGTATGGCAATGGAAAGGATAACGTATTTTCTAAAAGACAAGTTAACATATTTCGATGAAATTTGGAAGCCATTTAAAAACTTTATAAAAGAAGTAAACATCGGACAACTCCTGCAGAAATGTGGATGAGGAGAAAATGGTTTAGTATATGCGAGCTATTTTTTTTTATTGTTCATGTCTTGAAGTTGTATAAATACCACATATTGTACAAATGTATATATATTCTATGTGTTTTGTTTTTCCTTTTATTGTTTTTTTTTTGTTTGTTGTAGGTTTGGTAGAGAGCAGGGTGGGAGGTGAGGGTGGGGGAAAGGGTTTCTATTACTACAGCATATTACGGGGAAAACAAACCTTTGTATGCTGTTGCAAAAAGCAATAAAAATATTGAAAACAAAAAGATTAAAACTAATAAAACAATATTATATTTGGTTAAAATGGTCTGATTGTTCAAATATATTATTTTCTTTGGTTGTTGTAAAATAATGTGTGCTCCAGTCTCCAATAAGACAGTGCGGGAAGGGTAGTTATTCCTCTGTTACATCACAAGAGGGAGTATCCCCTAAAACGAGCAGGTCTAGCAGGAGTAAATAAGCCCAGCCACTAACCATAAGACCACAAGGCGGTGTGCCTAAAAGAGCTGTGTAAGACTGTGTGTAAAACAAATGTGTAACGATGCACTATGTCTGCATTTGCAGACACAGTAAAGGCGAACTCACAAAGCTACACTGGTTGCAATTCCTTTCAAAACAAATGTGCAACAAAGGTCTATTGTTTTATTATGTATTCAGGTTGTGTATCATGTTTTTAAATAGTAACTAACTAATTACTTTTGAAAATAAATAAGTACTTTTTCAAGTAACTTGACCAACACTGGCTGTTAATAATAGCAATTAAACAGAAGTGAGTGAGAAAGGTGCTATTGTGAATTAGAGATGGACCGATCCGATATTACGTATTGGTATCGGTCCGATACTGACCTAAATTACTGGATCGGATATTGGAGGGAAATAAAAAATGTAATCTGATCCATTAAATATCAAAAAAGCACCTCAAAAAACTTGCAACATGGCGGAACTCGGCTCATAACCGTAGCACGTCAGAGCAGTATGCATCACGTGATAGAGCGGCTGTGTGTATTTGTAGCCTCGCTAGCAATCCGGCATTTCATCTCCGAGGAAGTTATCCCAGAGAGAAGTAAAGCAAGTGTGTAAGTTCATCTCTGAATGTTTGTAAAGCGTTCCCATGTTAAGCTTAACAACTGATATATGGAGCGACTGCCTCTCTCTCCCTCCCTCTCCTGTTGCTACTTCAATCATGAAACTGATCAATGATCAGCTGATCGGCTTTTCTGTCGCGAGTCCGTCTCTCTTCTTTGTTTTTGGCCCACTTTGCACCAGAAAGAGGAAACCGGCGGCGGAACAACAGCAGCACGTTTAAGCTTGATAAGCTGTTGTTAGAATTTATTTAATATTACTTTCTACACCAGGATCCTTTTCTACGTAGCTGACGGCTGGTAACTGTGCAGGGGCGGATCTAGCAAAGTTTAGCCAGGGGGGCCAATAGGGCATGAACAGGGAAAAGGGGGGCACAAAGACATACTCTTCTTTCTTATTCTCATTTAAAATGTCTAGCTTGTAATAAATAATTATCTGAATCTTACACCCAAAGTTTTAATCTGATGTAAAATGTATAGAAGTCCATTACTGTATATAGTAACTATTAAGTCTAATATACCCTAGTAAGCTACTACTACTACTTTTTCCTTTGGGAAAGTACCATCTGTGCAGTCTGCAATTCTGTTGAAGAAAGATATTGAATCTTTTTAATTATTCTTGAAAAATAATTTATTTCTGTGCATTTTTTTTCACCCTGCATCAAATTAAAGTTGATTACATCGATTAAGCATCATCAGGTGGAGGGTGAGGGGTGGTTCCCCATTTTCTTTTGCTGGGAGTTTGCAACCCTATTAGTTAGGTTGCTTAATATTTCTGCTAAGTACTCTTTAAAATACCACAATAGGGAGGATGGTGCAGGTTTAAGTTTATTAGATTGATCAGTGTTGCTGAACTATGAAATATTTTGGGTGCAGTGTATTTTTTACATACAGGTATAACAGAATAGCTTTAGTGTTGTTGTTTGTTTAAACTTGAGTATGAGCTTATACAAAATGCAGCAAGATATTTAAAAAAAACAGTTTTATTGATTAAAAAACACACAATATCGGATTCATATCGGTATCGGCAGATATCCAAATTTATGATATCGGTATCGGTATCGGACATAAAAAAGTGGTATCGTGCCATCTCTATTGTGAATACTCTTCCAGGATCAGAGTGGCTTTGAGAAATGAAGAGAAAAGAGTTAGGGCAGCATGTGAAAACCCCAATTCCTCTTAAAAATTGTGGATTGGTGCCAGCAGAACTACCTCCAGATCAACACTAAAACTTAGGAGCTGGTGGTAGATTTCCGCAGGCACAAACATCCTCCACTGTAACCACTGAACATCCAAGGTATGGACAATGAGGCTGTGGACAGCTACAGGTACCTTGGTGTTTATCAGAACAATAAACTGGACTGGACTCATAATTATGAAGCCCTCTACAGGAAAGGGCAGAGCAGGCTGTACCTGCTGTGGAGACTCAGGTCTTTTGGAGTGTAGGACCCACTCCTGAACAGGAAGAGACTGAACAGGCTGATCTGCGGGGCCAGCTCTGTTCTAGGATGCCCTGTGGACCCAGTGGAGGTGGTGAGTGACAGGAGAATGGTGGCTAAGCTGTCATCTCTGCTGGACAACATCTCCCACCCCATGCAGGAGACTGTGACTGCACTGAGCAGCTCCTTCAGTGCTGTCGCAGGAGACTGTGACAGCACTGAGCAGCTCCTTCAGTGGCAGGCTGCAGCACCCACGATGTGGGACGAAGAGATTTTGCAGGTCTTTCCTCCCCTCTGCTTCAGACTCTACAACAAAGACTTTGCAGCTGATCAAACACACAAACCCACACGTGCAATAAGACTAAGTGCAATATTCTTTTTCTGACAAAGTTGTATTTTTACTCAGTGCTGCTGATGCTATATTCAATAGCATTTGTATTCTATTTTTATCCTATTGTATATATTATTTTATTTTATTTTATTCTATTCTATACAGTATCTTATTCTTATTCTATTCCAGTGTTCTCTAATTTTTGCTATATAACTTTGCACTGTCCACTTTCTGCTGTAACAAAACAAATTTCCCATGTGTGGGACTAAATAAGGTTATCTTATCTTATCTTATCTTATCTTATTTTAAAACAACTGCTCAAAGCTCAGCACCACCTCCAGCATCTGAAATGACTATTAGCAAAGCCAAGGTTACACCCACTTGAGGGGAAAAAGCCTCCTGGCTCTCAACCCTCCTGGGACACAGTGATCTGCTTTCAACACTAATCCACCCACAAACAAGGTATTACAGGAGTGTACAGGAGAATCAAGAGTCATGATGGCAGAATCTAAATCTAAAAAACATGGATTTAAAAAATGTCGGAGTGCCACTTTCAGCATTGATGGCTTCAGCTTCACAATTGGTAAGAGACTTTTTAAATTTATATATATATATATATATATTAAAAAGTCATAGGGAAATTTTTATTTGATGTTTGTAATATTTGACCTGTTGTTACTCATTTTTCTCCTTGCATGTTTTTCTCCAGACTGCTATCCAGAGAGAGATGGTCTCTGGATAGTCTTTTCATTTGATTCAAAATAATACATGAAAACTCTATCTGAACATTTTGAGTGCTGTGATTTGTCCTGAAGGCAGCATTATTTTTTTCTAAATTTTCCTTTGTTCTGTCAAATTATCTCTAAATGTAAAGTTACATGATTGTGAAATTTAGTTGAATATGAATCATGTATAATGGGAAAAATTGCTATTTACAATCTCTTTTGCTAAAGTGTGCTGGCCCAGGAATCTGTGGTTCCACGGTTTTGTTGACTTTAGGGTTCTTGTTAGACTTTACTGCCACTCTTACGGTTGCTCTTGATGATGTAATGTTTTCAGTTTTATGATATTAATGTTTTTTGGTTTCTGTCTTGATTTTTTTTCTCAGTGTCTCCTCACTGTGTCCTCCTTTTTGCTTCACTCCAATTTTTCTCTGCCAGACTGTTGTTGTCCTTATGTCTTTCTGATTTTTTTCATTCCTGTTTTATTATTAATTTTCATGTATTGATTATGTTTACTTCAGTAGATGGTTTTCTTTTATGTATTGTGTTTGCCTATGCTTTGTCATTGTTTTTGCCTGTCATTCATAACTTATATTCCTTTTTGTTATCTGCCAATCAGACCTCCATGTATGTCTTGTATGAACATGCCTTTGTCCTTTGTCAAGATGTTTTTTCTTTTTTTTTTATAATTCCCTGTTCTGGTACCTGTTTTGGCTCATGAGTTTCCGTATTCCTTGTCTCAATGCTTTCCTAGTTTCACAGCCTGTCCTTTTGGATTTTTATTTTTCTATTTTTTATTGTTATGTAGTTCTCAAAGATTATGATCTTTTTTATGATCTCTTCTTCACTCATAACTATTAAGGGCATAGCTATATATCCCAAGACCCTCACAGCCATTACCAGATGTGTGTTAGCACAAGTACAGTCATTTCATTGGGACCGGCTGGAATTGTGCTACCCATGCCCCAAGTTTTTGTAAATGTGTAAATCCCAGAAGTACAATATGCTCCTTGATTTGAATGTAAACCATCAGTGCTTCACAGAATAACACAAGAAATAAGGGAGTTCTACTGTAGTGCCCCCCCCAGGTTCTGTTGCACTAACAAACATTTGAGGAAGGTTTAGGAGATTTAGGAGTCCACAAATTTTATTTGTTTTTCTTTTATCTCGTTGTGTATTCTGAGTTTTACCATAAATGGCAATTTCAATTGTTTGGTAGAGAACCCTTTTTTTTTCTTTTTTTTTTTTTTAAAAAGGGGTTGTCTGAAGAAAAAAAATCATGTTCTTTTCTTGGTGTGGACCCTAAAGGGTTAATGAGATTTACAGAAAATTTCTGCTTTAAGATAGGAGAAGACAGTTGAACATAAAAAGCAGGAAAAAGATATAAAAAGATATACAGGGAATTGAGAATGCCAATCAGCAGTGTCCAAACTGTAATGAATGTGAAAAATGAGGGATTCTGTTGAAACCAAGCCACGGTTAGGTAGGCCACCAAACATTTCAACCACAGCTGCCAGAAAAATTTTTGGGGATGCAAAGAAAAACCCACAAATAACGTCAGCTGAAAAAAGGTGCTGTGGCTGTTTCAAAATGCACAATAAGGAGGCACTTTAAGGCCTTTGTGGTTGAGTCGCTAAAAGAAAACCATTACTATGTCGATCCCACAAAGTAGCTCACTTTCAATATTCCAAACAGCACAGAGACAAGCCTCAAAACTTCCAGAACAAATTTATTTGGAATGATGAGACCAAAATTCAACTTTTTGGCCACAGAAAACAATTTGGAGAGGATTCAGCCAGGCCTATGATGAAAAGTACACCATCCCTACTGTGAAACACAGAGGTGGACTGCTGATGTTTTGGGGATGGGTGAGCCACATAGGGAACTTGGTCAAAATTGATGGCAAAATGAATGCAGCATGTTAACATAAAATACTGGAGGAAAATTTGTACTATTTGGCTCAGAAGATGCGCATGGGACACACTTGGACGTTCCAACACAACAATGATCCAAAACACAAGGCCAAATCGACCTTACATTGACTCTAGCAGAAAAAAGTGAAGGGTCTGGAGATGCCATCTCAGTCTCCTGACTCCAGATCATTTAGCCACTTTGGGGAGATTTTAAATGTGCAGTTCATGCAAGATAGCCCAAGAGGCATGTTAGTATATAGTCATATAGTTTCATATTGTGTAATATACTGCAAAACAAACAGAATATACTAATTTTTGTCATTCAAAGTTTGGATGACAATACTCGACAGTTTAGTGCAGGATAAACAATTTAGCTTGTTGTAGTTTCATTAAGTTGCTTATGTTGATTATTTTCCATGCTGAGCCTCTACAACAGATGCTAAACAATATAGGGACTGGTACTTAAACTCACATGGCTGTATCAGGAGAAACTTGAGGATACTTGGGGGAGATATGAGCCACAGCTGCCTCTGATTAGGTACCTTTTCTGTATGCAATATAGAATAAAAATAAATAAATAAATATGCACAAATTAAATCAGAAACATGTTTCTTTGCTACAGTCTTTGCTACAAATTATAAGAGAAATTAAAAATTGAAAAAAGTCAATAAATGTCAATAAATAATAATAAACTGATTTTGTAGAAATTCATTTTGATATAGTATTTTTCATAATTAGTTTCTAGCACTGAATTTGTTCTAGTTTGTTTTTCACCTGCCTACCATGCAATTTTTTTCTCTTGTATCTTACTTCAAATTGAAAAGAAAAGCAGGTCTCTTATGTCAGTGATTTGAATTTGACCAGTTCCATAAAATAGTAGAATAATTCTAAGATTCTAAGATTTTTATCATTAGAACATTAACTGGAACCCCTGATTGTAATTAATGCATAATACACAGTATGAGCTCATATTTAGGTCTATGCAACACTGAAGCATAACTTCTGTGTTAATGCTTAGTAGTTTTCTATCTAGCTTATAAATTCTACATTAACATTTACATTAACAGAACTAAATCCCTCTCTGTGTGTGCGTGTGTGTGTGTGTGTGTGTGTGTGTGTGTGTGTGTGTGTGTGTGTGTGTGTGTGTGTGTTTGGTCAGGGTATAGATATTAGGGTTCTGTTGGGGATTTGTCAAATGAATGTAAGCCAGTATATTTTTCTCTGAATTGATGAAAGCTACAGCAGAAAATGGTCACAAAGGATAATCTGCCTGTTCTTTATCTCTGCCTTCACTGCCTCACAATTAGTGATAATAACTCCCTGAGCTCAGTATCCTAACAACTGACAACACATATTTAATTGGACCAGTCAAAATGATGACATAGTCATTTCCCATGCCTTCTGGTTCCCATCGATACTGCAGTATGTAAACACAAACACACACAGAGACGTGTGCTTGAACACACAGACGCACATACACACATTTGGGGGCACACTATATTACGTATTCACTCACTCATCCACAATACTGATTCAGATTAGTTTGAAAACAGTGTGTAGAGAGCTTCATGAAATGGCCAAGCAGCTGCATCCAAGCCTTAGATCACCAAGCAGAATCCAAAGCGTCGGATGCAGTGGTGTAACGCACCGCACTACTGGAGTCTAGAGCAGTGGACACATGTCTTCTTGAGTGATGAATCACGCTTCATCATTTGGCAAATTGAAGTACAATTCTGGGTTTGGTGGTTGCCAGGAGAATGGTACTTGTCTGACTGCATTGTGCCAAGTGTAAAGTTTGGTGGACGGGGGATTATGGTGTGGGGTTGTTTTTCACAGGTTGGGCTTGGGCTCTTAGTTCCATTGAAAGGAACTCTTAATGCTTTAGTCATTTTGGGCAATTTCATTCATAAATGAAACTGGTTCTTATATAGCACTTCTCTATTCTACCCGAGCACTCAAAGCGCTCTATACAACTTGCCTCATTCACCCACTCAGCAATGAAAAAAAGCTTTGCATAGAAGACAAAAAAAAAAAAAAAAAAAAAAAAAAAAAAAATCACAGTGCTACCATTTTGCAAAACCAGGTTTAGATAACAAACAAGTGTATTTAACCCTCTGGGGTCTAGGGTATAATTAGCCATTTTTGATTGCTTTTACCTCTATACAATCTCACGTCTGAATTTACAGTTATTTTTCCACGTTGGCATACGGTATTAAGACAATTGAACTAAAATCAGACAAAAAACAACCCCTAAAATCTGAGTATGTTTTGACACACAAAAAAACAATCGAGTACACTACACATTAACTAGACACTTCAAACACACTAGATGTCACAAATCTCTCACATCTCAATCCAATAGAAAACAGGTGGGGTTTTTTGTTTTTGTCTTTTTGCTCAAAAGCAGAGTGCTTGCTAGTGCTGTCCTTAGAAAGCAACTTTTTAAACATTTCTTCCTGCAGTAAACGTAACGATAGCATTTAGGTGCATTCCTCATGTTGATACAAAAACGCTTTTAAGACACCTTGCATGTGTCTTCAAACATCTTTCATAAGACAAAGCTGTATCTTAGTATATAACAAAACAATCTTCCACAGTCAAAATGCATTGATTAAGGTGTATCCATTGTTTTTTTTATTACAGACTACAAATTATACTTAATTCATTGGATGAATCTGGGACAGAAGGTCAGAACAGGCAGGAAAAAATAGATTCAAGGATCTGAATTATGAAAGTTTCAGACTTTTACATTTCTGATTTATATAAAGAATTAATATTTTAAGAATATTTATTACAATTATGCTTCACAGTTGCAAATGAGGCAGGGGACAACAACCAGCGCCGACTAGCCCACTTTTCACGTAAGTTCTGCACAGTATATGTAATTTTCTATATACTTGAAAGTGTCTTCAGGGCATGATGAATATATGTATTTTGCTTGCTAAAATACAGAAATGTCTCTGGATATTCAGGACTTACGTTAATGTGGTGTGTGTTACTGGTAACAATCTGTATTAAAATTGTCCAGGCTCACAGTCCCAGAATGCACTGTGCACCGATTACACAGCGCGAACAGGCATTACTGACTCCAAAGAAATTCTGATCGACCCACGCAGCGCTGATGAGATCCTGGCTGATGAACTGCCAATCCTTCATGCACCAGACAGCATTGAGAAGACTGCTATAAGGTCAGATTTGGACACATACATAAAAAAACTATCAAATAGACAGACACACAACGTTTATTTCTTTAAATGGTCTTAAAGTATGTTTTTCTTGAACGGCATTCAAATCTCTTCTCTTTTTTCTTTGTTGGCTGCCTCTTCTTCCATTCTCTGTCGAGATGATCTCACATTGCTTCAGTAATGTTGAAAATGTGTCGTTGTGGTTTTTCACCCACGAATGCATTGGCAGTGTGTTTGGGATCATTGTCATGTTAGATATTTAAGATACTGACAAAAAGATTTTTTCCAGTCAGTAGAAGTGTGCCTCAAAATTATATTACAATATTTTTAAAAAAGTTGCAATAACAATATTTTTGAAAATGTAGAAGAAAGAAATCCTGAAAAATGTTTTATTGATGCTTGTAGGCAGCAGCATTTAGAAATATAAATAAACGTAGGGCATTTCTATTCTTTTTCTACTGAGTTACTGTCAATGATTCAATTTTAATCAATTCAATGTATTTATTTATACAGCACCAAATCACAACAACAGTTGCCTGAAGGCGCTTTATATTGTAAGGTAGACCCTACAATAATACATAGAGAGAAAAAAAACCTAACAATCATATGATCACCTATGAACAAGCACTTTGGCAACAGTGGGAAGGAAAATCCCTTTTAACAGGAAGAAACCTCTGGCAGAACCAGGCTCAGGGAGGAGCGGGGCCATCTGCCACGACCGGTTGGGATGAGAGAAGAGTGAGACACTACCTAATTTGAAGAGTGACTCTGTTGAAATAAGGTGCCTGGATTTTATATTTTGGTTCACGCTTTTAAACCAGCTGCCTAAACCACTGCTTTTGCAACATGTAACCACATCAGTTATTTCTATCAACTTACTTTGCTATTCTTATTCTTTTGTAGTGCAACTAGGGAGTACTTCTGGAGCAGTTGGTGTAGTTAGGGCCCGAGCACTGAGAGTGCGAAGGCCCTATTGTATCTGCTCTGTTTATTATTAGGGCCCGAGCACCGAGAGTGCGAAGGCCCTATTGTATCTGCTCCGTTTCTTCTTCTTATTAGGGCCCGAGCACTGAGAGTGCGAAGGCCCTATTGTATCTGCTCCGTTTATTATTAGGGCCCGAGCACCGAGAGTGCGAAGGCCCTATTGTATCTGCTCTGTTTATTATTATTAGGGCCCGAGCAACGAGAGTGCGAAGGCCCTATTGTATCTGCTCCGTTTCTTATTATTATTAGGGCCCGAGCACAAAAGTGCGAAGGCCCTATTGTATCTGCTCTGTTTCTTCTTCTTCTTATTATTATTATTATTAGGGCCCGAGCACCGAGAGTGCGAAGGCCCTATTGTATCTGCTCTGTTTCTCATTATTATTATTATTAGGGCCCGAGCACTGAGAGTGCGAAGGCCCTATTGTATCTGCTCCGTTTATTAGGGCCCGAGCACTGAGAGTGCGAAGGCCCTATTGTATCTGCTCCGTTTCTTCTTATTATTATTAGGGCCCGAGCACCGAGAGTGCGAAGGCCCTATTGTATCTGCTCTGTTTATTATTAGGGCCCGAGCACCGAGAGTGCGAAGGCCCTATTGTATCTGCTCTGTTTCTTATTATTATCATTATTATTATTATTATTTCGGCAAATGAATCGGCCTTTTGAGGGCCTAAACATGCTCAAAACTCATGAAATTTTGCACACGCGTCAGGTCTGGTGAAAATTTACGTATTTTAATGTCCGTAGACATGTCCAGGGAAAATTGGCTCAGTAGCGCCACCTAGAAAAATGAGAAACGCGACCCCCGAGATGGGTATGACCTACATGTATAAAACTCGAACACATATCTAACGTTCGGAGACGCAAAAAGTCTATTATGGCCATGTCCTAAACCCAACAGGAAGTCCGCCATTTGGAAGTGAACGTGACATTTTGGCTCTAATTTTGCCATTTCCATGCCTCGAACTTTGCGAACTCCTCATTGGAATTTCATCGTACAAGCTTCATATTTGGTCAGTCTCAACTACACACCTGGGCCATGTTAAATTGCGGAGCTTTTTGAGTTTTCGGGATACGGTGAGGCCGTGGCGCCACGGCGAATTTCGATGACTTGCCATGAAAATCTTATTGCCTCTCGTTCTGTCATACATTGTCCAACCTTGACCAAAGTGGACACATATGATAAGGCTCCACCCTGAACATATTTCAACTGCCATATTTGACATCAGGGACAGCGCCACCTAGTGGGAACAGGAAATGTCATGTTTTACACTTTGGGGTACAGTATTGTAATGGGTGACATCTGCAGCCTCAAATTTATCCAGGAAAGCCTTAAGGAGTTGGTCTTGGGTTACAGAAAACTGTGAGTTTTCGCTGAAGGGTGTGACCTCAGCAGCATGGCGAACATTGAGGTCTCGCCATGAAGAAACAAATTAGTGTAACTCAATGAAATCCAATGTGATCAGTACCAGATTTTACAGGGATGATGTCAGACCCGCCCTGAACAGATTGATATGCCCATTGTCAGGAATACGTAGAGCGCTACCTAGTGGCAACAGGAAATGTCATCTCTTTCATTTTGTTGTACTGATTTTCACAGGTTCATCGTGGCCACCTCAAAAGCGGTGAATATCACCATCAGTCCTTCATGATGCTTCTGTGCGAAAATTGTGACTTTAAACTGAACGGCGCACCATGGTGGCAACGCGGTTCACCATGAAAGACGAAGTGGCTTTTGAGGGGCTTGGAAAGTTTCAAAAGTCTTGAAAATTGGCCCACACCTCCAATGTGATGAGCGCTATCGTGTTATCTGATCATTTTCATTGAATAGCGCAAAATGGCTCCACAGCGCCCCTTAAAAAATTTCAAAACATCAGCCCCTGCTCTCTGTTTAATCTATGAGTCTGAAACCTGGTAAGCTTATGGAGGATATCAAGATGTACAAAAAAGTCTCTTGGAGCAATATCCCAAATCCAACAGGAAGTCAGCCATTTTACAATTAATGTGTAATTTTGGCGACATTTTCCCTTCTTTTCAGGCACCGTTCTTTAACGAACTCCTCCAAGGGATTTCATCAGATTGACGCGATCTCCTGTGTGTGGAATCTAAAGACCTTTGTGATGTTAAATTGCGAAGCTTTTTACGTTCAGGGAAACGGGGTGGTCGTGTCGGCACATGGAGTTTCAATCACTCTCCAAAAAGCAGTAATCTGCTGTCACTCAAAAACACAATGTCCAATCTCTCCCAAAGGTCGCAAGCGTGATGAGACTCGAGCACGGAAATGTTTGTTATGCCATTTGTCAGTAATGGTTAGAGCACCACCTAGTGGGATGACTATAATAATGGTTGAATGAGATGAAATTTTAACTGGTGGTTAAATGCATGAATTCCATCAATGTGACATCAGATCAGAAGCGCTGGTTTTAGGTGTTGGGCTTGGCTCGACGCGATGGGGTGCGAGGGCCCTCATATCGCTGCTTGCAGCTTTAATTATTATTATTATTATTATTATTATTATTTCGGCAAATGAATCGGCCTTTTGAGGGCCTAAACATGCTCGAAAACTCATGAAATTTTGCACACGCGTCAGGTCTGGTGAAAATTTACGTATTTTAATGTCCGTGAGACATGTCCAGGGAAAATTGGCTCAGTAGCGCCACCTAGAAAAATGAGAAACGCGAGCCCCGAGATGGGTATGACCTACATGTATAAAACTCGGAACACATATCTAACGTTTGAGACGCACAAAAAGTCTATTATGGCCATGTCCTAAACCCAACAGGAAGTCCGCCATTTGGAAGTGAAGGTGACATTTTGGCTCTAATTTTGCCATTTCCATGCCTCGAACTTTTGCGAACTCCTCATTGGAATTTCATCGTACAAGCTTCATATTTGGTCAGTGTCAACTACACACCTGGGCCATGTTAAATTGCGGAGCTTTTGAGTTTTCGGCATACAGTGAGGCCGTGGCGCCACGGCGAATTTCGATGACTCGCCATGAAAATCTTATTGCCTCTCGTTCTGTCATACATTGTCCGACCTTGACCAAAGTGGACACATATGATAAGGCTCCACCCCTGAACATATTTCAACTGCCATATTTGACATCAGGGACAGCGCCACCTAGTGGGAACAGGAAATGTCATGTTTTACACTTTGGGGTACAGTATTGTAATGGGTGACATCTGCAGCCTCAAATTTCTCCAGGAAAGCCTTAAGGAGTTGGTCTTGGGTTACAGAGAAAACTGTGAGTTTTCGCTGAAGGGTGTGACCCCAGCAGCATGGCGAACATTGAGGTCTCGCCATGAAGAAACAAATTAGTGTAACTCAATGAAATCCAATCTGATCAGTACCAGATTTTACAGGGATGATGTCAGACCTGCCCTGAACAGATTGATATGCCCATTGTCAGGAATACGTAGAGCGCCACCTAGTGGCACCAGGAAATGTCATGTCTTTCATTTTGTTGTACTGATTTTCACAGGTTCATCGTGGCCACCTCAAAAGCGGTGAATATCACCATCAGTCCCTGTTGATGCTTCAGTGAGAAAATTGTGACTATAAACTGAACGGCGCACCCTGGTGGCAACGCAGTTCACCATGAAAGATGAAGTGGCTTTTGAGGGGCTTGAAAAGTTTAAAAGTCTTGAAATTTGGCGCACAGCTCTAATGTGATGAGGATTTCTTTTATATGTTCATTTTCCTTGAACAGCGCAAAATGGCTCCACAGCGCCCCTACAATATTTCAAAACAACAGCCCCTGCTCTGTGTTTTATGTATGAGTTTGAAACCTGGCAAGCTTATTGGAGATATCAAGATGTACAAAAAGTCTCTTGGAGCAATATCCCAAATCCAACAGGAAGTCAGCCATTTTAAAATTAATGTGTAAATTTGGCGACATTTTCCCTCTTTTCAGGCCTCATACTTTGACGAACTCCTCCAAGGGATTTCATTAGATTTACGCGATCTCCTGTGTGTGGAATCTAAAGACCTTTGTGATGTTAAATTGCGAAGCTTTTTACGTTCAGGGAAACAAGGTGGTCATGGCGGCACGTGGAGTTTCAATCACTCGCCAAAAAGCAGTAACCTGCTGTCGCTCAAAAACAATGTCCAATCTCTCCCAAAGTTCGCAGGCGTGATGAGACTCGAGCTCGGAAATGTTTGTTATGCCATTTGTCAGTAATGGTTAGAGCGCCACCTAGTGGGACGACTATAATAATGGTTGAATGAGATGAAATTTTAGCTGGTGGTTAAATGCATGAATTCCATCAATGTGACATCAGATCGGAAGCGCTGGTTTTAGGTGTTGGGCTTGGCTCGACGCGCCGGGGGGTGCGAGGGCCCTCATATCGCTGCTTGCAGCTTTAATTATTATTATTGTTATCATTATTATTATTATTATTATTTCGGCAAATGAATCGGCCTTTTGAGGGCCTAAACATACTCAAAAACTCATGAAATTTTGCACACGCGTCAGGTCTGGTGAAAATTTACGTTTTTTTATGTCCGTAGACATGTCCAGGGAAAATTGGCTCAGTAGCGCCACCTAGAAAAATGAAAAACGCGAGCCCCCGAGATGGATATGACCTACATGTATAAAACTTGGAACACATATCTAACGTTAGGAGACGCACAAAAAAGTCTATTATGGCCATGTCCTAAACCCAACAGGAAGTCCGCCATTTGGAAGTGAACGTGACATTTTGGCTCTAATTTTGCCATTTCCATGCCTCGAACTTTTGCGAACTCCTCCTTGGGATTTGATTGCATAAGCTTCATCTTTAGTCAGTGTCAACTACACACCTGGGCCATGTTAAATTGCGGAGCTTTTGAGTTTTCGGGATACGGTGAGGCCGTGGCGCCATGGCGAATTTCGATGACTCGCCATGAAAATCTTATTGCCTCTCATTCTGTCATACATGTTCTGACGTGGACCAAAGAGAACACATACGATAAGGCTCCACCCCTGAACATATTTCAACTGCCATATTTGACACCAGGGACAGCACCACCTAGTGGGAACAGGAAATGTCATGTTTTACACTTTGGTGTACAGTATTGTTATGGTTGACATCTGCAGCCTCAAATTTCTCCAGGAAAGCCTTAAGGAGTTGGTCTTGGGTTACAGTGAAAACTGTGAGTTTTCGCGAAAGGGTGTGACCCCAGCAGCATGGCGATTATTGATGTCTCGCCATTAAGAAACAAATTAGTATAACTCAATGACATCTAGTCTGATCAGTACCAGACTTTACAGGAATGATGTCAGACCCGCCCTGAACAGATTGATGTGCCCATTGTCAGGAATACGTAGAGCGCCACCTAGTGGCAACAGGAAATGTCATGTCTTACATTTTGTTGTACTGATTTTCACAGGTACGTCGTGGCCACCTCAAAAGCGGTGAATATCACGATCAGTCCCTCGTGATGCTTCAGTGAGAAAATTGTGACTTTAAACTGAACGGCGCACCCTGGTGGCAACGGGGTTCGCCATGAAAAATCAAGTGGCTTTTGAGGGGCTTGGAAAGTTTAAAATGTCTTGAAATTTGGCACACACCTCCAATGTAATGAGGGCTTTCTGGTTATGTGATCATTTTCATTGAATAGCGCAAAATGGCTCTACAGCGCCCCCTGCAAAATTTCAAAACAACAGCCCCTGCTCTGTGTTTTATGTATGAGTCTGAAACCTGGTAAGCTTATGGAGGATATCCAGATGTACAAAAGAGTCTCTTGGAGCAATATCCCAAATCCAACAAGAAGTCAGCCATTTTAAAATTAATGTGTAATTTTGGCGCCATTTTCCCTTCTTTTCAGGCCTCGTTCTTTGACGAACTCCTCCAAGGGATTTGATCAGATTGACGCGATGTCCTGTGTGTGGAATGTAAAGACCTTTGTGATGTTAAATTGCGAAGCTTTTTACGTTCAGGGAAACGGGGTGGTCATGGCGGCACGTGGAGTTTCAGTCACTCGCCAAAAAGCAGTAATCTGCTGTCACTCAAAAATACAATGTCCAATCTCTCCCAAAGGTCACAGTTATGATGAGATTCGAGCTCGGAAATGTTTGTTATGCCATTTGTCAGTAATGCTTAGAGCGCCACCTAGTGGGATGACTATAATAATGGTTCAATGAGATTAAATTTTAGCTGGTGGTTAAATGCATGAATTCCGTCAATGTGACATCAGATCGGAAGCGCTGGTTTTAGGTGTTGGGCTTGGCTCGACGTGCTGGGGTGCGAGGGCCCTCATATCGCTGCTTGCAGCTTTAATTTTTATTATTATTATTATTGTTATTATTATTATTACGGCAAATGAATCGGCCTTTTGAGGACCTAAACATGCTCAAAAACTCATGAAATTTTGCACACGCGTCAGGTCTGGTGAAAATTTAGGTATTTTAATGTTCTCAGAAATATCAAGCGAAAATTGGCTCAGTAGCGCCACCTAGAAAAATGAAAAACGCGAGCCCCCGGTGTGGGTATGACCTACATGTATGAAACTCGGAACACATATCTAGCGTTAGGAGTCGCACAAAAAAGTCTGTTATGGCCATGTCCTAAACCCAACAGGAAGTCCGCCATTTGGACGTGAATATGACATTTTGGCTCTAATTTTGCCATTTCCATGCCTCGAACTTTTTCGAACTCCTCCTTGGGATTTGGTCGTATAAGCTTCATATTTGGTCAGTGTCAACTACACACCTGGGCCATGTTAAATTGCGGAGCTTTTGAGTTTTCGCGACACTGTGAGGCCGTGGCGCCACGGTGAATTTCGATGACTCGCCATGAAAATTTTATTTTCTCTCATTTCCTCATACACGGTCCGATGTGGACCAAAGAGCACACATATGATAAGGCTCCACCCCTGAACATATTCCAACTGCCATATTTGACACCAGGGACAGCGCCACCTAGTGTGAACAGGAAATGTCATGTTTTACACTTTGGTGTACAGTATTGTTATGGTTGACATCTGCAGCCTCAAATTTATCCAGGAAAGCCTTAAGCAGTTGCTCATGGGTTACAGTGAAAACTGTGACTTTTCACGAAAGGGTGTGACCCCAGCAGCATGGCGAACATTGATGTCTCGCCATGAAGAAACAAATTAGTATAACTCAATGAAATCCAGTCTGATCAGAACCAGACTTTACAGGCATGATGTCAGACCCGCCCTGAACAGATTGATATGCCCATTGTGAGGAGTACACAGAGCGCCACCTACTGGGAACAGGAAATGTCATGTCTTTCACGTTGTTGTACTGATTTTCACAGGTTCATCATGGCCACCTCAAAAGCGTGCACATTAACATGAGTCCCTCATGATGCTTCAGTGCGAAAATTGTGAGTTCAAACTGAACGGCGCACCCTGGTGGCAACGCAGTTCACCATGAAAGATGAAATGGCTTTTGAGGGGCTTGGAAAGCTTAAAAAGTCTTGAAATTTGGCGCACACCTCCAATGTGATGAGCGCTTTCTTGTTATGTGATCATTTTCCTTGAATAGCGCAAAATGGCTCCGCAGCGCCCCCTACAAAATTTCAAAACATCAGCCCCTGCTCTGTGTTTTATGTATGAGTCTGAAACCTGGTAAGCTTATAGAAGATATCAAGATGTACAAAAAAGTCTCTTGGAGCAATATCCCAAATCCAACAGGAAGTCAGCCATTTTAAAATTAAGGTGTAATTTTGGCGACATTTTCCCTTCTTTTCAGGCCTCATACTTTGACGAACTCCTCCAAGGGATTTGATCATATTGAACCAATCTCCAGTGCGTGGAATGTAAAGACCTTTGTGATGTTAAATTACGAAGCTTTTTACGTTCAGGGAAACGGGGTGGTCATGGCGGCACGTGGAGTTTCAATCGCTCGCCAAAGAGCAGTAATCTGCTGTCACTCCAAAACACAATATTCAATCTCTCCCAAAGATCGCAGGCATGATGAGACTCGAGCTCGGAAATGTTTATTATGTCATTTGTCAGTAATGGTTAGAGCGCCACCTAGTGGGACGACTATAATCATGATTGAATGAGATGAAATTTTACCTGGTGGTTAAATGCATGAATTCCATCAATGTGACATCAGATCGGAAGCGCTGGTTTTAGGTGTTGGGCTTTGCTCGACGTGCTGGGGTGCTCGGGCCCTCATATCGCTGCTTGCAGCTTTAATTAGGGCCCGAGCACTGAGAGTGTGAAGGCCCTATTGTATCTGCTCCGTTTCTTCTTCTTATTATTATTATTATTATTAGGGCCCGAGCACAAAAGTGCGAAGGCCCTATTGTATCTGCTCTGTTTCTTATTATTATTATTATTATTATTATTATTATTATTATTATTATTATTATTATTATTATTATTATTATTTGGCAAATGAATCGGCCTTTTGAGGGCCTAAACATGCTCGAAAACTCATGAAATTTTGCAGACTCGTCAGGTCTGGTGAAAATTTACGTATTTTAATGTCCGTGAGACATGTCCAGGGAAAATTGGCTCAGTAGCGCCACCTAGAAAAATGAGAAACGCGAGCCCCGAGATGGGTATGACCTACATGTATAAAACTCGGAACACATATCTAACGTTCGGAGACGCACATAAAAGTCTATTATGGCCATGTCCTAAACCCAACAGGAAGTCCGCCATTTGGAAGTGAAGGTGACATTTTGGCTCTAATTTTGCCATTTCCATGCCTCGAACTTTTGCGAACTCCTCATTGGAATTTCATCGTACAAGCTTCATATTTGGTCAGTCTCAACTACACACCTGGGCCATGTTAAATTGCGGAGCTTTTGAGTTTTCGGGTTACTGTGAGGCCGTGGCGCCACGGCGAATTTCGATGACTCGCCATGAAAATCTTATTGCCTCTCGTTCTGTCATACATTGTCCGACCTTGACCAAAGTTGACACATATGATAAGGCTCCACCCCTGAACATATTTCAACTGCCATATTTGACATCAGGGACAGCGCCACCTAGTGGGAACAGGAAATGTCATGTTTTACACTTTGGGGTACAGTATTGTAATGGGTGACATCTGCAGCCTCAAATTTCTCCAGGAAAGCCTTAAGGAGTTGGTCTTGGGTTACAGAGAAAACTGTGAGTTTTCGCTGAAGGGTGTGACCCCAGCAGCATGGCGAACATTGAGGTCTCGCCATGAAGAAACAAATTAGTGTAACTCAATGAAATCCAATCTGATCAGTACCAGATTTTACAGGGATGATGTCAGACCCGCCCTGAACAGATTGATATGCCCATTGTCAGGAATACGTAGAGCGCCACCTAGTGGCACCAGGAAATGTCATGTCTTTCATTTTGTTGTACTGATTTTCACAGGTTCATCGTGGCCACCTCAAAAGCGGTGAATATCACCATCAGTCCCTCTTGATGCTTCAGTGAGAAAATTGTGACTATAAACTGAACGGCGCACCCTGGTGGCAACGCAGTTCACCATGAAAGATGAAGTGGCTTTTGAGGGGCTTGAAAAGTTTAAAAAGTCTTGAAATTTGGCGCACACCTCTAATGTGATGAGGGATTTGTTTTATATGTTCATTTTCCTTGAACAGCGCAAAATGGCTCCACAGCGCCCCCTACAAAATTTCAAAACAACAGCCCCTGCTCTGTGTTTTATGTATGAGTTTGAAACCTGGCAAGCTTATTGGAGATATCAAGATGTACAAAAAGTCTCTTGGAGCAGTATCCCAAATCCAACAGGAAGTCAGCCATTTTAAAATTAATGTGTAAATTTGGCGACATTTTCCCTCTTTTCAGGCCTCATACTTTGACGAACTCCTCCAAAGGATTTCATTAGATTTACGTGATCTCCTGTGTGTGGAATCTAAAGACCTTTGTGATGTTAAATTGCGAGAAGCTTTTACGTTCAGGGAAACAGGGGTGGTCATGGCGGCACGTGGAGTTTCAATCACCGCCAAAAAGCAGTAACCTGCTGTCGCTCAAAAACACAATGTCCAATCTCTCCCAAAGGTCGCAGGCGTGATGAGACTCGAGCTCGGAAATGTTTGTTATGCCATTTGTCAGCAATGGTTAGAGCGCCACCTAGTGGGACGACTATAATAATGGTTGAATGAGATGAAATTTTAGCTGGTGGTTAAATGCATGAATTCCATCAATGTGACATCAGATCGGAAGCGCTGGTTTTAGGTGTTGGGCTTGGCTCGACGCTACCGGGGTGCGAGGGCCCTCATATCGCTGCTTGCAGCTTTAATTATTATTATTATTATTATTCAGGCAAAACAAGGGCCTTTTTGAGGGCTTTAACATGCTCAAAAACTCTTGAAATTTTGCACACATGCCAGGTCTGGTGAAAAATTTTGTATTTTATTGGTTTTACTTATGAGCACTGGGAAATGGCTCTAGAGCGCCACCTATCCTTGTTTAATGCAGCCCTACGAACACATCGTTTGAGCTACATGTATGAAATCTGGCACACATGTGTATCATGCCAAGACGAACAAAAAGTCTGTGGGCCCATTGACGCAAAACCCAACAGGAAGTCCGCCATTTGGAAGTGAAGGTGACATTTTGGCTCTAATTTTGCCATTTCCATGCCTCGAACTTTTTGCGAACTCCTCCTTGGGGTTTGATTATATAAGCTTCATATTTGGTCAGTGTCAACTACACACCTGGGCCATGTTAAATTGCGGAGCTTTTGAGTTTTCGGGATACGGTGAGCCCGTGGCGCCACGGCGAATTTCGATGACTCGCCATGAAAATCTTATTGTCTCTCATTCTGTCATACATGGTCCGACGTGGACCAAAGAGCACACATATGATAAGGCTCCACCCCTGAACATATTTCAACTGCCATATTTGACACCAGGGACAGCGCCACCTAGTGGGAACAGGAAATGTCATGTTTTACACTTTGGAGTACAGTATTGTCATGGGTGACATTTGCAGCCTCAAATTTCTCCAGGAAAGCCTTAAGGAGTTGGTCTTGGGTTACAGTGAAAACTGTGAGTTTTCGCGAAAGGGTGTGACCCCAGCAGCATGGCGAACATTGATGTCTCGCCATGAAGAAACAAATTAATGTAACTCAATGAAATCCAATCTGATCCGTACCAGACTTTACAGGCATGATTTCAGACCCGCCCTGAACAGATTGATGTGCCCATTGACAGGAATACGTAGAGCGCCACCTAGTGGGAACAGGAAATGTCATGTCTTTCATTTTGTTGTACTGATTTTCACAGGTTCATCGTGGCCACCTGAAAAGCGGTGAATATAGCCATCAGTCCCTCATGATGCTTCAGTGAGAAAATTGTGACTTTAAACTGAACGGCGCACCCTGGTGGTAACCCAGTTCACCATGACCATTGAAATGGCTTTTGAGGGGCTTGGAAAGTTTGAAAAGTCTTCTAATTTGGCGCACACCTCCAATGTGATGAGGGCTATCTTATTATGTGATCATTTTCATTGATTAGCGCAAAATGGCTCCACAGCGCCCCCTACAAATTTTCAAAACAACAGCCCCTGCTCTGTGTTTTATCTATGAGACTGAAACCTGGTAAGCTTATGGAGGATATCAAGACGTACAAAAAAGTCTCTTGGAGCAATATCCCAAATCCAACAGGAAGTCAGCCATTTTAAAATTAATGTGTAATCTTGGCGACATTTTCCGTTTTTTTCAGGCACCGTTCTTTGACGAACTCCTCCAAGGGATTTCATCATATTGCCGCAATCTCCAGTGTGTGGAATCTAAAGACCCTTGTGATGTTAAATTGCGAAGCTTTTTACGTTCAGGGAAACGGGGTGGTCGTGTCGGCACGTGGAGTTTCAATCACTCGCCAAAAAGCAGTAATCTGCTGTCACTCAAAAATACAATGTCCAATCTCTCCCAAAGGTCGCAAGCGTGATGAGACTCGAGCTCGGAAATGTTTGTTATACCATTTGTCAGTAATGGTTAGAGCGCCACCTAGTGGGATGACTATAATCATGATTGAATGAGATGAAATGTTAGCTGGTGGTTAAATGCAAGAATTCCATCAATGTGACATCAGATCGGAAGCGCTGGTTTTAGGTGTTGGGCTTGGCTCGACGTGCTGGGGTGCGAGGGCCCTCATATCGCTGCTTGCAGCTTTAATTAGGGCCCGAGCACAAAAGTGCGAAGGCCCTATTGTATCTGCTCTGTTTCTTATTATTATTATTATTATTTATTATTATTATTATTATTATTATTATTATTATTATTATTATTATTTCGGCAAATGAATCGGCCTTTTGAGGGCCTAAACATGCTCGAAAACTCATGAAATTTTGCAGACTCGTCAGGTCTGGTGAAAATTTACGTATTTTAATGTCCGTAGACATGTCCAGGGAAAATTGGCTCAGTAGCGCCACCTAGAAAAATGAGAAACGCGAGCCTCCGAGATGGGTATGACCTACATGTATAAAACTCGGAACACATATCTAACGTTCGGAGACGCACATAAAAGTCTATTATGGCCATGTCCTAAGCCCAACAGGAAGTCCGCCATTTGGAAGTGAAGGTGACATTTTGGCTCTAATTTTGCCATTTCCATGCCTCGAACTTTGCGAACTCCTCATTGGAATTTCATCGTACAAGCTTCATATTTGGTCAGTGTCAACTACACACCTGGGCCATGTTAAATTGCGGAGCTTTTGAGTTTTCGGGTTACTGTGAGGCCGTGGCGCCACGGCGAATTTCGATGACTCGCCATGAAAATCTTATTGCCTCTCGTTCTGTCATACATTGTCCGACCTTGACCAAAGTGGACACATATGATAAGGCTCCACCCCTGAACATATTTCAACTGCCATATTTGACATCAGGGACAGCGCCACCTAGTGGGAACAGGAAATGTCATGTTTTACACTTTGGGGTACAGTATTGTAATGGGTGACATCTGCAGCCTCAAATTTCTCCAGGAAAGCCTTAAGGAGTTGGTCTTGGGTTACAGAGAAAACTGTGAGTTTTCGCTGAAGGGTGTGACCCCAGCAGCATGGCGAACATTGAGGTCTCGCCATGAAGAAACAAATTAGTGTAACTCAATGAAATCCAATCTGATCAGTACCAGATTTTACAGGGATGATGTCAGACCCGCCCTGAACAGATTGATATGCCCATTGTCAGGAATACGTAGAGCGCCACCTAGTGGCACCAGGAAATGTCATGTCTTTCATTTTGTTGTACTGATTTTCACAGGTTCATCGTGGCCACCTCAAAAGCGGTGAATATCACCATCAGTCCCTCTTGATGCTTCAGTGAGAAAATTGTGACTATAAACTGAACGGCGCACCCTGGTGGCAACGCAGTTCACCATGAAAGATGAAGTGGCTTTTGAGGGGCTTGAAAAGTTTAAAAGTCTTGAAATTTGGCGCACACCTCTAATGTGATGAGGATTTGTTTTATATGTTCATTTTCCTTGAACAGCGCAAAATGGCTCCACAGCGCCCCCTACAAAATTTCAAAACAACAGCCCCTGCTCTGTGTTTTATGTATGAGTTTGAAACCTGGCAAGCTTATTGGAGATATCAAGATGTACAAAAAGTCTCTTGGAGCAGTATCCCAAATCCAACAGGAAGTCAGCCATTTTAAAATTAATGTGTAAATTTGGCGACATTTTCCCTCTTTTCAGGCCTCTCATACTTTGACGAACTCCTCCAAGGGATTTCATTAGATTTACGCGATCTCCTGTGTGTGGAATCTAAAGACCTTTGTGATGTTAAATTGCGAAGCTTTTACGTTCAGGGAAACGGGGTGGTCATGGCGGCACGTGGAGTTTCAATCACCGCCAAAAGCAGTAACCTGCTGTCGCTCAAAACACAATGTCCAATCTCTCCCAAAGGTCGCAGGCGTGATGAGACTCGAGCTCGGAAATGTTTGTTATGCCATTTGTCAGCAATGGTTAGAGCGCCACCTAGTGGGACGACTATAATAATGGTTGAATGAGATGAAATTTTAGCTGGTGGTTAAATGCATGAATTCCATCAATGTGACATCAGATCGAAGCGCTGGTTTTAGGTGTTGGGCTTGGCTCGACGCTACCGGTGCGAGGGCCCTCATATCGCTGCTTGCAGCTTTAATTATTATTATTATTATTATTCAGGCAAAACAAGGGCCTTTTTGAGGGCTTTAACATGCTCGAAAACTCTTGGAATTTTGCACACATGCCAGGTCTGGTGAAAAATTTTGTATTTTAATGGTTTTACATAGGAGCACTGGGAAATGGCTCTGTAGCGCCACCTATGCGCTGTTAAATGCAGCCTTACGACCACATCGTTTGGGCTACATCTATGAAATGTGGCACACATGTGTATCATGCCGAGACAAACAAAAAAGTCTGTTGCTACATATGACGCAAACCCAACAGGAAGTCCGCAATTTAGAAGTGAAGGTGACATTTTGGCTCTAATTTTGCCATTTCCATGCCTCGAACTTTTGCGAACTCCTCATTGGAATTTCATCATCGTACAAGCTTCATATTTGGTCAGTGTCAACTACACACCTGGGCCATGTTAAATTGCGGAGCTTTTGAGTTTTCGGGATACGGTGAGGCCGTGGCGCCACGGCGAATTTCGATGACTCGCCATGAAAATCTTATTGCCTCTCGTTCTGTCATACATTGTCCGACCTTGACCAAAGTGGACACATATGATAAGGCTCCACCCCTGAACATATTTCAACTGCCATATTTGACATCAGGGACAGCGCCACCTAGTGGGAACAGGAAATGTCATGTTTTACACTTTGGGGTACAGTATTGTAATGGGTGACATCTGCAGCCTCAAATTTCTCCAGGAAAGCCTTAAGGAGTTGGTCTTGGGTTACAGTGAAAACTGTGAGTTTTTGCGGAAGGGTGTGACCCCAGCAGCATGGCGAACATTGATGTCTCGCCATGAAGAAACAAATTAGTATAACTCAATGAAATCCAGTCTGATCAGTACCAGACTTTACAGGGATGATGTCAGACCCGCCCTTAACAGATTGATGTGCCCATTGTCAGGAATACGCAGAGCGCCACCTACTGGCAACAGGAAATGTCATGTCTTACATTTTGTTGTACTGATTTTCACAGGTACGTCGTGGCCACCTCAAAAGCGTGAATATCACGATCCGTCCCTCGTGATGCTTCAGTGAGAAAATTGTGACTTTAAACTGAACGGCGCACCCTGGTGGCAACGCAGTTCAACATGAAAGATGAAGTGGCTTTTGAGGGGCTTGAAAAGTTTAGAAAGTCTTGAAATTTGGCGCACACCTCTAATGTAATGAGGGCTTTGTTGTTATGTGATCATTTTCCTTGAATAGCGCAAAATGGCTCCACAGCGCCCCCTACAAAATTTCAAAACAACAGCCCGTGCTCTGTGTTTTATGTATGAGTCTGAAACCTGGTAAGCTTATGGAAGATATCAAGATGTACAAAAAAGTCTCTTGGAGCAATATCCCAAATCCAACAGGAAGTCAGCCATTTTAATATTAATGTGTAATTTTGGCGACATTTTCCCCTCTTTTCAGGCCTCATACTTTGATGAACTCCTCCAAGTGATTTCGTCAGATTGCCACGATCTCCAGTGCGTGGAATCTAAAGACCTTTGTGATGTTAAATTGGGAAGCTTTTTACGTTCAGGAAATGGGGGGGTCATTGCGGCACTTGGAGTTTCAATCACTCGCCAAAAAGTAGTAATCTGCTGTCACTTAAAAACGCAATGTTCAATCTCTCCCAAAGGTTGCAGGAGTGATGAGACTCGAGCTCGGAAATGTTTGTTATGCCATTTGTCAGTAATGGTTAGTGCGCCACCTAGTGGGACGACTATAATCATGATTGAATGAGAAGAGATGATAGCTGGTGGTTAAATGCAGGAATTCCATCAATTTGACATCAGATCGGACGTGCTGGTTTTAGGTGTTGGGCATAGCTCGACGCGATGGGGTGCGAGGGCCCTCATAACGCTGCTTGCAGCTTTAATTATTATTATTTTTCATTGAAATGAATTGCCTTTTTGAGGGCTTTAACATGCTCGAAAACTCATGAAATTTTGCATTGACTTTAAACTGAACGGCGCACCCTGGTGGCAACGCGGTTCGCCATGAACAATGAAGTGGCTTTTGAGGGGCTTGGAAAGTGTAAAATGTCTTGAAGTTTGGCACACACCTCCAATCTAATGAGGGCTTTCTGGTTATGTGATCATTTTCATTGAATAGCGCAAAATGGCTCTACAGCGCCCCCTGCAAAATTTCAAAACATCAGCCCCTGCTCTGTGTTTTATGTATGAGTCTGAAATCTGGTAAGCTTATGGAGGATATCCAGATGTACAAAAAAGTCTCTTGGAGCAATATCCCAAATCCAACAAGAAGTCAGCCATTTTAAACTTAAGGTGTAATTTTGGCGCCATTTTCCCCTCTTTTCAGGCCTCGTTCTTTGACGAACTCCTCCAAGGGATTTGATCAGATTGACGCGATGTCCTGTGTGTGGAATGTAAAGACCTTTGTAATGTTAAATTGCGAAGCTTTTTACGTTATACAACCGTTGCAAGAGTTTGGTTCGCATTGCCGGCAATAAGTCGGACTTGTTTCCGGTGGGTGATGGGCTCCGCCAGGGCTGCCCTTTGTCACCGATTCTGTTCATAATTTTATGGACAGGATTTCTAGGCGCAGCCAAGTGGCGGAGGGCTTTCACTTGGTGGCCTCAGAATCTCATCTCTGCTTTTTGCGGATGATGTGGTTCTGATGGCTTCATCGGTGGGGGCCTCCAGCTCGCACTGGAACGGTTCGCAGCCGAGTGTGAAGCAGCGGGAATGAGGATCAGCACCTCCAAATCTGAGGCCATGGTTCTCAGCCGGAAAAGGGTGGAGTGCCCACTCCGGGTCGGGGATGAGTTCCTGCCCCAAGTGGAGGAGTTCAAGTATCTCGGGGTCTTGTTCGCGAGTGATGGGAGAAGGAGCCGGAGATCGACAGAGGCGGATTGGTGCTGCGGCTGCAGTGATGCGGACGCTGCACCCGGTCCGTCGTGGTGAAGAGGGAGCTGAGTGTAAAAGCGAAGCTCTCAATTTACCGGTCGATCTACGTCCCGACCCTCACCTATGGCCACGAGCTGTGGGTAGTGACCGAAAGAACGAGATCGCGGGTACAAGCGGCAGAAATGAGCTTCCTCCGAAGGGTGGCTGGCCTCTCCCTTAGAGATAGGGTGAGAAGTTCGGCCATCCGGGAGGGGCTCAGAGTAGAGCCGCTGCTCCTCCACATCGAAAGGAGCCAGTTGAGGTGGTTCGGGCATCTGACAAGGATGCCCCTGGGCGCCTCCTGGGTGAGGTGTTCGGGCATGTCCCACGGGAGGAGGCCCAGGGCAGACCCAGGGCGCTGGAGAGATTATATCTCGGCTGGCCTGGGAACGCCTTTGGTGTTCCCCGGATGAGCTGGAGGAGGTGGCTGGGGAGAGGGAGGTCTGGGCTTCTCTGCTTAGGCTGCTGCCCCCGCGACCCGACTTCGGATAAAGCGGATGAGGATGGATGGATGGATGGATGGATGGAAACGGGGTGGTCATGGCGGCACGTGGAGTTTCAGTCACTCGCCAAAAAGCAGTAATCTGCTGTCACTCAAAAATACAATGTCCAATCTCTCCCAAAGGTCACAGTTATGATGAGATTCGAGCTCGGAAATGTTTGTTATGCCATTTGTCAGTAATGCTTAGAGCGCCACCTAGTGGGATGACTATAATAATGGTTCAATGAGATTAAATTTTAGCTGGTGGTTCGGAAGCGCTGGTTTTACGTGTTGGGCTTGGCTCGACGTGCTGGGGTGCGAGGGCCCTCATATCGCTGCTTGCAGCTTTAATTATTATTAGGGCCCGAGCACCGAGAGTGCGAAGGCCCTATTGTATCTGCTCCGTTTCTTATTATTATTATTATTATTATTATTCAGGCAAAACAAGGGCCTTTTTGAGGGCTTTAACATGCTCGAAAACTCTTGGAATTTTGCACACATGCCAGGTCTGGTGAAAAATTTTGTATTTTAATGGTTTTACATAGGAGCACTGGGAAATGGCTCTAGAGCGCCACCTATGCGCTGTTAAATGCAGCCTTACGACCACATCGTTTGGGCTACATCTATGAAATGTGGCACACATGTGTATCATGCCGAGACAAACAAAAAAGTCTGTGACTACATATGACACAAACCCAACAGGAAGTCCGCAATTTAGAAGTGAAGGTGACATTTTGGCTCTAATTTTGCCATTTCCATGCCTCGAACTTTTGGGAACTCCTCATTGGAATTTCATTGTACAAGCTTCATATTTGGTCAGTGTCAACTACACACCTGGGCCATGTTAAATTGCGGAGCTTTTGAGTTTTCGGGATACGGTGACGCCGTGGCGCCACGGCGAATTTCGATGACTCGCCATGAAAATCTTATTGCCTCTCGTTCTGTCATACATTGTCCGAGCTTGACCAAAGTGGACACATATGATAAGGCTCCACCCCTGAACATATTTCAACTGCCATATTTGACATCAGGTACAGCGCCACCTAGTGGGAACAGGAAATGTCATGTTTTACACTTTGGGGTACAGTATTGTAATGGGTGACATCTGCAGCCTCAAATTTCTCCAGGAAAGCCTTAAGGAGTTGGTCTTGGGTTACAGAGAAAACTGTGAGTTTTCGCTGAAGGGTGTGACCCCAGCAGCATGGCGAACATTGATGTCTCGCCATGAAGAAACAAATTAGTGTAACTCAATGAAATCCAATGTGATCAGTACCAGATTTTACAGGGATGATGTCAGACCCGCCCTGAACAGATTGATATGCCCATTGTCAGGAATACGTAGAGCGCCACCTAGTGGCACCAGGAAATGTCATGTCTTTCATTTTGTTGTACTGATTTTCACAGGTTCATCGTGGCCACCTCAAAAGCGGTGAATATCACCATCAGTCCCTCTTGATGCTTCAGTGAGAAAATTGTGACTATAAACTGAACGGCGCACCCTGGTGGCAACGCAGTTCACCACGAAAGATGAAGTGGCTTTTGAGGGTCTTGAAAAATTTAAAAAGTCTTGAAATTTGGCGCACAGCTCTAATGTGATGAGGGATTTCTTTTAATATGTTCATTTTCCTTGAACAGCGCAAAATGGCTCCACAGCGCCCCCTACAAAATTTCAAAACAACAGCCCCTGCTCTGTGTTTTATGTATGAGTTTGAAACCTGGCAAGCTTATTGAAGATATCAAGATGTACAAAAAGTCTCTTGGAGCAATATCCCAAATCCAACAGGAAGTCAGCCATTTTAAAATTAATGTGTAAATTTGGCGACATTTTCCCTCTTTTCAGGCCTCATACTTTGACGAACTCCTCCAAGGGATTTCATTAGATTTACGCGATCTCCTGTGTGTGGAATCTAAAGACCTTTGTGATGTTAAATTGCGAAGCTTTTACGTTCAGGGAAACGGGGTGGTCATGGCGGCACGTGGAGTTTCAATCCTCGCCAAAAAGCAGTAACCTGCTGTCGCTCAAAAACACAATGTCCAATCTCTCCCAAAGGTCGCAGGCGTGATGAGACTCGAGCTCGGAAATGTTTGTTATGCCATTTGTCAGTAATGGTTAGAGCGCCACCTAGTGGGACGACTATAATAATGGTTGAATGAGATGAAATTTTAGCTGGTGGTTAAATGCATGAATTCCATCAATGTGACATCAGATCGGAAGCGCTGGTTTTAGGTGTTGGGCTTGGCTCGACGGCGCCAAGTGCGAGGGCCCTCATATCGCTGCTTGCAGCTTTAATTATTATTATTATTATTATTATTATTATTATTATTATTATTACGGCAAATGAATCGGCCTTTTGAGGGCCTAAACATGCTCAAAAACTCATGAAATTTTGCACACGCGTCAGGTCTGGTGAAAATTTACGTATTTTAATGTCCTCAGAAATATCAAGGGAAAATTGGCTCACTAGCGCCACCTAGAAAAATAAAAAACGCGAGCCCCCGGTGTGGGTATGACCTACATGTATGAAACTCGGAACACTTATCTAACGTTAGGAGACGCACAAAAAAGTCTGTTATGGCCATGTCCTAAACCCAACAGGAAGTCCGCCATTTTGGATTGAAGGTGACATTTTGGCTCTAATTTTACCATTTCCATGCCTCGAACTTTTTCGAACTCCTCCTTGGGATTTGGTCGTATAAGCTTCATCTTTGGTCAGTGTCAACTACACACCTGGGCCATGTTAAATTGCGCAGCTTTTGAGTTTTCGCGATACGGTGAGGCCGTGGCGCCATGGCGAATTTCGATGACTCACCATGAAAATCTTATTGCCTCTCATTCCCTCATACATTGTCCGACGTGGACCAAAGAGCACACATATGATAAGGCTCCAACCCTGAACGTATTTCAACTGCCATATTTGACACCAGGGACAGCGCCACCTAGTGGGAACAGGAAATGTCATGTTTTACACTTTGGTGTACAGTATTGTTATGGTTGACATCTGCAGCCTCAAATTTCTCCAGGAAAGCCTTAAGGAGTTGGTTTTGGGTTACAGTGAAAACTGTGAGTTTTCGCGAAAGGGTGTGACCCCAGCAGCATGGCGAATATTGATGTCTCGCCATTAAGAAACAAATTAGTATAACTCAATGAAATCCAGTCTGATCAGTACCAGACTTTACAGGCATGATGTCAGACCCGCCCTGAACAGAATGATGTGCCCATTGTCAGGAATAGGTAGAGCGCCACCTAGTGGCACCAGGAAATGCCATGGCTTTCATTTTCTTCTACTGATTTTCACAGGTTCATCGTGGCCACCTCAAAAGCGGTGAATATCACCATCAGTCCCTCATGATGCTTCAGTGAGAAAATTGTGACTTTTAACTGAACGGCGCACCCTAGTGGCAACTCGGTTCACCATGAACAATAAAGTGGCTTTTGAGGGGCTTGGAAAGTTTAAAAAGTCTTGAAATTGGGCGCACACCTCCAATGTGATGAGCGCTATCTTGTTACGGGATCATTTTCATTAAATGGCACAAAATGGCTCCACAGCGCCCCCTACAAAATTTCAAAACATCAGCCCCTGCTCTGTGTTTTATCTATGAGTCTGAAATCTGGCAAGCTTATGTAAGATATCAAGATGTACAAAAAAGTCTCTTGGAGCAATATCCCAAATCCAACATCAAGTCAGCCATTTTAAAATGAATGTGTAATTTTGGCGACATTTTCCCCTCTTTTCAGGCACCGTTCTGTGACAAACACCTCCGAGGGATTTCATCAGATTGACACGATCTCCTGTGTGTGGAATCTAAAGACCTTTGTGATGTTAAATCGCGAAGCTTTTTACGTTCAGGGAAACGGGGTGGTCGTGGCGGCACGTGGAGTTTCAATCACTCGCCAAAACACAGTAATCTGCTGTCACTCAAAAACACAATGTCCAATCTCTCCCAAAGGTCGCAAGCGTGATGAGACTCGAGCACGGAAATGTTTGTTATGCCATTTGTCAATAATGCTTAGAGCGCCACCTAGTGGGATGACTATAATAATGGTTGAATGAGATTAAATTTTAGCTGGTGGTTAAATGCATGAATTCCATCAATGTGACATCAGATCGGAAGCGCTGTTTTTAGGTGTTGGGCTTGGCTCGACGTGCTGGGGTGCGAGGGCCCTCATATCGCTGCTTGCAGCTTTAATTATTATTGTTATTTTTCATTGAAATGAATTGCCTTTTTGAGGGCTTTAACATGCTCAAAAACTCATGAAATTTTGCACACATGCCAGGTCTCGTGAAAAATTTTGTATTTTAATGGTTTTACATATGAGCATTGGGAAATGGCTGTGTAGTGCCACCTATGCCTTATAAAATGCAGCCCTACGACCACATGGTTTGAGCTACATGTATGAAATCTGGGACACGTATGCATCATGCCAAGACGAACAAAAAAGTCAATGGGCCCATTGACGCAAACCCAACAGGAAGTCCACCATTTTGGATTGAATGTCACATTTTGGCTCTGATTTTACAATTTCCATGCCTTGTACTTTCACGAACTCCTCCTTGGGATTTGGTCATACAAACTTCATATTTGGACAGTGCCAACTACACACCTTGGCCATGTTAAATTGCGGAGCTTTTGAGTTTTCGGGATACGGTGAGGACGTGGCGCCACGGCGAATTTCGATGACTCGCCATGAAAATGTTATTGCTTCTCATTCCCTCATACATTGTCCGCCCTGCACCAAAGAGCACACATATGATAAGGCTCCACCCCTGAACATATTTCAACTGCCATATTTGACATCAGGGACAGCGCCACCTAGTGGGAACAGGAAGTGTCATGTTTTACACTTTGGAGTACAGTATTGTGATGGGTGACATCTGCAGCCTCAAATTTCTCCAGGAAAGCCTTAAGGAGTTGGTCTTGGGTTACAGTGAAAACTGTGAGTTTTCGCGAAAGGGTGTGACCCCAGCAGCATGGCGAACTTTGATGTCTCGCCATGAAGAAACACGTTAGTATAACTCATGAAATCCAGTCTGATCAGAACCAGACTTTACAGGGATGATGTCAGACCCGCCCTGAACAGATTCATGTGCCCATTGTCAGGAATACGCAGAGCGCCACCTAGTGGGAACAGGAAATGTCATGTCTTTCACTTTGTTGTACTGATTTTCACAGGTTCATTGTGGCCACCTGAAAAGCGGTGAATATCACCATCAGTCCCTCATGATGCTTCAGTGAGAAAATTGTGACTTTAAACTCAACGGCGCACCCTGGTGGCAACGCGGTTCACCATGAAAAATGAAGTGGCTTTTGAAGGGCTTGGAAAGTTTAGAAAGTCTTGAAATTTGGCCCACACCTCCAATTTGATGAGGGCTTTCTGGTCATATCATCATTTTCCTTGAATAGCGCAAAATGGCTCCACAGCGCCCCCTACAAAATTTCAAAACATCAGCCCCTTCTCTGTGTTTTATTTAGAAGTCTGAAACCTGGTAAGCTTGTAGGAGATGTCAAGATGTACAAAAAAGTCTCTTGGAGCAATATCCCAAATCCAACAGGAAGTCAGCCATTTTAAAATTAATGTGTAATTTTGGCGCCATTTTCCCCTCTTTTCAGGCAACGTACTTTGACAAACTCCTCCAAGGGATTTCGTCAGATTGACGCAATCTTCAGGGTGTGGAATCTAAAGACCTTTGTGATGTTAAATTGCGAAGCTTTTTACGTTCAGGGAAACAAGGTGGTCATGGCGGCACGTGGAGTTTCAATCACTCGCCAAAAGCAGTAATCTGCTGTCACTCAAAAACACAATGTCCAATCTCTCCCAAAGGTCGCAAGCGTGATGAGACTCGAGCTCGGAAATGTTTGTTATACCATTTGTCAGTAATGGTTAGAGCGGCACCTAGTGAGATGACTATAATCATGATTGAATGAGATGAAATTTTAGCTGGTGGTTAAATGCATGAATTCCATCAATGTGACATCAGATCGGACGCGCTGGTTTTAGGTGTTGGGCTTGGCTCGACGTGCTGGCGTGCGAGGGCCCTCGTATCGCTGCTTGCAGCTTTAATTAGGGCCCGAGCACCGAGAGTGCGAAGGCCCTATTGTATCTGCTCTGTGTATTATTATTATTATTATTATTAGGGCCCGAGCACTGAGAGTGCGAAGGCCCTATTGTATCTGCTCAGTTTATTATTAGGGCCCGAGCACAAAAGTGCGAAGGCCCTATTGTATCTGCTCTGTTTCTTATTATTATTATTATTATTATTATTATTATTATTATTATTATTATTATTATTATTATTATTATTATTATTATTTCGGCAAATGAATCGGCCTTTTGAGGGCCTAAACATGCTTGAAAACTCATGAAATTTTGCAGACGCGTCAGGTCTGGTGAAAATTTACGTATTTTAATGTCCGTGAGACATGTCCAGGGAAAATTGGCTCAGTAGCGCCACCTAGAAAAATGAGAAACGCGAGCCCCCGAGATGGGTATGACCTACATGTATAAAACTCGAACACATATCTAACGTTCGGAGACGCACAAAAAGTCTATTATGGCCATTTCCTAAACCCAACAGGAAGTCCGCCATTTGGAAGTGAAGGTGACATTTTGGCTCTAATTTTGCCATTTCCATGCCTCGAACTTTTGCGAACTCCTCATTGGAATTTCATCGTACAAGCTTCATATTTGGTCAGTCTCAACTACACACCTGGGCCATGTTAAATTGCGGAGCTTTTGAGTTTTCGGGTTACTGTGAGGCCGTGGCGCCACGGCGAATTTCGATGATTCGCCATGAAAATCTTATTGCCTCTCGTTCTGTCATACATTGTCCGACCTTGACCAAAGTGGACACATATGATAAGGCTCCACCCTGAACATATTTCAACTGCCATATTTGACATCAGGGACAGCGCCACCTAGTGGGAACAGGAAATGTCATGTTTTACACTTTGGGGTACAGTATTGTAATGGGTGACATCTGCAGCCTCAAATTTCTCCAGGAAAGCCTTAAGGAGTTGGTCTTGGGTTACAGAGAAAACTGTGAGTTTTCGCTGAAGGGTGTGACCCCAGCAGCATGGCGAACATTGAGGTCTCGCCATGAAGAAACAAATTAGTGTAACTCAATGAAATCCAATCTGATCAGTACCAGATTTTACAGGGATGATGTCAGACCCGCCCTGAACAGATTGATGCCCATTGTCAGGAATACGTAGAGCGCCACCTAGTGGCACCAGGAAATGTCATGTCTTACATTTTGTTGTACTGATTTTCACAGGTTCATCGTGGCCACCTCAAAAGCGGTGAATATCACCATCAGTCCCTCTTGATGCTTCAGTGAGAAAATTGTGACTATAAACTGAACGGCGCACCCTGGTGGCAACGCAGTTCACCATGAAAGATGAAGTGGCTTTTGAGGGGCTTGAAAAGTTTAAAAGTCTTGAAATTTGGCGCACACCTCTAATGTGATGAGGATTTCTTTTTATATGTTCCTTTTCCTTGAACAGCGCAAAATGGCTCCACAGCGCCCTCTACAAAATTTCAAAACAACAGCCCCTGCTCTGTGTTTTATGTATGAGTTTGAAACCTGGCAAGCTTATTGGAGATATCAAGATGTACAAAAAGTCTCTTGGAGCAATATCCCAAATCCAACAGGAAGTCAGCCATTTTAAAATTAATGTGTAAATTTGGCGACATTTTTCCCTCTTTTCAGGCCTCATACTTTGACGAACTCCTCCAAGGGATTTCATTAGATTTACGCGATCTCCTGTGTGTGGAATCTAAAGACCTTTGTGATGTTAAATTGCGAAGCTTTTACGTTCAGGGAAACGGGGTGGTCATGGCGGCACGTGGAGTTTCAATCACTCGCCAAAAGCAGTAACCTGCTGTCGCTCAAAAACACAATGTCCAATCTCTCCCAAAGGTCGCAGGCGTGATGAGACTCGAGCTCGGAAATGTTTGTTATGCCATTTGTCAGTAATGGTTAGAGCGCCACCTAGTGGGACGACTATAATAATGGTTGAATGAGATGAAATTTTAGCTGGTGGTTAAATGCATGAATTCCATCAATGTGACATCAGATCGGAAGCGCTGGTTTTAGGTGTTGGGCTTGGCTCGACGCGCCGGGGGTGCGAGGGCCCTCATATCGCTGCTTGCAGCTTTAATTATTATTATTATTATTATCATTAGGGCCCGAGCACTGAGAGTGCGAAGGCCCTATTGTATCTGCTCTGTTTATTATTATTATTATTAGGGCCCGAGCACTGAGAGTGCGAAGGCCCTATTGTATCTGCTCCGTTTCTTCTTCTTCTTATTATTATTATTATTATTCAGGCAAAAGAAGAGCCTTTTTGAGGGCTTTAACATGCTCGAAAACTCTTGGAATTTTGCACACATGCCAGGTCTGGTGAAAAATTTTGTATTTTAATGGTTTTACATATGAGCATTGGGAAATGGCTCTGTAGCGCCACCTATGCCTTGTTAAATGCAGCCCTACGAACACATCGTTTGAGCTACATGTATGAAATTTGGCACACATGTGTATCATGCCAAGACGAACAAAAACGTCAATGGGACCATTGACGCAAACCCAACAGGAAGTCCGCCATTTGGAAGTGAAGATGACATTTTGGCTCTAATTTTGCCATTTCCATGCCCCGAACTTTTGCGAACTCCTCCTTGGAATTTCATCGTACAAGCTTCATATTTAGTCAGTGTCAACTACACACCTGGGCCATGTTAAATTGCAGAGCTTTTGAGTTTTCGCGATACGGTGAGGCCGTGGCGCCACGGCAAATTTCGATGACTCGCCATGAAAATCTTATTGCCTCTCGTTCTGTCATACATTGTCCGACCTTGACCAAAGTGGACACATATGATAAGGCTCCAGCCCTGAACATATTTCAACTGCCATATTTGACATCAGGTACAGCGCCACCTAGTGGGAACAGGAAATGTCATGTTTTACACTTTGGGGTACAGTATTATAATGGGTGACATCTGCAGCCTCAAATTTCTCCAGGAAAGCGTTAACGAGTTGGTCTTGGGTTACAGAGAAAACTGTGAGTTTTCGCTGAAGGGTGTGACCCCAGCAGCATGGCGAACTTTGATGTCTCGCCATGAAGAAACAAATTAGTATAACTCAATGAAATCCAGACTGATCAGAACCAGACTTTACAGGGATGATGTCAGACCCGCCCTGAACAGATTGATGTGCCCATTGTCAGGAATACGTAGAGCGCCACCTAGTGGCAACAGGAAATATCATGGCTTACACTTTGTTGTATTGATTTTCACAGGTTCATAGTGGCCACCTCAAAAGCAGTGAATATCAACATCAGTCCTTCATGATGCTTCAGTGAAAAAATTGTGACTTTTAACTGAACAGTGCACCCTGGTGGCAACGCGGTTCACCATGAACAATGAAGTGGCTTTTGAGGGGCTTGGAAAGTGTAAAAAGTCTTGAAATTTGGCCCACAGCTTCAATGTGATGAAGGCTTTGTTGTTATGTTATCACTTTCATTGAATGGGGCAAAATGGCTCCACAGCGCCCCCTACAAAATTTCAAAACATCAGCCCCTGCTCTGTGTTTTATCTATGAGTCTGAAACCTGGTAAGCTTATGGAAAATATGAAGATGTACAAAAAAGTCTCTTGGAGCAATATCCCAAATCCAACAAGAAGTCAGCCATTTTAAAATTAATGTGTAATTTTGGCGACATTTTCCTCTCTTTTCAGGCAACGTACTTTGACGAACTCCTCCAAGGGATTTCCTCAGATTGACCCGATCTCCAGTGTGTGGAATCTAAAGACCTTTGTGATGTTAAATTGCAAAGATTTTTACGTTCAGGGAAACGGGGTGGTCATGGCGGCACGTGGAGTTTCAATCACTCGCCAAAAAGCAGTAATCTGCTGTCACTCAAAAACACAATGTCCAATCTCTCCCAAAGGTCGCAGTTATGATGAGACTCGAGCTCGGAAATGTTTGTTATGCCATTTGTCAGTAATGGTTAGAGCGCCACCTAGTGGGACAACTATAATCATGATTGAATGAAATGAAATGTTAGCTGGTGGTTAAATGCATGAAATCCATCAATCTGACATCAGATCGGACGTGCTGGTTTTAGGTGTTGGGCGTGGCTCGACGTGCTGGGGGTGCGAGGGCCCTCATAACGCTGCTTGCAGCTTTAATTATTATTATTATCATTATTATTATTATTATTTTTCATTGAAATGAATTGCCTTTTTGAGGGCTTTAACATGCTCAAAAACTCTTGAAATTTTGCACACATGCCAGGTCTGGTGAAAAATTTTGTATTTTAATGGTTTTACATATGAGCAATGGGAAATGGCTCTGTAGCGCCACCTATGCCTTGTTAAATGTAGCCCTACGACCACATCGTTTGAGCTACATGTATGAAATCTGGTACACATGTGTATCATGCCGAGACGAACAAAAAAGTCAATGGGACTATTGACGCAAACCCAACAGGAAGTCCGTAATTTAGAAGTGAACGTGACATTTTGGCTCTAATTTTGCCATTTCCATGCCTCGATCTTTTGCGAACTCCTCCGTCGAATTTGGTCGTATAAACTTTATATTTCTTCAGTGTCAACTACACACCTGGGCCATGTTAAATTGCGGAGCATTTGAGTTTTCGCGATACGGTGAGGCCGTGGCGTCACGGCGAATTTCGATGACTCGCCATGAAAATCTTATTGCTTCTCATTCTGTCATACATGGTCCGACCTGGACCAAAGAGAACACATATGATAAGGCTCCACCCCTGAACATATTTCAACTGCCATATTTGACATCAGATAGAGCGCCACCTAGTGGGAACAGGAAATGTCATGTTTTACACTTTAGGGTACAGTATTGTGATCGGTGACATCTGCAGCCTGAAA
The DNA here is from genome assembly GCF_013358895.1 of Oreochromis aureus. NCBI lineage: Eukaryota > Metazoa > Chordata > Actinopteri > Cichliformes > Cichlidae > Oreochromis > Oreochromis aureus. The sequence continues at coordinate 6,275,841 of NC_052950.1, forward strand.
TTTCTCCAGGAAAGCCTTAAGGAGTTGGTCTTGGGTTACAGTGAAAACTGTGAGTTTTCGCGAGAGGGTGTGACCCCAGCAGCATGGCGAACTTTGATGTCTCGCCATGAAGAAACAAATTAGTATAACTCAATGAAATCCAGACTGATCAGAACCAGACTTTACAGGGATGATGTCAGACCCGCCCTGAACAGATTGATGTGCCCATTGTCAGGAATACGTAGAGCGCCACCTAGTGGCAACAGGAAATATCATGGCTTACACTTTGTTGTATTGATTTTCACAGGTTCATAGTGGCCACCTCAAAAGCAGTGAATATCAACATCAGTCCTTCATGATGCTTCAGTGAAAAAATTGTGACTTTTAACTGAACAGTGCACCCTGGTGGCAACGCGGTTCACCATGAACAATGAAGTGGCTTTTGAGGGGCTTGGAAAGTGTAAAAAGTCTTGAAATTTGGCCCACAGCTTCAATGTGATGAAGGCTTTGTTGTTATGTTATCACTTTCATTGAATGGGGCAAAATGGCTCCACAGCGCCCCCTACAAAATTTCAAAACATCAGCCCCTGCTCTGTGTTTTATCTATGAGTCTGAAACCTGGTAAGCTTATGGAAAATATGAAGATGTACAAAAAAGTCTCTTGGAGCAATATCCCAAATCCAACAAGAAGTCAGCCATTTTAAAATTAATGTGTAATTTTGGCGACATTTTCCTCTCTTTTCAGGCAACGTACTTTGACGAACTCCTCCAAGGGATTTCCTCAGATTGACCCGATCTCCAGGGTGGGGAATCTAAAGACCTTTGTGATGTTAAATTGCAAAGATTTTTACGTTCAGGGAAACGGGGTGGTCATGGCGGCACGTGGAGTTTCAATCACTCGCCAAAAAGCAGTAATCTGCTGTCACTCAAAAACACAATGTCCAATCTCTCCCAAAGGTCGCAGTTATGATGAGACTCGAGCTCGGAAATGTTTGTTATGCCATTTGTCAGTAATGGTTAGAGCGCCACCTAGTGGGACGACTATAATAATGGTTGAATGAGATGAAATTTTAGCTGGTGGTTAAATGCATGAATTCCATCAATGTGACATCAGATCGGACGTGCTGGTTTTAGGTGTTGGGCGTGGCTCGACGTGCCCGGGTGCTCGGGCCCTCATATCGCTGCTTGCAGCTTTAATTATTATTATTTTTCATTGACATGAATTGCCTTTTTGAGGGCTTTAACATGCTCAAAAACTCATGAAATTTTGCACACACCAGGTCTGGTGAAAAATTTGGTATTTTAATGGTTATACATATGAGCACTGGGAAATGGCTCTAGAGCGCCACCTATGCGTTGTTAAATGCAGCCCTACGAACACATTGTTTGAGCTACATTTATGAAATCTGGCACACATGCGTACCATCCCAAGACGAACAAAAAAGTCAGTGTGACCATTGACGCAAACCCAACAGGAAGTCCGCAATTTAGAAGTGAAGGTGACATTTTGGCTCGAATTTTGCCATTTCCATGCCTCGAACTTTTGCGAACTCCTCCTTGGGGTTTGATTTCATAACCTTCATCTTTGGTCAGTGTCAACTACACACGTGGGCCATGTTAAATTGCGGAGCTTTTCAGTTTTCGGGATACGGTGAGGCCGTGGCGCCATGGTGAATTTCGATGACTCGCCATAAAAATCTTATTGCCTCTCATTCTGTCATACATTATCCGATCTGGAGCAAAGACCACACATATGATAAGGCTCCACCCCTGAACCTATTTCAACTGCCATATTTGACATCAGGGACAGCGCCACCTAGTGGGAACAGGAAATGTCATGTTTTACACTTTGGGGTACAGTATAGTGATCGGTGACATCTGCAGCCTCAAATTTCTCCAGGAAAGCCCTAAGGAGTTGGTCTTGGCTTACAGAGAAAACTGTGACTTTTCGCGAAAGGGTGTGACCCCAGCAGCATGGTGAACTTTGATGTCTCGCCATGAACAAACAAATTAGTATAACTCAATGAAATCCTGTCTGATCAGTACAAGACTTTACAGGCATGATGTCAGACCTGCCCTGAACAGATTGATGTGCCCATTGTCAGGAATACGCAGAGCGCCACCTAGTGGGAACAGGAAATGTCATGTCTTTCATTTTGATGTACTGATTTTCACAGGTTCATCGTGGCCACCTCAAAAGCGGTGAATATCACCATCAGTCCCTCATGATGCTTCAGTGAGAAAATTGTGACTTTAAACTGAACGGCGCACCCTGGCGGCAACGCGGTTCACCATGAACAATGAAATGCCTTTTGAGGGGCTTGGAAAGTTTAAAAAGTCTTGAAATTTGGCACACACCTCCAATTTGATGAAGGCTTTCTGGTTATGTGATCACTTTCATTGAATACCGCAAAATGGCTCCACAGCGCCCCCTACAAAATTTCAAAACAACAGCCCCTGCTCTGTGTTTTATGTATGAGTCTGAAACCTGGTGAGCTTATAGGAGATGTCACGATGTTCAAAAAAGTCTCCTGGAGCAATATCCCAAATCCAACAGGAAGTCAGCTATTTTAAAATTAATGTGTAATTTTGGCGAGATTTTCCCCTCTTTTCAGGCAGCGTACTTTGACGAACTCCTCCAAGGGATTTCGTCAGATTGACGCAATCTTCAGGGTGTGGAATCTAAAGACCTTTGTGATGTTAAATTGCGAAGCTTTTTACGTTCAGGGAAACGGGGTGGTCATGGCGGCACGTGGAGTTTCAATCACTCGCCAAAAAGCAGTAATCTGCTGTCACTCACAAATACAATGTCCAATGTCTCCCAAAGGTCGCAGGCATGATTAGACTCGAGCTCGGAAATGTTTGTTATGCCATTTGTCAGTAATGGTTAGAGCGCCACCTAGTGGGACGACTATAATCATGATTGAATGAGATGAAATGTTAGCTGGTGGTTAAATGCATGAATTCCATCAATGTGACATCAGATCGGACGTGCTGGTTTTAGGTGGTGGGCGTGGCTCGACGTGCCGGGGGTGCGAGGGCCCTCATAACGCTGCTTGCAGCTTTAATTGTCTTTATGTTTTCTTAGGACATCACCTCGTTCTTCATAGCCAACTTTTACTCAATGGTGTTTATGCCTTAAGTGGTGAAACAAATTTGTTGTTTACACTTTTAACAGGAACCTTTTTTTTTTTTTGCGTATATTAGAAAGTACTTGGTTGGCAGTTGTTAAAGTAGTCTCCTTTTAGTTACTACATTGTTGAAAACTGGCACATGACATTTGCTATCAGTTATGCCTGGGCTTGTTTCATTATTGTGAAACCTAGGTAACATAAACACTTGGTGTTGATATGGCACTGATGTTGTAATATGACATTTTAATGCCACATAACATTTTTAATGGGTAGTATTATAGATCAGCTCTTGTTTGCCATTTTCAAATTTTACGGGGTACTGTTACAGAAAAGCATCATCAGATTGGACAGCTCTTCTCTAAATGGTAAGATAATAATTGATCATTCCAAATCAATAATACAGTTTGATCATTCCAAACTGAAAATTTGGAATCATTCTACACATCAATAATCAGGACCCATCTCATCTTAAAGACCTTATAGTATGGTATCATCGATGCAGAGATCTTTTCTCAGACTGCTGGCTCAGTTGTGGCTCAGGATATTTAAGTTAAGTTTAGTTTTGTTTCTCCTTCAACTTTTTTCACTCACCTTTTGTTTATGCAGCATGAAGCATTCAATCAATAGTTAATATTAACCTCTGGCTCTCTGTGGATTTTCACGTGTGTTTTCATGTTCTTGCTCAGACATGGTTGGATCAAATGAGTGGGCAATGCACAAACAGAAGTTCAAATTGCTACTGTTATCGTTTGGAATATAAAAATGCTTCCTTTTTTTGAAAATATGTCTTTGTAAGCTACTCTACTTAGCTTTAAATGGACACCCCCACTCCTGTTCTCTGCAACTGTTACAATGAACTCTATTTCTTTGTCAGGAGTTTTCCTGTATTGCAACTCAGGTCAGAATAAAGACTCTCAGACAGACAGGTTAGCGTGTACACGGGTGAGACTCATGGAGACTCGCACCCCCTGCAATAGTTGTCAGCCTTTTATTCATAGCATTCTCAGAGACGTACAGGAAAAGATAAAATAGAACTGTGCTGTGTGCAGGCTTCCTGTTGAGTCTGAACAGAGCGTAACTTCCCCATTTAAGCTGAATACTAAAAGAGCAAACACATCCAGATAATGAAATGTACTTTTAAGCATAACATAATGAAAATCCCAAAATCCTAAAATCCCTTGACATTCCCACCTGTTGTTTGATCTTTCCTTCTATATATGTACATAGCAACCACTAACCTATCACCTATAGAATCTTTTTTTACTCTGCATGACCTGTGCTATTTGATCAAGAAATAGCAATGCAGAATCAACATCAGAAGTACTGTAACCAGCAAGGTGAGACTTTGAAACAATACTGTGGTTCACATTATCGAACCACACAAACACACACACACACACACACACACACACACATACACACACACACACACGCTATTCCAAAAAAAAAGCAAATTTTTTATTTGAACTTTACACAAAGTTGGTTTTGGAAACTCTTTCATAAACTGGCTAAAAATGTTATACAATTCCCCAACAGCTTGTGTCAGATCAAATGGCCAAACATCCTCCAGCTTCTGTCTCCTGAGGGGGCACCAGGGCAGGGATGCCCACTCTCCCATTCACAGTTTGCAATTTTTATCGAACCACTAGCAGCAGCAATTAGACAGGTTACAAGCATTAAGGGCATAAAATGGAAGAAAGTAGAACATAAAATCAGTCTTTATGCGGATGATGTGTTGTTTCAGATTAGAGATGGCACGATACCACTTTTTTATGTCCGATACCGATACCGATATCATAAATTTGGATATCTGCCGATACCGACATGAATCCCATATAGTGTGTTTTTTAATCAATAAAACTGTTTTTTTAATATCTTGCTGCATTTTGTATAAGCTCATACTCAAGTTTAAATAAACAACAACACTAAAGCTATTCTGTTATACCTGTATGTAAAAAATACACTGCACCCAAAATATTTTATAGTTCAGCAACACTGATCAATCTAATAAACTTAAACCTGCACCATCCTCCCTATTGTGGTATTTTAAAGAGTACTTAGCAGAAATATTAAGTAACCTAACTAATAGGGTTGCAAACTCCCAGCAAAAGAAAATGGGGAACCACCCCTCACCCTCCACCTGATGATGCTTAATTGATGTAATCAACTTTAATTTGATGCAGGGTGAAAAAAAATGCACAGAAATAAATTATTTTTCAAGAATAATTAAAAAGATTCAATATCTTTCTTCAACAGAATTGCAGACTGCACAGATGGTACTTTCCCAAAGGAAAAAGTAGTAGTAGTAGCTTACTAGGGTATATTAGACTTAATAGTTACTATATACAGTAATGGACTTCTATACATTTTACATCAGATTAAGATTCAGTAAGATTCATATAATTATTTATTACAATTTTAAATGAGAATATGAAAGAAGAGTATGTCTTTGTGCCCCCCTTTTCCCTGTTCATGCCCTATTGGCCCCCCTGGCTAAACTTTGCTAGATCCGCCCCTGCACAGTTACCAGCCGTCAGCTACGTAGAAAAGGATCCTGGTGTAGAAAGTAATATTAAATAAATTCTAACAACAGCTTATCAAGCTTAAACATGCTGCTGTTGTTCCACCGCCGGTTTCCTCTTTCTGGTGCAAAATGGGCCAAAAACAAAGAAGAGAGACGGACTCGCGACAGAAAAGCCGATCAGCTGATCATTGATCAGTTTCATGATTGAAGTAGCAACAGGAGAGGGAGGGAGAGAGAGGCAGTCGCTCCATATATCAGTTGTTAAGCTTAACATGGGAACGCTTTACAAACATTCAGAGATGAACTTACACACTTGCTTTACTTCTCTCTGGGATAACTTCCTCGGAGATGAAATGCCGGATTGCTAGCGAGGCTACAAATACACACAGCCGCTCTATCACGTGATGCATACTGCTCTGACGTGCTACGGTTATGAGCCGAGTTCCGCCATGTTGCAAGTTTTTTGAGGTGCTTTTTTGATATTTAATGGATCGGATTACATTTTTTATTTCCCTCCGATATCCGATCCAGTAATTTAGGTCAGTATCGGACCGATACCAATGCGTAATATCGGATCGGTCCATCTCTATTTCAGATTATTCAATTAACTGGTCAAACTCTACAGTTTTTCCAATTAATTGCTCCTTCCATAATTCTTCTTCTACCCCACTACAATCTGGAAATATTAAATATTTAGGTATTAATGTCTCTCCTAAGCTTGCAGATTTAACTGAATTAAACCACATCCCACTTCTAAAGACAGTAGAAGGCGATCTGGCTAGATGGAAATCTTTACCCATATCCCTCGTGGGAAGAGTCGCCGCTGGGGCAAGAGGGGGCAATGCCCCCTTAAACAAACGTCCTGCCCCCTTAAGTCAAACTTTTAGAAGTTGAGAAAGAAAACAATATTGCCCACAAACTGAATATGGACAAGATTTACTACAGTAGCCGAAAAATCCGCTGGAAAAGGCACACATGAGATGTTAGGTTTCACGTCTCGTTCGCTCTTTGCCTCCGTGCTAGTGATGTGTGAATCATGAACGAATCATTCAATACTCGAGAATCACTTTACTGACTTGTGAATCATGATTCACAAGCCCAACTGACTCATTCACTGACTCATCCCTGTTGCTGTTAGCAAACAAATTTAATTAGTAGAAATATATCTAGCTTATAATTAAAATTGTGGGGGAAAAAAACACAACAGCCAGTTTCTTAACAGAAACATATCTGCTCTGAACTGGAAGAAAAAACCCTGAGTAGAAAGCTCACATAAAGACAATAGCTCCTCAGTTCACAGTAGCATCGCTCTGCTAACATGCTAACAGCACATTTGAGTTACTCACCCCCTCCTTTCCTGTGCTGAATTGTAGCATGAACGAATCACTCACTCCCTCACCCTCTCCCTTGCTGTGCTGAATCATAGCATGAACGAACTAGTCGTGTCCAAATTCATGGCCTGCATCCTCCTGAGGACCCGGCCTTCGCGGTCTACGTGGGCCGGGTCCTCAGAAGGTCAGGTAGGCCAGAAGTAAACGGCTGTGAAATTGGACAGTCTAGCCTTCAGATTTGCGTCACCGCTGTCTTGGTGGAGTTTAATAAACTCAGCTGTCTGCTCCTTGCTATCTAAAATACAACAGGGCACTGGTGCAAATTCTCGACCATCTCACACTTCTGTTTAATCAGTTTTCTGTTTAACGTTTTGTCGGGGGAAATCTCCCAAATAGAAGGCTGCCAAAGTAAAACAGAGACACAGTGAGACAATATAATCAATCACATGTACATGGGTGAACGTCTCGAGAGAGAGTCACACCAGTACACTTCTTTATTGCAGGTTATATAGGCATGTAGGTTACTCAACAGGGCGGAGGCAGTCTCTGCCTGTTCTCAGAATATAGATTGCAAATGCATATCTTGCTAAAGAATGTAGATTGCTTAACAGGCAAATGCATATCTTGCTAAAACGTTCAGTTCATACTTAGACTAAACATCTGCTTAAGTGGAACTTTCTGTTCCTCTTTACACAGAAACTTGTCTTCACAGGCATTTGATAAGCATAGGCAAGGCTTCATGTTTATCAGAGTGAATCGTCATTCAGAGTTTACACAATCACAAGCAAAGCATATTTGAATAATAAACAAAATCTTTTCACATTTCCCTCCTGTTGTTTAACTTTCACACTAGTTAAAACACCATTGGTTTATTATCTGTGCATGATTTCTTGCAGCGCATTTTTAATCAGCACGTCATACATTGGTGTATCACAGCATTTCAGTGTCAGGGGGATTATCATCATCTTCGTCCATGGGCAGTGTCAGGTATGCCTGCACATGAACTGCAACAACTTTATTAATCATTGATTGTACACATGGCAAAATACAAGAAGTAAAACAACAGAGTAAAAGTAAAAGAACTCCTACAAAAACCAGTCCTTTTATTAAAAGAGATTTCCAGGAACCACTCAACAGCCAGGTAAGCCAATCTTCAGTGTTCGTGACATAGTCCTGTTGCTGAGCGTCCCTGAGTTGTTTCAGCGTGCGTAAGGCGTTGGTCATGTTGGAAGAGTGAACATTATCTGGAATGTATGTACAGCATGTGTTGTTAAAGAGTATACAGAGTCCTCCTTTTTCAGCCAGAATCATGTCCAGTGCGACTCGGTGTTGCATCACAGTTATGCGCAGGGCATCAATCTCTTCATTTTGTTGATTGTTGATTTTGCACGAGGCATTCAGGAACAGTCCAAAGCGGTAGTCCAAAGTTTCAATTCTTAACATGTTCTTTCCAGTGCCCACCCATGGAAACAGTGAGTGGAGGACCTTTTGTCCGGTGGTCCAAAGCTTAAATTCCTCTGGCACATCACTGCCATAGATGGGGTCATGTGGTTGCACTGCGGAGACGTCTCGTCGTCGTCTTGTAGTCTGAGAGCTATTTACAGCTGACATCCTGAAGGTGTGGTCTGAAATGAAGATTGGGGCACAGGTGCCCGTCCAGCCGCGTGGCAGTATGAAGTAGGCACGTTGTCCACACAGCCAGGCCATTCCCTGCACCCAGTAGGTGCCGTTGCTGGGCGCGGACGTGTTTACAGGTGCGGCCTCTCCGTTGGCTGCGGTTTGGTTACAGTTGGTGGTGTTGCCTAGGGGTCTGTTACCGTTGTCTTGTCGGTAGCACATGGAGTGGTTCTTCCTGGGGTTTGGTCCAAGAACACTGGGAAGTGAATGGGCGTGTTCGATTCGTCACGTTGAAGTTGATCCAGAAGAGCCGGTCACACGTTCCGTTGTCAAGTCCAGCCTTTTCGACGGTGATTATCTCGTATTGGGGTGGTCCCTGAAAGATACTAAGAAGGTTAAGTGAATAGATGATAGTGCTTGTCTCATCAATGATGATTTTCTTATGTTGATAGCCAATGCCCGCGAAGCTGGCAGCGCACTTGGCTTGTGTTTTATTCATGTAGTTTCCATAAAAAGTGGGATGTGTTGAAGTGCATGGCATGTGGGAGCAGACGTAACATGCAGTGTTATTAGGCTTTCCTTAGTTCTGTCATATGCGTGGCGGTACCATGCGTTATTCATCCATGGGTGAATGTGGTCTTGTGTCATGTCATGGAGGTGTGAATTGTCATGCGTCCATCTCGTCCGTAGATGGTGCTGTTCGTCTTCTGTACCATCCTCTAGAAACATGAGGAGTCCTGCTGAGAGTAGGAGGACAGCCACGAGGACAACAAGCGTCTTCATGACAGCCAAACACACCTAGGTCCTCAGGTGAGTAGACTACTGGCAAGAAGCAGAGGGCGGGATATACCCAATCAGCCCTCCCTTCACCAGTCAGATCACCTGAGGGTAGGGGTGCCGGCGTCTATGAGTCTGGGCTGTCACTCACTTTCTTGCAGTGGCTTTGGTGAATCCAAGATGGTCTCTCTGCTATCTTACAGGCAGTTGGTGTGGTGATAAGCACTTGTATGGGCCTTCCAGCGGGGCGAGCTCCAATTCTTTCTATGGAGAACTCGAATCAGGACCCAATCACCTGGCTTCAACCTGCAAGATACTGGAGAAGATTCAGAAAGCAATTTATTGTTTAAAACAATATCTTTGTTTTCCAGCAGTTTTGACATCCATTCTGCTAGTGTAGTTTCTCTGATTGATTTATCTAAAGGTTCACTCGTGATTGGCAGTGGAAATGGTCTGCCATGAATTATTTCAAAAGGCGTAAGTTTTTGTGAACCTTGTGTTAATCTCATCCACATTTTTACTAGGCCTATGCACTCTGGCCATGGTCTCCCTGTTTCTTCCATACATTTTCTAAGTCTCTGTTTTATTGTGCCATTAGTTCTTTCCACTAATCCTGCACTTTGCGGGTGATAAGCACAGTGATTTTTGATGCTGAATCCTAGTGCTTCAGAGACTTTGTTGATTACCTCATTGACAAAGTGTGTCCCATTATCTGATCTTATCAGAGTGGGGATGCCATATGTTGGAAAAAATGGTTATATAAGCATTTTGCTACTGAAATGGCATCTGCTTTCTTTACTGGGTAGCTTTCTGGCCATTTTGAGAATACGTCTATGATCACTAGAGCGTATTTTGAGCCTTGACATTCATTTAGTTCAATAAATCCATGTGGATTGTGTGGAAAGGATGAGGTGGTGTGGGAAAATGACCTCTTTTTGGTCTAAGATTCCCTTGTACATTGTGTTTTTGGCAAATCATGCATGTTCTGACAAATTCTTTTGCTGAACTTTCGAAATTTAGAGTGTAAAAGTGTTTTGGAGATTATATCTCCTATCCCTCCTGTTGACGCATGGAGAGTAACTCCATGTGTCACTAAGGCTGCTGTTTTGTGTAGAGATTTTGGAAGTATTGGTTTTCCTTCACAAATCATCAAGTCATCTCTTAGTTGCGCTCCGCATTTCAGCCATTTCTTTTGCTCAGCTGTGGGAGCTGCTTTTTGTTCATCCTTTGTCAGTTTTAGTTTGCATCACACTTCTTAGTTAAAAGAATGTGAAAATCATTAGATTTATTAGATAGGTTTGTATTATCCTATGCTGCTGATTCACTGCTGATTTACTGTGAGTGAGTTACACTGTTTCATGACATTTCATACTGCCGAGTTATGAAGAGAATATTGTATTCAGAGAGTAGGGCCTCTCTCTCTCTTTTTTTCTTTGTGATAGTAAAGAGAACAGAGCACATGCCACGGAGCGTCACCCCACCCTTGGTGGAAGCAGAAAACAGGGAGCCAAGGTCATAACTCAGGCTCACAAAGAGTCAGAGAGAATGTGAATACTTAGTTTTGTGGCTGTGGCGCATTCTGTATAGCTTCTTCTCTTTGTTTTAGTAGCTTTCTGCCTTCACCTGAGGGTGTGCCCTAAGCATGTGACTTCAGGTCTCCATAATTGGAGTTTATTTAAAGATAAATAAGATGATTTCATATATTGCTCGCAGATCATGCACTAGACGGTATGTTGCAGTATTAGCCTACTTCAACACTTAAACAAAACATCACTCTTTGTTTTATTATTATTATTATTATTATCCTGTCTCAAAACAGAAAATGAAATTGTAGTTGTTCTTGGCTGAGAAACACAAAACCTCTTTTTTTTTTTTTTTTTTTTTTTTCAAAACAAGAAACTAAGTTTTAATCTCTCAGCCTTGTCACATAAAACAAAACAGACAACCCAGCTCTCAGCTGGCTTTGGACTTATCATCATCAAGGACACAAAAAGAAAAAGAAAAAGCTGCTGCCAGAAACAGAGCAGAAGTGTGAGGAAAAAAAACTGAGCTCACAAACAGCTGCATGTGTGACCTTTAATATGCAGCTTCTGCTCTAAAAAACAAATAAAAATGTGTAACTTGCTCATCAGCTTGGTAGTGTCCACATATTTAATTCATTTTATTCAGCTTCTCAAACCTGTAGCTTTAGCTGTTGTATACAGGGTTTGGCTCATTAGTTGTTAGTATAGGTTTGCTCTTCATCTTAACAAAGTCTCATCTAAGATGACAGGTTTACAAGCAGGTCAGGTGTCTCTATGCACCTGATTAGTGTAGTTATTTCCTTATTTTCTTCATCTCCTATATCATTGTACTGAGTTTGAGCAAACCTTAAGCTTGAATCGGACTACTTTTAACAATCTTCCACCTCACATCATAACTGACTGAGGTGCCTCTTCCTATTAATAGTATGTCATTATTAATGTTATCATTGTATTGTTTTTCCTTTTTATAACAGCAATAGTATATCACAATACACTACTTTACTACTAATATACAATAGTATATTAGTTTATATTTTATTATGTATCCATCAAAGGCCGATGTGACCTGCAGTTTCACACCTTCCCAAGCTGGAGACATTTTCCTTGGCTGAACAATGACACAGCCTTAATATGCCTTATGCATCTCTCTTTTTATTTGATATATTTTGTGTGAATTATCTGGTTTCACGCATTCTATTCATTCAGCTTGGTTGTCTTCCCAATTTTGTTTCATTGCTTTAATTTAAGTTAACCTTAATTTAACCTTTTGTTTATTCCACTTCATTCCTCTTTCCATGCTTTAAAATATTACAACTCTTGTGTATGCTTTGATTTCTTTTTAGCTTCCTTTTCAGTATTTATTTCTGCTTGGAGGGTTTCTTATAATTTAGTTAATGCATTTTCCCTCCCACGTGGGACATTTAGTTTTCTTTGGATTTCTCCATCTATATGCACTAATTTGTCCGGCGCCTGGACATTTCTTTTCTAGCCACTGCTCGTCAGCAGTGAGTTTTGTTGCTTTATTTCCCATTTTCTTATTTGTTTTATATGTTTATTTCTACTTATTTTATTTCTTTCTTTATGTATTTAGCGCTTAGTAATACACACACACCTGCGGCGCTTTCACTGGCACGAGAACAGAGAGAGGTGGCTGACACGCCCTTCTACTTTTGAGCTATTCTCAAAAGCGGTGTCGACTTTATGTGATAAAACACGACCTTCCTCTCAGTTCGCCAGTACTTCAGCGACAGTAAACAAATCAGTGGAATAGTTCAGCCTCCTTATTGTGCTGTAAAAATCAACTTATTCCACCACAAAAATAGACAATAAAAGACAGACAGTTTCAACGTGCGTTCACGCTACCAGCTTCCTTAAAGCGAGCGTAGTGCTTCCAGCCTCTCTTGGGCGAGCTTATAGGCCTATTTTTACCCTTTCGGGGAGCTACCAATCATTCTTAGACGAGCTCAATATTTATTTTACTGCTTCCAACCCTCTGCGGGCGAGCTGACTACCAGTCCTCAAGACGAGCTTAATGCTTCCAGTCTCTCTTGGACGAGTCTATTTCTTTTAAGTTTCGTTTTCGTTTTTTGCGCAAACCTTTATTATCTCAAAGTAGTCTGTCTTACCTTGGCGCTGGTTTCTTCAGATGCACCTGATCAGCCCCCGACGGTGCGGACCGCTTGTAAAACGTTGACCAAGACCCGAATTCACGCTCTTGGGTTTTATCACGCGCCTAGTGCGTGAGCTGCCGGCAGACTTCAACGTGGGCTTCTCGCACCGACGGGACCTGGTGAGGCGCCTTCTGTGAGAGCTGCTTTAAATAGGCTGTCTCATCCGGCTTCGAAGGACCAAGAAATGTCGGGGGAAATCTCCCAAATAGAAGGCTGCCAAGGTAAAACAGAGACACAGTGAGACAATATAATCAATCACATGTACATGGGTGAACGTCTCGAGAGAGAGTCACACCAGTACACTTCTTTATTGCAGGTTATATAGGCATGTAGGTTACTCAACAGGGCGGAGGCAGTCTCCGCCTGTTCTCAGAATATAGATTGCAAATGCATATCTTGCTAAAGAATGTAGATTGCTTAACAGGCAAATGCATATCTTGCTAAAACGTTCAGTTCATACTTAGACTAAACATCTGCTTAAGTGGAACTTTCCGTTCCTCTTTACACAGAAACTTGTCTTCACAGGCATTTGATAAGCATAGGCAAGGCTTCATGTTTATCAGAGTGAATCGTCATTCAGAGTTTACACAATCACAAGCAAAGCATATTTGAATAATAAACAAAATCTTTTCACATGTTTATTCAGCTGTGTGAAAACCACCCGGGGGATTAATTAAGTTTTATTTTATCTAATCTAATCTAATAACATTAATCTCAGCTAAACCAATTTACTCACGAACAAATAAAACACTGAAAAAAGCCAAACAATAACATTTTTAGGTTATCTAAGTGACTTATATATTACGTTTAACTGGAGTAGCGAAAGACCGTGGTGATCTGAAAATGATGTGCTGGGAGTTTGCTGTTCTCGGCGGCTCCGGTGACCCTCGAGCTCCCGGCTAGCTGTCGAGCTGGTGGATTAACAGACGTCTCCAAAAACGTCGGAGCACTTTTGCAAATATGTGATGTCTTGATAAACCGAGCAGATATCTGAAGTTTACACAACTACATTCTTGTCTGAAAATATGTTAAAACTTTATTTTGTGACCCAGAAAGAGTAATAAGAGTAATATTAAAAACTCAGTAGCAGCCGCCGTTGTTGAAAACTGGAATTCGCTGGGCCGCGCTAGGAATTCTGGGATATGGTGGGCCACGAAGGACACACCCGGCCCATCTTTCAAATTCAGGGAAAAGGAGGACACATTTGTCAGCTGCATTCAGAGTAGTCTACGAATTTCGACAGCCTTCATTGCATCGCTGTGACGTAGTCGGCCTACAAATGCGGCCTCAGGAGGATGCAGCCCATGAATTTGGACACCCCCACTCACTCACTCACTCACCCCCTCCCTCCTGGCTCACAGCTTCTTCTACTTCTTGGTTGGCAACTAATGTTAAGGCGCATTACCGCCCCCTGGTTCACAGCTCAGTGGACATTTAGATGAGAAAATATATATTTCATTTTATTTTTTGTTTTTTTGCTTTTCTGTTTTCCCCCTGAGGGATTGCCACCTTAACATGGTCAGGGGGTTTGCGCGCCTTAGTGACCATAAAAGCTAGACCAGCGGAAGCTTAGCCTTCAGGTGGGACACCCAAGTTGGTCAGGTCTTAGGGTAGAGGCCTGACAAAGTGCAATCCAATTACATGACAAAAACAGTTATCCAGAGTAGGGCTGCCACAATTAGTCGAATAGTCACGATTACGTCGACTATCAAAATCGTCAACGACGAATTTAATAGTTGGCGCATCGTTTGAAGCGTTGTAAGATCCTGAAAGACGAGGAATAAGTAGTAGGGTTTAAGAGTGCAATAACCGACTGAAAAAAAAAGATGGCAGTTATGCATGTACAAGGATGGCCCAACCAGAATTCATAGCGCAGCCCAGCCAATTTGCCATTGTTGGAAATTTGTTTTATTATTACTCTTTCTGGGTCACAAAATAAACTTTTAAGATATTTTCAGGCGAGAATGTAGCTGTGTAAACTTAAAATATCTGCTCGGCTTATCAAGACATCTCATATTTGCAAAAGCGCTCCAATGTTTTCGGAGACGTCTGTTACCCACCAGCTCGATAGCTGACAGGGAGGTTGAGACTCACTAGAGCCGGCGAGAACAGTGAACTCCCGGCACATCATTTTCAGAGGTTTTTCACTACTCAGGTTAAACATCTGAATGGGCCCCGGTCTGGATGGGCCTGGGTCCCCTTGCCTTGGTGGGTTCCAGGGGGCGGGGGTGCCTACTGGGGTCAGCAGGGGGAGCTGGCCCCAGGGAGAGGCTGCTTGCCCTGCTCTTCCTTCTCTCCCCTTCCCCGACTGCCTCCCTCTTCCCGCTCCACCACACCCACCCACACATGCAGGGCCTTGGAGTGCAGGAGGCATCCCGCCCCCCCTTCTCTCCCCTTCTGGCCACCTGTGCCTCAGTTTTTTTTCCACAACTTAGACATCCACATTACTCACACTCTCATAACACATACATATAGGGCCTTGGGGGTGGGCATGTTACACAGCGTCCGGAGGACAGTCTGTATTCAACCTCACCTCTGGCGTCGATGCCCACCTCTTAATTTTAAATGCATGTAGACATTGAGGGTTCTCGGGAGAGGCCGTGCCGACACCTGCTTCTCGCTGGCAGAAAGCACCATGCCCTCCCGTGTTTTAAATACACTTTAGAACAACACGCAGCAACACTACACATGAGTGGAGGAGGTAGGTAGGTATGGGGTCTTCACTCACCCCTGTTCTCTGTTAGCCATCAGGGCGGAGGGGCTGGGTGGAGGAGTTGGCCGTCCGATTGGGTTCTGGGATATGAGGCCTCCCTGCTGCTGCGGGGCCCGGGACGGTCTGCTTGTCTCCACCCTACGGGAAAGGGTAACATCTCCTCTGGCTGCGAGGGTACCTGGACCTGGGGTATAGAGTATGTTTGGGGAGTGTGATTGTGTGTAGTACAATGTCCATTTGTGTCTGTCTTTACTTTGGGTGAGTGCTGAGTATTTGTATATATGTGCATGAGGGTGGGAATGCATGTTTGTGTCTGTGTGTGCCTGTTTGTCTGTGTCTATATGTCAGGTCAGATCTCTGACTCCACCTCTTTGGGAACATCCCAGGCCCTCCAAAGTATGGAGGCCTATCTCCCCTCACCACACTTTCTGCCGGTGGCTGATGCCCTCAGGCATCGGTGCGTTAGTGGTTCTTGGTGTGTGGGGCTGGGCGCTCAGGTATGTACCGGCTCACTCCGGGGTGTGGCGGCCCCTCAGGCCTCCGGCCACTGGGCCTGTGGCTCGGTTCACTCTGGCACAGCTGGCTTCTTTCTAATTTTAGAAAGAACCCAAAAAAGTGAATGTACACCAAATTTACTTTTTGCAGATAGAATACTTTAATTAGCCAATTTTAACAGGGGCAAGCCAAACCACTTAATCAAATAATAATAATCAGAACATCTTAATGATTTTAAAAATTCAAATTCATACATTTTTTTATATAATCAAAACAAAACTGAAATATCTGCTATCGGTCTTGAAGTTGTTTAGGAGAGGAGGGAGACAACTACCTGGCCGCAGATGAAGTCTTCTTCTAGCCATGCAAGATGAAGCCCATTTGATTCAATATAGAACTCCATTTAAAATTCCCAAAACTTCCTATAAATTCCAATTCAATATGGCGCTGGTGAGCATAGTAAATGCCAAAAATAATAAATTTAATTTACAGTCCACAGTGGTTTAGAAAAAGAAGGTCAAATCCTCTGGCTTTCTTGCTGTAAATCCAGGCTCTGAATCCATGGGTCTTCCACTCACCCAAAACTTGAAGAAATAATAGCTTACTAAGTCTGCAAAGGCCTTTTATACATGTTATTTTTTTTCTACGCCTTCCCTTATTAACACCATCATCCCCCCGTGTGACATTCACATTGTCCAGTGCTAAGCCACACCCAGGTTTCCCCCTCATTAATGTTCCACACAGATTAACTAGGGCAAAATTCAACCATTATAATTATTTCATCACAACAGTTACACTTTCTCAATCATTTACCACATGTACGTGTATTTGCCGTAGCTCAATCTCATTCTTAATCACAATGAATGATTAAGAAAGGGTGGATGTTAAGTCTTTTCATTTTTGCACTTTTGGGTAAATATGACCAGGGACAGGACTGGGAAGACAGAGAGGGATACATAGAAACTCAGGGTATACAATATAAACTGAAACCAAGAACAGAGTCAATAAAAATAAATATAATGAAAACCAGTAATGCTGTAAAAAGACTTGAATGTCACGAGCATAATGACATATAATATTTCCACCCTGAAACAAAAGTAATAGCTGGCATAATGCTCATAATGAGTTAGTTCAAATGTAAACTTCTCATCACAACTGTAACCCAGTGAGTCCTGGGTATGCCCTTGCATTTGATAAATGGACTGGTTCCTTATGTAGCACTTTTCTTCTCTTTCTGAGCACGTAAAGCACTTTATACAACTCATCCATATAAGCGCTTTTTTCTACATCATTCCTTTCTACCTAACATTCACATTCCAATTAATGCATCAGAGAGCAACTTGGGGTTACAACCTAGTAGAACAACCAGGGATCGAAGACCAAACCCTTGGATTATGCCCTTCTCTACCTCCTGAGCACCTAGGTTTCGTCCCAGTAGATCAAAAACCTCACCTAGGAGGTATCTAACCATAACATTATTTATCCAATTTTTAAAAGTTTCACAGCAAATGGTTCAACAAATCTATTGATTTAAGATGGAGTGACCTAGATCTCTAAAATGAAAAATATACTTGTTTAACAAAAATATGTTTAACAAAATTATTTTTACGTTGTAATCTGAGTGCCAGCTAGAAACTCCAGAAATTTGTTCTATTAGATTATCTAATAATATTGTGTGTGTGTGTGTGGGGGGGGGCCCATTCTGTCCCATTACTGTATTTTCCCTACTTTGCTTGCTTTCAGGTCACCTCCTATTGGCTATTTTATATTTGGAAAGTCTTGTTGTGAAGGGGCGAAGAATATTGCAGTAAGAGACTTCATATTTTCACAGCTTATTATTTACATCTCAGACTTTACATCAAGTTTAAAAAAAATCTCATAAACTGATTAAAATTGGTATGTGACCTTTAAGTACATGCAGTATACATACAAAAAATAAAGGGAAAAAAGTGTATTCTCCCCTATTAAATTTGGATTCTGGGACCTAATGAGAGAGCTGCGTGGTGTGCAGAGTTGTAGGAGGCAGCTAAAAAGCTGCACGAACTAAATCAGAATCAGAATGCAAATACTGCATTAATCTCTGAAAAAATTATGTGGCCACAGATGGTCCAAGACAGTAAGAACAGTAACTGATTAAAATATATTAAATCATACAATATATTACAAGTTACAAAATATAACATAATTGCTTTAATATAAATATTCAAGTATATAGCACAAATTAAATGTATATGGTTGAAATTGAGCTGCCCATGTTATCAAACTGTAAACATTATCCGGTACATGTTAATAAACTTCAGCTGCCCCATCCCCACCCCCCTGCCACCTGTTCCTAGATCAAAGACTTCCCAACAAACTGACCTCAATCAGTCTCAGCCCCCACCTCTCCTCGCCACTGTCACT
Source organism: Oreochromis aureus (assembly GCF_013358895.1). Classification (NCBI taxonomy): domain Eukaryota; kingdom Metazoa; phylum Chordata; class Actinopteri; order Cichliformes; family Cichlidae; genus Oreochromis; species Oreochromis aureus. Next base: position 6,294,508 of record NC_052950.1, read on the forward strand.
CAGCACCGGACACCCGCAGGGCTGCGTTCTCAGTCCCCTACTATACGCCCTGTACACATATGACTGTATACCAACCCAGCCAACCAATGTCATTGTTAAGTATGCAGATGAAACCACCGTGGTTAGGCTTATATCTGATGTAGATGAGACAGCGTACAGGGCAAAGGTAGAAAACTGAATGTCCTTAAAATAAAAGACCTCATAACGGACTTCAGGAGACACAGACAAGTCCAGTCACCTCTCATCAAAAATCGAGAACACATGGAATCTGTGTGTTTCAAGGTTTCTGTGCACCCTCATCTTATCTGATCTCACCTGGACCCACAACTCAAATGCCCTTGTAAAGGACCAACAACAGCTGTGCTTCCTCCACGTCATTAGGAAGAATAAACAGGACTAGAAGCTGCTGCTGGCCTTCTACCGCTCCTTAGTTGAGAGAGTACTCTCCTAGTGCATGATTGTTTGATACGCAGGGGCCACAACTGAAAACAGGAAGGCTGCCCAGAAGGTAATTAATACTGCCCAAAAATTCCTTTCTCAGGATAAACAGGGCCATCACAGTAGACCCCTTGCCACCCACCACCTGTTTGACCCTCAACCTTCTGGTTGGCGTCTCGGGTCAGTTAGGCACTTCTTGACTGTATATATTTCTTCTGTTTGTTATGTATCCCTGCTATCTTACTATTTATATTTTATTCCTGCACAATTAGTCCCATAATTTCGCTGTACATACAATTTTGATGATGTTCAATGACAAAAAGGGCTATTCTATTCAATTCTGTTGATCGTAATAAATGACTGCCTGGTATAATAAGAAGCCTTGTTTAGAAATGTGGAATGCTTCTCTGAGCCACTATTTCACTGAATATCACTATCAAAGTTTGAAGCCTCAGTACAATTATTCAATTCAATTCAATTTAATTTTATTTATATAGCGCCAAATCACAACAAAAGTCGCCTCAAGGCGCTTCATAGGTACAGAGAAAAACCCAACAATCATATGACCCCCTATGACCAAGCACTTTGCCGACAGTGGGAAGGAAAAACTCCCTTTTAACAGGAAGAAACCTCCGGCAGAACCAGGCTGAGGGAGGGGCGGCCATCTGCTCCAACCGGTTGGGGTGAGAGAAGGAAAACAGGATGAAAGACATGCTGTGGAAGAGAGACAGAGGTTAATAACAGATATGATTCAATGCAGAGAGGTCTATTAACACATACTGAGTGAGAAAGGTGACTGGAAAGGAAAAACTCAATGCATCATGGGAATCCCCGGCAGCCTACGTCTATGGACTACTTGCACTAAGGCATGTGACTTATTTCCGTTTCCAAATACAACCGCTTGAGCGTTTCCGGTATGTTTGTTTATCTATCGGTAGCTACGCTAATGTCACTTCAGAATGACTATAAAAAGGAAAGTATTTAAAACAGAACATTTTCAAAAACAGGAGAAGAAATACTCCGAGCATTGCTGTGTCCCACTTTGTTCGGCTTCAGCCAAATTTAACAGCATACTAAGTTTTCATGACTTTCCGACCCATTCCGACTTGAGAAGACAATGGCTGGTAAACATACGCCGGGATCATTTCACGATTACCTCTCACACCAGGGTCTGCAGCAGACACTTTGCCAGTGATCAACTCATAGAGCCAACAACCCTTGATGGTCGAAGGCGGCTTATTAAAGGTGCTGTACCAACTCTTTTTGAGTGGAATGGGTATAAAGTTGAACCACCGCGGCGTAGTGTTTGGGAGAGAACGGAGCGACGCCCTGAACTAGTTCCTCCTGACGATCAAGAAGAGCACAGTCTTACAAGAGATCATGACTACTGCTCAGTCCCTGAGCTGTCTGCATTGGACATATCTGCATCAGCTGCAGAAGACCTGTCCAAAGACGTGGAGACTCTGAGGAAGGAAATACAGGAGTTACGTGTCCAGCGAGAATTTGGGTTACAGCGTTTTGCTGGCTCTGACACTGACATCCGATTCTACACCAGGTACACCTAAGCTCTATTCAAGCTAACTGTTTAAAATATACCAAGGTCACCATCAGTTAAATTTCGAAAGTGTTTCCAGTCTTAATGAAAACAAAATAGATATTTACTTTTTCTCTGCTGATTGTATGTTTCATGTAGATGCTTTAGTATTTAAACAATATCCTAATGCTACAGGTAAAATACAACACCAAATAGACTCTTAATCAGACTGTGTTATACAGCATACCATTAGCATATTTGTCACAGTTTACATTATTTTTATGTCAGTGTGTAATGTTAACTAATGATTGACACAATGTTTGTCTCTCTCGTGAATAGATTTCCAAGCTATGATCATTTGATGGCATTTTGGTTTTTGATTGAGCCTTGCATCTACAAAATGATCCGGGTTTCAAGAGCCAAGTCAGCTGCCAATAGGAACGAAGAAGTGTTGACACAATGCATCAATGGTAGGTTATGGGTTTGTTGGTAGTTAGAACTAAAGGTGTAATGTTAATGTATTTATGTACAATAACATTACATTATGTACAATAGCATACATACAAAGGTGTATATATGCTAAAGGACTCAGCATCCTTTAGATACATATACCTGTGTACTACAGCACCTCATTGTTTACCCCATGGTACAGTATGGTATGCATAACCATTACAAAAGATTTAGCCAAGAAAAGCATAATTTTACTAGTTCATAGCTTAAGGAGTAACATTTTCCCTTTTGTTTTCACCTTCCAGAGGCAGCTGCTACAGCCAATTGACGAGTTCTTTCTTTTCCTGGTTTTCCTGTCAGCTGGTTTGAAGAAGAGGGACCTGGCACACCGATTTAACATACACCAGTCCACAGTGAGCTGCATTATTGCAACATGGACAAATTTTCTTGCCACTGCACTGGGGTCTCAATGCATCTGGCTTACACGTGAAGAAGTGCAAGCTTACCTCCCTGAGGAATTCAAAGATTTCTCAGACACCCAGATAATCCTTGACTGTACAGAGCTGAGGTGTCAGACACCATCCTCACCACTTCTGTGAAAGTGAAATGTACTCTTCGTACAAATCCCACTGTACAGTGAAAGCCCTGGTTGGCATAGCTCCACATGGTCCAGTGACATTCATTTGTAATCTGTATGCTGGTTCGGTTAGTGACAAGGAACTATTCAAACAATCAGGCATTGCTGAGAAGTTGACTGAAGACATGGCAGTGATGGTATATAAGGGCTTCCTAATCACCGATTGTTGTAAATGCAAAGTGTACTGCCCACCTTTTCTATCTAAGCAGAAGCAGATGCCAGCATACCAGGTTAAGGAGACGCAGGCCATAGCCAGACTCAGGGTACATGTGGAGCAAGTCATTAGGAGGATAAAACAGAACAAACTTTTTGATAGCATTATTACCATGTCACATGTTTACAATATCAACCAACTGTTTGCAGTAGCATGCATGCTGTCAAATTACCAGAACACAGCATTAGTTAAAAAATGGGTTAAGTGAGACAATATGGACTTTTCCCAAGACACCAGTGCCAGTACAAGGAACTTATGGAAAATGACCTGCAGCTGAGGCCACTACAGTTGCATTTCTTCCTTGACAAAACTTGATTACAGAACTGGTACTTGAGTGCTGATAGTTGAGTTCCAGTTATTGATCATTCTAATTCATTGCAAATGTTGAATGTTAATAATACTTTTTAATTATACTACTATATTACTATTCATATTCAACAAAATTGTTTATCAAAATTATAAAGTAAATCACTAAATCGTTTCAAAATCATAGGTGACATCGTGCTTTTGTAACATCCAAAATACCATTTGTCATTTTCTTCATTCAGTTGTGTTATTGTCTAAATGTATGTCAGTATGCTAGGCATGGATTTTTAAATACTTACCATGTAAATAAGTTCTGCACAAATTCAATGTTTTAATGTGTGTTTCTAAAAAATGAAATTGATGCCATTGCTTAAATAACAGTTTATTGATTTCACATAAAAGTAACATGTAACAACAAAAAAATTCATGAAATACATTGCAAATAAAACATCAGTTATTTTGTTCCAGCCAGCCTGAAGGATCTGTTTTCCTTTTTGCTGTTTTCACTGTTCATTTTTCCAAACGCAGGTATCTTGGCATATATATGTAAAAAAAAAAGAAGTAGTCAGCCTTTTCTCTGATTGCAATGTGCACATCTGTATCCATGTATATTCTTTGCACTAGGTAGTCCTCTTGTGCCCACACAACAAAGTCACACCACTGCATCCCACTGATGAGCAGTTGTCCTTGCACTTGCCAGTAATATGCGTGGCTCTTTTTTAGTTTAGGGGTACCACATTCCATCTGCACATATTTGCAGTCAATAACGTTTTGTACATTGGGACATTTGAATTCAACGAGGCCAAACTGGGGGTATTCATTGGGGTCAAAAACAACACCATCAGGAGATGCAGCAAGCCAGGAGGCAATGGGGTGAATGACCAGGCCACAGGGTGAGTAGTTAACATTCATTAGCCTACTATACTCTGCTGCTATTGCAGGCTCCATCTCAGTTCCTCTCCTCATGTCTGCTGTCTGCCTTGTTCCCTTCAATATACGCTCTGCTAGTGACTCTGCCGAGCTCTGGCCTCTGACGTGACACACCTCCCGAAACTTAGAGGCAGTCACTCTGAGCCTGCAGAGCTGATGCCACTCAGATGAAGAGCTTTGCTCACGTGTAGCTTCCTCTATTTTGTGAGCCATTTCCAGAGTTACAGACAAGCTTTTCAGATGCAGAAGCTCTTCTTCTGAGCACACAAACACACAATCTGATGGCAAGATGTCATACCCCTCCAGAGGCAAGTGCGGGGTTGGTGGTGCATCACGGTGTAGTGTGATGTACCGGGTTGTCAAAACCAGCTGCTGATATGACAGAACACTGCCCTCCTGCACCAGCCCAAAAGCACTTTCCACAAGGGGCTTGTCAGGTGTCATGTTCATTGTGGTCACAAGTGGCCTGTCCTCAATATTAAATTTTGCATATGCCTCCGTTATTCTGAACAAGCAAGGATCTGGTAATGGAGCCACCATGACTCTGTAGAAGCCACTCCTAAAGAAAACATCAATGACAATAATGCAAGGAAGAAGGTTATTATACTGAACAACAACTAAACTAAAAACTAAAAGGTGTAAAAGAGTGGTGCATAAGTTAGAGACTGGGATGTATATGTACATGACTGAGTTAGCCGTCTTCAGAAAGTGTAATGTTGTATGTAAATTAATATATATTCTGACACATGTATGTATGAACAAATAGCAACATGCATTTGTAACACAGGAAACCAAATTTTACAAATCTAATTACCGTACTCCAGTCTGGGCCATCCTATTTGGTACCGGCTTAGTGAAGATCATGGAGTTGATGGGTCCTGGCTTCACACCCTAACAGAAGACACATTTACTATGGATGGTGTTGCTGTTCATATGTAAACATGGACTAATTCAAAAACTTTAACCTCATTTAAATTACCACTGTCCGTGGCTTGTGCCATTGCTGTTCAGATTCCGTGCAGCTATGCACAGGGGGGACAACCGGCACTCTGAGTTGTGAGTAGTGTGCTGTTTGGAAGAGCAGTGCCACAGTGTGATTGCACATAACAGCGCCTGCCACACAGGAGCACTGGGTATGTGTCAGTACCACTGGCGATGAATCCAGAAGCTTAATCTACGAAGAAAGAACGAAAATTAAAAATGTAACATCATCTTCATGGAAGAGCCGAACAGGAACATAGTTCAGTGTTATGGTTACTGACCCCTACAGGCTTACCCTCCTAAATGCTTAGTGTTTCCTTCTCTCCCTATTAAAACAACTTGACCATCCTTGATAACTGTAATAACTTAGATTGTGTATACTTGCAGTATTAACTTGGTGTCAAATGTTTCTGATCACCCAAACACACGTTGATTAAACTATCTGACTAGTCAAATTAGGAGTGATAAAGCAGGGAGACAAGGAAAACATTTAAGTTGATGGGCCTTTAGGAATGCACTTAACTAATGCTTAAATGAACTGAACCCCACTGAACAGGGATTAACAACTTTACACAGCTTCCTGCCTACACTTAGTCTGTGTGGTGCCTCACTCTTCCTCATTGACCTGTAGCACAGGGCTCTCACACCGATCTCCCCTGACAACCTGTCTTTATTGGACACTGAATAAAGACACAAGTACCATTAGCATTATTTCTGTATTACTCATGTCAGCACGTCTTAAACATATGTACTTTAGACTTAGCAAGAGTAGCATTAGGTAGTTAACTACCTCCTTAGTTAGTCAACTACCTAATGCTATTATAACAGTGTCTAACAACAAAAGTGACATTAGTTAAGAAAACCTCAACTATAGTTTCGGACGACATAAAACACCATTTAAGAAAACATGTAATGTAGAGAATTGACATCAAATGAAGGACATAGCGGAGTAACGTAGTGTTTGCATTTGACGTTAGCTAATGTTTCTTTGTCGGTTAATTTACGTTTTCTTACCTTGGTAGCTGTGTATATATGATGCAGCATATAACTTAAATCATTTATCTAATTTGCTGGCTGGGGTAGTCGTCACTCTGCAAATCCGATGAACATCAGTGATGTTCAATTTTGGGAGCTCTTGTAGGCAGCGAGTGTAGAACGTCGCCATGGTTTAACCATAGCGGAAGCACTGGGGCAGGACTACATAGAACGCGGAAGTGATTGTGCAAGTAGTCCATTGCAGCATAACTAAGGGAGGATTCAGGGTCACCTGGTCCAGCCCTAACTATATGCTTTAGCAAAAAGGAAAGTTTTAAGCCTAATCTTGAAAGTAGAGATAGTGTCTGTCTCCCGAATCCAAACTGGAAGCTGGTTCCACAGAAGAGGGGCCTGAAAACTGAAGGCTCTCCCTCCCATTCTACTTTTAAATACTCTAGGAACAACAAGTAGGCCTGCAGTGCGAGAGCGAAGTGCTCTAATAGGGTGATATGGTACTACAAGGTCATTAAGATAAGATGGGGCCTGATTATTTAAGACCTTGTATGTGAGGAGCAGGATTTTGAATTCAATTCTGGATTTAACAGGAAGCCAATGAAGGGAAGCCAAAACAGGAGAGTACTGTCAGTACTCTTGCTGCAGCATTTTGGATTAGCTGAAGGCTTTTCAGTGAGTTTTTAGGACATCCTGATAATAATGAATTACAATAGTCCAGCCTGGAAGTAATAAATGCATGAACTAGTTTTTCAGCGTCACTCTGAGACAGGATTTTTCTAAATTTAGAGATAAATGGAAGAAAGCAGTCTTACATATTTGTTTAATATGTGCATTGAAGGACATGTCTTGGTCAAAAATGACTCCAAGGTTCCTCACAGTGTTACTGGAGGCCAAGGTAATGCCATCCAGAGTAAGAATCTGGTTAGATACCATATTTCTAAGATTTTCAGGGCCGAGTACAATAACCTCAGTTTTATCTGAATTAAGAAGCAGAAAGTTAGCGGCCATCCAGGTCTTTATGTCTTTAAGACATTCCTGCAGTTTAACTAATTGGTGTGTGTTATCTGGCTTTATGGATAGATAGAGCTGCATGTCATCTGCATAGCAGTGAAAAACCCTGTGGAACAACATAATTGACCTTAGTGTGTGAAGAGGACTCTCCATTTACATGTACAAATTGGAGTCTATTAGATAGATATGATACAAACCACTGCAGTACAGTACCTGTAATACCTACAGCATGTTCTAATCGCTCTAATAGGATATTATGATCAACAGTATCAAGCACTGCACTAAGGTCTAGCAGGACAAGCACAGAGATGAGTCCACTGTCAGAGGCCATAAGAAGATCATTTGTAACCTTCACTAAAGCCGTTTCTGTGCTGTGATGAGCTCTGAAACCTGACTGAAACTCTTCAAATAAGCCATTCCTCTGCAGATGATCTGTTAGCTGTTTGACAACTACTCTTTCAAGGATTCTTGATATGAAAGGAAGGTTGGAGATTGGCCTATAATTAGCTAAGACTGCTGGGTCTAGAGATGGCTTTTTGAGTAAAGGTTTAACTACAGCCACCTTGAAGGCCTGTGGTACATAGCCGATTATTAGAGATAGGTTGATCATATTTAAGATCGAAGAATTAATTAATGGCAGGACTTCTTTGAGCAGTTTTTTAGGAATGGGGTCTAAAAGACACGTTGATGGTTTGGAGGAAGTAATTATTGAAGTTAACTCAGAAAGATCAATTGGAGTAAAAGAGTCTAACTTAACATCAATGGTACTAAGAGTAGCTGTAGAAGATATTACATCTGTGGGATGATTATTGGTAATTTTTTCTCTAATGATAAGAATTTTATTTGTGAAGAAGTTCATGAAGTCATTACTAGTTAGCGTTAAAGGGATGCTAAGCTCAAAAGAGCTCTGACTTTTTGTCAGCCTGGCTACAGTGCTGAAGAGAAACCTAGGGTTGTCCTTATTTTCTTCAATCAGTGACGAATAGAAAGATGTTCTGGCTTTGCGGAGGGCTTTCTTATAAATCAGCAAACTATTTCTCTAGGCTAAATGATGATCCTCTAAATTTGTGACACGCCATTTCCTCTCCAGCTTACGAGTCATCTGCTTTAGGCTACGTGTTTGAGAATTATACCACGGAGTCAGGTACTTCTGATTTGAGACCTTAGTTTTCACAGGAGCTACAGTATCCAGAGTCATACGTAGTGAGGAGGTAAAATTATTAACAAGATAATCGACCTCTGTTGGGGTAGCGTTCAGGTAGCTGCTCTGCTCTATGTTGGTACAGGGCATTGAACATGATAACAGTGGGTGGATTATATTATTAAACTTAGTTACAGCGCTTTCAGAAAGACATCTACTGTGATAACGTCTACTCTCCACTGCTGTGTAATCAATTATTGTAAATGTAAATGTTATCAGGAAATGATCAGACAGCAGAGGGTTTTCAGGAAACACTGTTAAATGTTCAGTTTCTATTCCATATGTTAAAATAAGATCTAGAATGTGATTAAAGTGGTGGGTGGGTTCTTTTACATTTTGAGAGAAGCCAATTGAGTCTAATAACAGATTAAATGCCATGTTGAGGCTGTCATTAGCATCTACATGGATGTTAAAATCACCCACAATAATTATTTTATCTGAGCTGAGAACTAAATCAGATAAAAAGTCTGAGAAATCAGAGAGAAACTCTGTGTAAGGCCCAGGTGGACGATATATGATAACAAGTAACACTGGTTTCTGAGTTTTACAGCTGGGGTGGACAAGGTTAAGCATCAGGCTTTCAAATGAATTAAAAGTCTGTCTTGGTCTTTCGTTAATTAATAGGCTGGTGTGAAAAATTGCTGCCACACCGCCCCCTCGGCCTGTGCTTCAAGATTTCTGGTAGTTAGAATGACTCGGGGGTGTTGATTCATTTAAACTAACATAATCATCCGGCTGCAACCAGGTTTCTGTAAGGCAGAGTAAATCGATTTGTTGATCAATTATTAAGTCATGTACTAACAGAGACTTGGAGGAGAGAGACCTAATATTTAATAATCCACATTTCACTGTTTTACTCTTTGGTTCAGATGTGGATACTGTATTGTTCTTTCTTTGTGATTTTTTATGTTTAAGTTGTTTATTGCTGGTTTTTAGTTTGTTTTTTGTCTGTTTGGGAGCTGACACAGTCTCAATGGAGATGGGTTTTTATCCAACTTATCCAAAGCACAATTGCTTTGGACATTTCAGTGTTTCACAAATAAGAAATACAATTTTGTTTAATTCTGCACTTCCCAGTTCTAGTCATAATACTAAGCCATAAAATTTAATCACATCTGTTTTCAATACAAACAATTCCATCTTATTTATATAACACCAAATCAAAATCAAAGGTGCTACTACAGGAATACAGAAAAAACATAGATGACCCCCTTTTGAGCAAGCACTTTGGCGACAATGGGAGGGGAAAACTCCCTTTTGACACCTTCGGCTGAACCAGGTTCAGGGAGGGGCAGCCCTTTGCTGCGACCAAATGGGAGTAAGGGGAGGGAAACAAGACAAAAGACATACTGTGGAAGAGAACCAGAGATTATTTATAAATTTGGCCAGATTTCTGCAAATGAGAGCTGCTCCATTCAAACTGAGATGGATGCCACTTATCCTAACAAGACCAAGGTTTTCTCAAAATTTCTCAATTACCTATAAAGCCCACATCATTTTTGGAAGAAGGTTAACCCAGCACTATCTTCAAAAGAATACTCCAGACCTTTCTCCCATTTGGTTCTGACAATAAGTGATTCGTTCTCTGAGAGAGTTAAGATCTCAAGCACATGGTGTGTTAACAGTTTTGAGGTGATACTGAGATAAGGGCTATTTGTTGTAGGTTACGATGTCTTGTTAAACAGCTGGAGAAGGGAGAAGCATCTGTGGTGGAGCTGAAGAAAAACCTGGAGTTTGCAGCCTGTCTCCTTGAATCTCTCTGTTCTGAGGAAAACAGGTAAGGAGCTTTCAGCTAATTTTCCCACGTATAGACTTTAATCAGTGGTGGAAAAATAAAATAGTCAGTATTACAATAACACAATGTAATATTCACAATGCAATAAAGCATTTTAAAATGTTGCGCAACACCAAACATATGAGGCCTGGGGGCTTGAGGGTCCTGCGCAGTATCTTTGCTGTTCCTAGGAGTGTGCTCTTCTGGACAAAGAAGTCTTCCTCTGCTTGTCCACCACTACTATGTCCGGGTGGTTAGCCATCACCAGCTTGTCCGTCTGTATCTTTAAGTCCCACAAGATCTTAGTTTGGTCATTCTTGACTAGCCTAGGGGGCGTCTCCCATTTTGACCAGTTTTCATGGCCTCGGGCATGACAGAAATGACAGTACTGCTCCTTGTGGCTGTCTATCTTGTATCCAAGCATCTACTGTTCACTGTGGTATAGATCAGCTCATTAGTCTCATTAATGGTCGCAGCAGGGATTGTGCGTAGTGCTGCATTCACGTCTTATAGTAGAGGGTATGTCACATAACCTTGGTAACCGGCTAAAGAGGGTCCAGGTTTCCACCTTCACTATGATCCTATGTTTTATGTCAGTTCCTCTCGCACTTAACAATCCTGAGCACTAGTTGTTTCGCCATCAGTCTGGCTGGGTATTGAAGGTCCCACATCCTCTTTATGTAACCCCTTATGGGTTACTTGCCCAGTAGCTTAGCAGCATTCCAACAGCGTCCTCATCTCTTCTAAACTTGTGTCTTCATGTTCCAGTAGCCCACCTCTCATCTGTCACAGGCTGTAGTAGGACTCAGGCGCAGAGCAGAGTTCAATGCAAGGAACAACGCTTATTTACAAAGTCACCAAGTGCAGATATATACAGTGCACTGTAAAATCTAATTAGTTCACAGAACTCAAAAAACTATGCAAACTCGTTGCCTCAGAAAAAATTGAGTAAAGTTTTACTTAAGATGATTAAACTAGGGCAACTTGCCCATTTTGAGTACAGAGTAAAAACCTATTTAGTTTCCAGAACTCAAAAAAAAAAAAAAAAAAATGCAAACTCGTTGCCTCAATAAAAAAAAGTAAAGCTTACTTAAGACTGTTAGGACAACTTATTCATTGCAAGTATGCAGTATTAAGAATAACTTGATATTTCTGACTGTACAATACTAATTGTTAATGTTAAAATCAGCCCAACTATTTTCAAATGCAAGAAAGTATAACAGCCAACATACTGGACATTGTTCTCTTGAACAACAAACAATTCTATTGCCATTACTGTTATAATCTTACAATGAAACAAAGTCTCTGATTTAATTATTCTGAAAATAAGTTTAGGCCTACCACAAGTTTGTTTTGTACTTATTATATAATCAAAATAAAATATTTGTTGTTCTGTCACAAGTGCAGTCTCTAATTTAAACAACACATTTGTTTTTCATTCCAACACAGGCGCTGGAATGTTGTAATATTTTAAGGATGGCTTGTTTCCAGTCCAGGTATTACTGCCTGAATGACTATCACAGATCGAGGTGATCCAAATGTAAGTGCAGAAGAAAGTCTTTAACTTCCCTTAAGTACAGTGGCAGTGGATGTGGGTTGGAGATGCAATGAGCTTGAACCTGCAGGCCACCATCTTCACTGACCACACCATCTGTGACGGAGGACTCATCTCTCCTGGTGTCCTGCAAGCAAACAATCATATTTTTTGGAAAATGAACTTAATTGCTTTCTTAAAACATTTTTTTCTGCATTTGGTATAGAAAATACTCCAATTTAGACAATCTCAGGCTCCCTCCCCACCAGAGAGGTGACATTCAATGTCCCACTTGTCAGACTGGATAGCCCTGACCACCACCCGACACACAATAATGTCATGAAAGCATCATTTTAAAAAGGGCTATGCAAACATGGTAAATAACTTTCATTCTAATGATCTGCAAAATGATTTGGGCACAAAACAAATTTTGCTGTTAGAAAACTTGTACACTTCACTGTATACAGTGTAGACCCTCTAAACTAAGTTTGGGGGGATGTGATCTTTCAAGAAATGCAGACCAAACTGTTGTTGTTTGTTTACTTACACAGCATTTCTTGTAGAATTAACTGGAGTCACCAGCAACAGCATAGTGCAGTTATATCTCAAGTCTAATAACAGAAAACAGGAAAAGATCAGTAAAGAAACAACTTCCCCAAACCAAAGCACAAATAAAACAATAAGTAAAACAGGCTGATCTAAAGTATGATTAAAGTTCAGCCTGATTAATACAAATGTCACTGACAATTGCTAATATATTGGAAAACCAAAATACTTACCACTGAGTTGATGTCTTTCTGTCCAACAGCAGGAGTGCTGGTCCCGAGCCTCAAAGATAGTAAGAAGCAAGCAGAGGGAGAAAAAAAAAACAGAAAATTTTTTAGAAGCTGATTTGAACCTTAATGGCTATGCAATCATTATAACTTACAACACAGAAGGTCAATGTAGACCCCATACAACCAAATTAGACTAACACACATCTACTACTGTGTCTGAATGTGTGGTATTGACACTGTCAGCTTAGGCCTAAAGAGATAGGTGGTCTTTTTTTAGACACATAATTTAAATATAATCATTACATGCTTGTTAAAAGCCAACTTCCAATATATCAAGTTTCTAATAAGCAAAATGACCAGATAATGACACAAGTTAAATTCCATAGTTGGATCATAAGAAACATTATTCTTTAGAAGGACAAGCTATATTACTTTATTCTCAAGTATAAAGACAACCTAGACTTTAACCATTTAACAAGCCACTAATCTGGATTATAGCTTTCACAACAAAACTTGTTTTTAAACACATTTTTTAACAAAAATACTATTGTTATTATTATTATTTAAATTGTAATTAAACCGAAAAGTGGTTAAATATAAAAGCAGTTTGCTTATGTTGTTAAAGAAAGGCTAGATTTGACATGCCACAGATGTTCAAAAGCTGCCACAAAGCATAAAAGAAAAAAAATAGACATCTCCGAAAACGTCAGAGCATTTTTGCAAATATGTGATGTCTTGATAAATTGAGCAGATATTTTAAGTTTACAGAGCTACATTCTCGCCTGAAAATATCTTAAAAGTTTATTTTGTGACCCAGAAAAAGTAATATTTAAAAGTTTGTTAGCTGTGCTCCTCCGCCATTGCCGTGTTTGAGTTTTGGACGAATTGCATTCTGGGATATTTAGCTGTACTAAGTCCCTCGAAGTCCACACAAGTCAACACCGATACGTGCTCGATAAAACGGGAGGAGCAAAAACACATCCCGGATTTTTTCACGTTCTCGGCTTCATGTGTACCTTGAATTGGAACAGTACTTGGTCTCCCACGTATCAAAAGTCCACGAGACCAGTGTTGCCAACTTAGCGACTTTGTCGCTATATTTAGCGAGTTTTCAGACCCCTTAGCGACGTTTTTTTCTAAAAAGCGACTAGCGACAAATCTGGCAACTTCTTCTGGTGTTATTGGAGACTTATTTATGACGACTTTTTGACATGAAAACGCGTATCGCTCTTACTCTCAACAAGCAGCGGTGCTGCCATGGGCACCTCACCCGTGCCAAAGCACTCACAGGCGGAGGATAGTCCTCCCCCAGCTGCTATCAGGGCAGGAGATGTTCACACCTATGCCTCCAAACGGCAAATGAATCGCGCACGAGCGAAGCCGCTGCTCCCGCAATGACTGTAACGCAGTCAGTTCTTCTTTTACTGTTATGTTGTTTTGTGGATCACAAGGTTTTAAACTACTTATAAACACACACTCACACACACACACAAAGTAACTCCACCAGAGTGCCAATTTCGGGTCACTTTTGCCGGTCCAAACCCGGATAAAGGAGCAGGGTTGGAATTATGACATTAAAAAACAATAATTACTAAAAGAAATTTAATTTGTACTTCTAAATAAATTCTAACTGCATTTAGGACGTTTTTTACTCACTTTATGTCTCTTCCACGATGTTATTTCTCTCTCCAACAACGTAGGTTACAATTACATTAGCGTGACCAATTATGCAAATTAGGCGATGACGTCATTTAGTGACTTCCTGCGACTTTTAGGACAGCCAATAGCGATTTTCCTTACTGAGGAGTTGGCAACACTGCACGAGACCACAAGTACACACAAGTACGCATACACAGGCTTCGACAACTGCAGCCGACAAATACGATCCTCCTTTTCCCCAGATTACCCTTTCTGGGTCACAAAATAAATTTAAGATATTTTCAGGTGAGAATGTAGCTGTGTAATGCTCAAATATCTACTTAATTTATCAAAATATCACATATTTGCAAAAGTGCTTTGACGTTTTCGGAGAGCTCTGTTATCCACCAGCGCGATAGCTGACCGGGAGGTCAAGGCTCAATAGAGCCGGCGAGCACAGCTAACTCCTGGAGTATTGTTTTCAACCCCCCTGTGGTCTTTTGCTACGAAGGTTAGACATGATATATATAGTTAGTTATGGCTATGGATTGAAAATACCCCCCAGACCCCACGCCACCCTTAACGGCTGCACCTCCCGAAAAATTTTGTCTGGGCTCTTATCTCACTTTTTTATTTCAAACAGTCAACATAAAATTTCACATACATATTTTATATTAGGTTTTTAAGGCTGTGGGGTTCATTTTTAAGCAACATGAGCCCAGCGGCAGCAGCAATGCTAGGCTAACACTAACTAGCTAGCAAGATTATAAACCTGGTGCTAAACTAAGAGAAGCAACAAAATCAGTTTGAATAAGAGTAAACATTTACTCACCAAGTCAGTGTATCAGGTAAAGATCCACAGCAATGACAACAATAATATCTTGAGCTGAAGCTTCTCCAGGTTTGCTCAACATATTCCAGAAAAAAAATGCTGACACTATGAACATCCGGACTGATCCGTGTTAGAGAGGAGGACGGTAGTGACGTGGCATTTTCAAAACACATCTTTCATCCTTCCGCACTGAGAAGCAAAATTTCCAGCTTACTTAGTTTTTCTAAGTTAAGACAACTCAAATAAATTGAGTTGATCAGCGTTTTTGCATAAAAAGTACTGGTAACTTACTTAAATTGAGTTCTAATAATAAATAGATAAAAATTGAGTTCAGCCTACTTAATATTTTTAATTAAACACAATATTAGATTTTACAGTGTGGGGGGAATAGCGGGGATCCAAGGTCCAAAGGGAAAGTCCGGGAAGGGAATCACATTCACTCTCGCTCCTCTCTTCACAAAGGTTCACACATCGGGTGGGTCACGGGTCCGGCGAAACTGTGCACAGGTAAAGGTCGGTTACGCTGTAACGCAGAAAATCACAAGGAAAATTCACAGAGCTAGAGATACACAATGAGATTCCCTAACGTGTCTTGCACAATCATCCAGCGATGAGACTGTCTGCGTCCCGGCCTTAAGTGTCCAACCCGTAATTGGAGCCTGATGAGAGACAGGTGTGTGTGCGCCGAGGGCGGGAGCCTGCAGTGAGCTCCGCCCAGGCAGGGAGGCGAGAGGAGAATGTACACAAAAACACATGTGGCCTTGTGGGGCCGGCCGGGCAGACACGGTGACCATGACATCATCAGTGTGTCCTGGTTCCTGAACACTTGATGCAGACCCTGTTAATCCAGGTGACATGTGAGTCAGTATGGCTTCAGTTTTTTTTTGTCTCTTGCTTATATCCGAGGAAGGCTTGGTTAAAATTGGGGGGGGGGGGGTCGTCTAGCCTAGGGACCCTTACTGGATAAAGATGCTCTGGTTGGGACTTGAATTCCTGACCTGACCCTGAAGTTTCAAAGGTGTCTAGTTTTACCAGCATAGAGGATGGCACTGGCCACAGCATACTCATAAAAAGTCCTGAGCATTGTCACTCACGGGTTTCTCTACAAATAATTTTCATTTATTTTATTTTATTTTATTTTATTTTATTTTATTTTATTTTATTTATCTTTGGTCACAACTTGCCATTTTAAAGTGCTGTTTTAATTAAAGTTGGCTTGGCTTGGTTCATTTAAGATGAGGATGATAGATTAATTATTTTAGAAGATGAAAATGTACATTCACTGTTTTTGCAAATGGTCTTGCAGACAACTGGGGAACCAAGATGATGAGCTGAGTGATATCCAGTCAGACTCTGTACCACTGGAGGTTCGTGACTGGTTGGCCTCCACTTTTACACGGCAGAGAACCCTGTTGCTGCACCACAGTGAAGACAAACCACACTTTCGCAGCATCGTCCGTGCAGTACAGGCTGGGATCTTTGTGGAGAGGTTTGGCTTAAGACAACTAGTCAAGTTACAAGTCAAAATACAAGTCAGTTTAACAAGTCAGCATAGTGTTAAAATCTCCCAATTCTTTTGATCTTTGGGCTAAAGGAAGGACAATACTCGGTGTATAAATGCTCAATCAACAATTATTTATTTCCATACAATTTAACACTTATGAGCACAAACCATCCGGATGGGGAGACATGCATGAAGAGGGTCACAGCAAATCTCAAAACGGTGGAGGGTTACTCAGCCTCTTATAGCCTCTAGTGGCCCCCACCTAGTCGTAAAATCCTAAACATTCAATTCTTTCTCTCTTACGGCGCCGAAGTGGCGGCCTTGGCTCCCTGTTTTATCTCCTCCTGATGAGATGGGGCAGAAAACCTCTCCGGTATGTTCTGTTCTCTTCTAATCAGACAAATAAGGCCATAACTCTCTGAAAACGGTATTTCTTATAACTCCGCAGTATAATGCATCATAAAACAATATCATTCATTCACAGTAAATCAACAGTCTAATCTAATACAAATCAATTTAATAAATCTAATAGTTATCACCTCTTCAGGAGAATAATGCAAACTAAAACTACATAATAGTTTCACAATCTTTAATTAGGGTTATAACATGGCATAAGATAATATAATAATCTCACAATAGTAACATAACAGAAGCCTTGGTAGCAATAAAAAGTGTGTACATTTGTTTTTCTATTTTCTTGACTATTTATTTGAAAAAAAAAAAAAGCATCACACATTTCTATAACTAAAACATATGTTGAGAAGTTCAGCCAAATTGTACTTTTTATTGTAATGGTTTCGATTAACATATAGTGAACAATTTGGATAAGGCTTGTTAAGGTTCATTTTGAGGAGAGAGAGGTGGAGGAGATCGGAATAACACACTGACCCTGTCAGGTGGAGTCAACGAAGATTTTAATGAAACACACGCAGCGTGGGAGATGGACACTGTACACAGACAGCATCAGATCTCGATCTCCAAAACTTCAGAACACAGTTTTATGCATCGGGGTATTAGAACTCCCCCTCAAGCGTTCACCAATACAATACATGATACGTCAACTCAAAACCACAAATGTTATATTTGACAACTTGTGACACAATTAAAAGGACACTGGCTTCCATCTTCTCCCCGGTGGTTTCCCGCAAGCTAGCTCAGCTCTCGCATCGTGCACCTGCTTCTTCATCAAACAGTCACGTACACCAACATAAAACTGCAACCCTAGCAAAACATGCTTAAACTTTCACCTACAAATGAACCTCTCTAACTGTATGTGGGTGTATGTGTGTGTGTGTATGTCTGTGCATGTATGATCCTTGCGCTGCACCTTCTTTGACCTCTCTGCTTATGCAACCAGGCTGAGGCCATCCTGAGTGTGATGATCTTGACTTATATGTAAAATGTATTAAACAACTGTTTCAATCAAGAACCTCTACTAAAAGCTTAATCAAAAGATATAGATACATAAAAGACACTAAAGAATAACCTAATTGTTCATAACCTGCTCAAAATACTTCTGTATACGTCTGTAGTCAGACTCTGCTTTTGGTTTCACTTTTGCAAAGCATGGCATTTCCTGTCAGCCTGCAACTCAGTCTAGTCTGAAGTCTGGACTTCAGTGTAAGAGTATAAAAACATTCAAAAGCATTTAGGATTATAGAATCAACTCAATAGTTTAATGTGGTTCTTACTGGACCTATAATAAAGACTAATATGATACCAATATGTTTGAACATCTGAATGCAATATCAAAACTGTTATTAATGAAATGGTAATGATGATTATAAAAATAGCAGCAAATAATAGCAGCAAAATATCCATATACTCCTGACAGGCTCTAAGATGCATCATTTTGTTTCCATGGATACCACACAAACAATAGAAACGGACTGGCATTTATATAGCATTTCTCTAGACTTGATGAACACTTGTTGCAATACCAGTCACATGCACCAATTAGAATTAATCTTAAATCTATCTTGATGTTCATTAGCTATCTTACATCCTACAGTTAATTGAGAATCAGCAGTTAACCTAACAACTTGTCTCTGGGCTCTTAGGATACTGGAGTGATCAGAGAAAATCTGTTTAGTATCTAGTAATAGCTTTGAATTACCTTTTTACCTCTGAATAGCATATTATGGCCACAACTCAGGTCAACAGATATTATATTAGAATGGCTTGGGAGTGTTACGGGTTCAAAATGTGGGGTACAGGGACCATACAAATGCACTCTTTGTCAAAATGAAAGCTATTAAATTCCAAGACTTGGTGAAGCTTAAAACAGCGCAAATAATGTATAAAGTAAGAACGTCTTGATGCATTCTCAATCATCCAGGAAAGTAAATCTCCAAAAGTTGAATCTGTTCATCTGGACGTAGCGTTTTGTGGGAGAAACGTTTCGTCACTCATCCAAGTGACTTCTTCAGTCTCAGCTGACTGCAGTTTTCCCCAACCCTTATAAACAGTACATTTGCATAATGACTGAAACCAGCCCACTGAAGGAACAATGGGCTGTGGGGTCAGCTGCAGTCAGCTGAGACTGAAGAAGTCACTTGGATGAGTGACGAAACGTTTCTCCCACAAAACGCTACGTCCAGATGAACAGATTCAACTTTTGGAGATATAAAGTAAGAAATAAATTGCTTCCAAAAGAAATCTGTAAATTGTTCATAGAAAGAGAAGGTGGGTATAACTTAAGAGGGAAATGGAATTTAAAAATACAAAGTGCTAGAACAACTTTAAGAACTATGTCTATCTCAATTGCAGGAGTTAAATTATGGAACAGTCTAACAGAAGAAATAAAGGAAAGTAAAACATAAATCAGTTTAAAATAAAATATAAAACCTAATTTTAAATAACTATAAGAATGAAGAAAAGCAGGGGTTAACCCAGGACGGTAATGTCGCTGGTAATGGTGTTGTGGTTCTTTTGGGTTTTTGTTTTTTTTTTTTGGTTTGTTTGTTTTTCCATAACTTGTGTATCTGCAAATATACTCATTCTGTATTTTTCATATGAAAGAAACTATACTGTGGTGGGGCTTGCTTATTTCTTGTTTTTGATTTATTTACGTTTTATTTTGTTTTGCTTTTTTTTTAACTTTTGTTTCATATGTTGATTGTTTAATTTAAGACTAAAAGAAAATTAAATGAATGAGAGGTAAAACTTGAGGGGGTAGGGACAAATAAGTAAATACTTCTGCCTACTCCTTTTCAAACAAATAATGAAATGATATTTTATAATGATTGCGAAGACACATGTTTGAAATGTTTGAAATAAAAATGAACTGAACTGAACTGAACTGAACTGAAAAATTGAGGACGAGAGTAAAACAATGATGGTCCAGAAGAGGTCGGTCAAACAATTGATTTTTAATGAATACACGCAGCGTGGGGAGACGTACACTGGAAACCATCAGTTGTAAATTCCCGTCCAAAAATACACTTCAGATTGCTTTTATAACATCAGGGTATTATAACGCCCCCTCTTGCGTTTACAAGCACATAATTTGCATCTTAAGAACATTCTTTGCCTCTTCTACAGACAATGATCTATTCTAAGAGATAAATGCAGACACAGAAGTTCCCCTTTCTGGCATCCTCTTCCAAATATGGTGATGAGGTCAGGCCTTTGAGGTCCCCATAGACTTGTCCTCCTTCTGTCACCTGTTACTAGGCAAACTCAAATGCAACAAGAAGCTGAATACATTCAGGCCTTTGCTCAGCTAGTATTTTACTGTAACAATATACTCAGCATATAAGCTTTTAAGATTATAGATTTAACTCAGTGATTTAAAGTGGTTGTAACTGCACCTGTAATAAACATGTCAATATTTGATTATGATAACCCCTGTAATACAAATTATAACATAATGCCAGCAACTTCAATAAATGCTTGGATGAAATGATAATTAATGCAATGATAAAGATGATGGTTATGTAAAATAATCCCTGTAATTCCACAGGAGCCAATCCGAACCACTCAGTACAACAAATATTATTCTCAAAATAAGTTACGCAGATTACAGAAGTAATGCCAGAAATATAAACATTACTTTATCAATATAGAAAATGAAATGGTAAAAAAAAATTGAGGTTGACAAGGCTTTAATAGAATATACTTATTTTGCCCCTTAGACTGAATAACAATTTAGAATAAACAAAAGTTAATCTTTCTTTATTATTTGGCCTAATATTGCAGTACTGCTTCAAAACTCTGGGGATCTTCTGTTTTGGGGATGGATTTTTTTTTAATATTGCCTTTGATATTACTTCTTTTCTATCATCTGAAAATGTCAGAAAATAAATGTAACATATTCAAATTAATAAATGAGTTACTATACTATACTGGCATAGTGCATTAGTTCATTTGGTGTGTGCTTGTGTTGCTGTGTGCTTTTGTCTGTGGGTTACAGGATGTTCAGACGAACCTCCAACATGACTGGTCTCAGTTATTCCCTAAATATCATCACTATGCTTAAGGTATAAATGCACATGTACTTGGTGATGGTGATGTATGTGATTCTGCATTCAGTTTTAATGCCAGTATTAAAATGTCATGAGCAAGTTATACAATAGAGTTAAAAGATTAAGGCCAGGGAAAAAGTCTTCTGTCTACCATACTAATATGCAGGAACAGAAACTGCCATTTTGTGTATGACTTAATTAGGACAAGGTACACAAGGAAACACTTGTTTATGTTATTCAAATGATAATAAAACTGGTTTCTATGTGTCTGTAGCATGTAGATATGTGGTCGTTTGATGTGTTTGCACTGAATGATGCCAGCGGAAACCATGCTCTGAAAATTGTCTTCTTTGAACTGCTCAACAGATATAACCTGATTAATCGTTTCAAGGTAAACTCAAATAAAGACAGCTTCCATGTATCATTTAAATGATTGAACCTCATATTATTTTAAGTTTTAAAGGGAATTTCTAATTCTAAAACAACAAGGTCTGTATTTTTGTTTAAGAAGTGCAATACTTTAATAACCTTGTGAAAAAATTTCCCATATAGACTATAAATGACTTTTTGTTGTTTTTTATGTGGCGTTATCTTTTGGTAAATGGTAAATGGACTGGTTCTTATATAGCGCTTGTCTACTCTTCTGAGCACTCAAAGCGCTTTAAAGTGATGTAATCATATACGACTTAACTTTGCAGTCATCATGCTTCTCTCCTGCATTGTCTCAATATCAGATTCCTACCTCTGCACTCACATCATTTGTGGAGTCACTGGAAATGGGATACAGCAAGTACAAAAATCCCTACCACAACCTGATACATGCTGCTGATGTCACACAAACGGTCCATTACCTGCTCATTAAGAGTGGAATTATGGTAAGTCTTGCTTGGTTAATGGTGATTTAAAATGTAACCAGGAAAACTGCTTTGGTTCTTTCCAGTTCTCAAAGAGAGCCATTTTCATATCTTGAAGTAATGGGCATGCATGAAGAGGATGATGTGGACAAAATACTCATTTGCCTAATAGTTCTGCACTCCCTGTACATGAATTAAAAAGGAATTTCCATCACATATGATAATCTGATAATCATAATATTGTTTTTAGTATATATATATGTGTGTATTACCAAACAACAAAAAAATCTGTGATGACTAATGTTCTGTGGCATTTGCAGGTCAGACTCATCTTGAAGTAATGGGCTCTTTTTTTTCTTTACTGTTATGACCTGCTAGCAAGTGTTAGGGTTCAGAAATTGAGGAGGAAGACCCAAAATAATGACCACTGATCCTGCCCGGTGCAATTAGACGACATTTTAATGAATACACATGTGGAGTCCAACACTGTGCAGATTCAGTGTTGAACTGTCTTACAATAGTCAGAACAAAGACTTTATAGGGTTGGGGTGATACTACTCCCCCCCCCCCCCCAGACACAATACAGCATACGTCAATCCAAAACCACAAATGTTCAGTTAACTTTGACATAGTTTAAAAAGAACATTTGTCTCCGGCTCGAACCCAGGTGCTTCCCCCAGCCTCGGTGTCGCTTATCTCTGGGACATCTGGTGTACTTCCTGGAACAGACTAACACGTACGCACCCCAACTTTGCAGTTACAGCAAAACACATCTTAACTTCTTACCTACTAAATGAGTCTACTTATATGTATGTGTGTGTGTGTGTCAGCTTCTGCTGCCCTTTATTTCACCCTTCACTTCATCAGCTAAACCTTGTAACCTTTCCACCAGACAGAAGGCCAGCACGTACACAACTGAAACTATGTGTGTATGTGTGTCTCGTCATAAATGCTCTCTCATCTCACCCGTTGCACTTCTGACCTTTCACCAGAACACAGGCTCATCCTTACATGTAATACCCTAATTGGAACCATATATGTAATATGTTGAGTAAATGTTTTAACCTCTACTAAAAGCTTAATCCAAAGATATAGATACATAAAAGATACTAAAGATTCATAACCTACTCAAAATACTTGCACTCAGACTCTGCTTTCGGTTTCACTTCCTGCAAAGCATGTAACTTCAAAAACATGTAACTTCCTGTCTTATTTTGGCACAGAGTTACTCTTTCACACTGCAGTCTGCATATAAACATTTAAGATTATAGATTCAACTCAACAGTTTAAAGTGGTTCTTACTGGACTTGTAATAAAAGCTTAATTGGGTGCCAATATGTTTAAACATCTAAATGCAATATCAATATTAATAATTAATGGAATAGTAATAATGATCATAAAAATAGCAGCAGAAATAGCAGCAAAATATCCTTGTAATCTCTACATTCCCCTCTCTCGACCTCTGGCACACCAGAGGTCGCCATACATTGTGTTGGGTCACTCCTCGGCCCATTCAGCTGCTTCCCTGTCCACCCATGACGTCATGGACATGGGGATCACTGTTCCCGCTCTGACCCTCTCTTGTGGAAATCTAATCCTGTAAAGGATAGAAAACACTTTTTCCCTACTACGGCTTCCCTACCTTATGTCCCTCAATTGTTCTCTTTATTCAAACCTGATTCAACCTAATATTACTCAAAACATGAACCTAATTACGTATCCGGTTTTTGACTTTTATTTCTATATATTATTCAACATTACTCATCATTTGTAAACTCTTAAAGCACTGCTTTCACGTCTCTGCAGGTGCTTCCTGCTGCTCCCCTATTCTCCCTTATCTGATCATCAACATCCTGTACTGTCGCAGCTGCATGTAACTCTGATCTAAAGTCACCTTTCACAAGAAAAATCATCATAAGCGCCTATTCTACTAAAGGATCAAAGAAAAAACAACCACTTTAATCAACTAAGTGTAAGCACATAATTAATTACTCCTCAATAAATTTCATCATAGCTAAAAGCTCCCTAAAACAACTTCTATGTGTTAACCCTAACTTCATTTTTTTTTTTTTTTTTTTTTTTAAACCCACATTTCCTGTGTTATTTCGATTCTTGGTATAGCATGTTATTTCATTTTGCTGCTCTTAATGTAATGATACATTCTAATTATACTTTATCAGTCTTAACCAAAATAAATGCATTCCTTCCTTTGGTCCTTTTTTTTTTAAGCAAGAAACCTTGGTCACTTCGACAAGCGTTTGTTATTCTATAACTACATTTTATATAATAAGACTCATATGGAGCTGCATGTGTTATCCCAATATTTTACATGTCACACAGTTTAGTTACAAGCGAAACTCCTATTCAGTTCCTCTTTTCTGTCACTTGTTAGTGGGCCAACTCAAATTCAGATAAAAGCCAAAGGAATTTCAGGCCCTTGGCGTCAAATCAATACTGTCATGTGTATTAAGAACTCCATATGTCTGTAAGCGTGTGCAATCCTTCAATAACTCAGGTCATTCTCACAGTAGATTGGCTAATCATTAACGCTAACCAAAAGTTTTTAACCCTCAAGAGACGACTCTCTGAGCCACAACTCCTTTAAAGGCACAAAATGCAATGTGTATAAAATCATTTCTATGTATATAATCTTCAATGCTATTCATTTGGGTCAGTGACACTTTTAACATTCTCTTAAGAAGCTCTCTCCTCTACCCCAGAAATAAATCTATGTAATATGTGTATGTGTAAGCCTGCATTATAACCACTTATCCTAGAAATCAAAAAGAAATAAAACCTTTTCTACTCCTAACATCTTCGCTAGTTTTCCCCAAAGCATATCTTTTTATTCCAAAATGTCCCACAATTTCCCTTTAAATTTGGTGTACAACTTCTCATGAACACCGGCCTTTTATCTTCTAAACAGGATTCAGTTCATTTTACTTTAAAAATAACTTTATTTAAAAATAACAATTTCTGCCTCAATACTGCCATATCTAAATTATCAAAAAAAACCAAAATGTCATTAAATGATCCTAAAACCCATTTCAAATTAAACAAATTAAACCTTAAATCCCTCTCTTTTTTGACACATCTCATGTGGCAAAAAACTCAAAATGCTTCACCCACGCTTAGGAAATTAAAACAACAAGGTTAGTCATATCATTTCTCAAAACAGCTCAGCAATCCTCCTCTCTGCTCCGGCCCTGCAACCCTGTATTTAAGGAATAAAATCAATTTAATCATCATGTCAAATCTTCTCGAAGTCCTCGCTCCATCCAGAGCCTGTATCCTTGGAACTTCCTGGAAACAAAACCTGTACTTTACATTTCATAACCAACTCTCCTCCTTTGTGATCCAATCTGTGTTATAACAAAAATAAACTTAAAACAGAACAGTTATCAATCATGTGTTACTTCAGTTAATGGTAACATAAGTTATATCAAAAAATATTTCCCCTTTTAGCATTTAGCATACACCCAACAATATAATGTAATACCATAATCTAACTCCAGTCGATAGAACAGAAGTTTTACTCAAAGCAAACATCAGCAACCCAAAATCAACATCCCCAGAATTAAGTCTTCCACTCGTCCTGCTTATGACAAAAGCAAAACAAACAGAAGAAACCATCCCCTTTCTCCTTCTGGCATGACAACACGTCTGTCCACATTCAGGCACATATATTGTCCACATTGTCCACATGTCCACATTTATTCATTCCCTCTTTGGTCCAGTCACACACATTCACACAAGATATTTTTTGCTGATACCGCAGCCTTCTGCGCGAATCATCAGATGCTCCACATCAGCAAAATGAGCTCAATCATTTGTTTTATTTTGTTTTTTCCTTCTAAAAAATAGTTCTTTATGCTTTTGACTGGATTGAATCGCTACAATCCTTTTAGACAGAGACTCACAACCAATCAGGTCTCCACCGCCAATTATGATCTGGAAAGCCCACCTTATGTTCGTACTCAGTAATTTTGTCAGCGCTGTTAGTCCACTCTCTTTCAGGCCTGCTTAGAACAAAAATGAGAAAAAAGAGAGCTGATTATTAGCTCATCAAAGTACAAAACAAAATCACCTGACAGGTTTTTTCTGAGTGCACTACTACAAAAATTTCGGGCCCCTCTCAGACATGTCCATGTTTAATCAAACTCCCTCTCTTGAAATAGAAACAACAGCCTCAAAACTCTGAAACAATCTCAAAGTTCACCCGTTCACTGCGACCTGGACCTCGTCAAAAGATCAAAGACCATTTCAACAATGTCTCCCTTCCTCACTCTGCCATGTTTTCATTCAGCATAAGATGTAAACCCATTACAACAATGTATCATCACTACATTATAAATGTCCTGTCCAAATCTGCACCTCTGAACAATCCTGCCCACCGTAATCAATTATCCTGTTACTTTACCATTATATTTGTCGCCCAATAATCCTCCTCAGTCACTCCTCTGTTTCCTCAACTGAAAGCCTCAGTCACACACAGACACACAGGAAGTGTCTTCGTCACCACTCACTCCAGCTAATTTGCATACTGAGTCATATCTCAACAAGCCAACTTGACAAGAGAAATACATGTTTAAACCTTATCACATTATTCAATTATTTTCATTTTCTTTCTATACTCATCACTTGCTTTGATCCATCAGTGCAAGAGCACTCCTAAGTCACTCTTTTATACTACTTTAATCACTTTTCTTTTGTTTTTTCCATAGGTCACTCCCCTGTCATATAACCCCTTTGAGTCAACTTCAACTTCAAGCTTTAAGTCTATTTTATTAAACATTCACACCATTCCATCACTCATACAAGTAGCAAGCTGATCTTCATTGCGTATGCTTGTTTTCTTACCCAGGTTTAATCAATATCTATGCATTAATCTTCATGAGCTTGTCTTGTCTCTGTAACGTTAATGCATTCTCTGTTTGTGTGTGTTATTTTTGCATCTATGGCTTCGCAGTCTCTCAGACACCTTCCCAATTTTCCAGTTAAACAGCCAGTTTTCTCCTCCCCCAAATTACTAACCCAACTTTTTGATTTCCCACCTTAAATAACAGCCCTCCTGGTCTTCAGCCAGGAGTTAGGGCTTACTTTTCAGGTTCATGGACACATCATGCTGTGAACAATTCAACCAGAAACTTGCCTTAACATATCCATTGATGTTAACCTATAATTTCCTCCGACCGCTGGAGTGGAAAATTGATCCAGGTCTGCTTGCCCCTGAAAATAACAAAACTAAGACATTTTCATTATTATCACGAGTGCTTAAACGACCCACTTCTCTCTCTTTCATGTCACAGATGCCAATTATGTCATGTTTATGTCATGAATATGACTATAAGCGTTTTCCTCATTGCATTTCATGTTAATTGAGTGTAAGCTGCTTTCTTCGTTGCATGCCATGTGATCATCTTAATTAAGTGTAAGCTGCATCTTCATTGCATCCTATATTGTGTTCTTCATTGCATTTTTATGTATTCATATTTAATTTATGCATCTTTTCACTGAGCTTTAGGTTCAAACTATCTCACTTCTGATTCGTTTCAAAATAATTTCACATGTAACAATTTGTGTATGTGTGTTTTCAATTTGTGTTTACCTCTTTTAAACGTGATATGGTGGACATCACTAAACAATCATGAGTTCCGGCTTCAATTTTCAATCCAATCATATCCTGTATTCTCGCAGTCAAACTCGTGCGGCTTCACCTCTCACCGGTCCTTTTTCATTCACAGTGTCCTGTTCGGGCTTCAAATCTCCAGCAAACACAGGCTCAACTCAGCTGTTGTCTTCTTCTCTGTTTCTTTACGGTCTTTTCTTTTAGGTTAAGCCCCAGCATGGCAAAATATCACATTCAGTGCCTTCAAGCAGACATATCACACTGTTCTTCACCAGCAACTGTGCATGTTGCATCACGTGCTTTCTTTCATACTGCTGGACTCATCAGTCATCGTCAGTGTTACTGCTTTCGCTTGCACTGTCTTTTGGCTTCAGTTAATTCTTCAAGTCCACGATGTTCTGTCGGTCTTCATCAGGAGATTGACTGTCCTTTGAGTTTCTTCTCAGTTTCAGGGACAAAGTGAGAGATCAAGCCACACAATTTCGAGCCAAAGACTGGCTTATTTTCTCCCAATTCTGTTAATCTATTGTTATGCCGCTGCACTCAAGGTTCCAATGTTGAGAGAAGTCCACCTGTATTGGCACACTAGAGCATACAATTAACATCATTTTCATTTCTTTTCTTAAAAGCTTCATTTGCTTCATGTACCTAAAGTATAACTTGTCTCTCACTCTGGGTGCACACTTGTCACAGTGAGTTTCCCTTTTATGGGCATGCATTTCCTGACACACACACACACGGTTTCCTGTCACCGACACACCACAGGCACACATTTCCTGTTTCTGCAGACTCTGTCTCTCTTTGTATTTTACAGTCTACAAACAATCAGTAATTCTACTAAATCTTGATCTAAAAACAATACACCTTAATTTCACTCACACACTTTTAAATAGAGCTCTTTCAAACATCATGAATCGTCTCACACACACTGCCTTTTCTCTCAAACTTCCACCTTTTCACTCACTCAGACAAATCACGCAGAGTCACTCAAATCAAATACTGACAGCATTCACACGGTTAAAATCACTCAAAATACGCTTTCATACAAGTATTTTAGCCATGCTTTTCATAATCAGAAAGAGCAAGTAAAGAAAAAACTGAAACCTCTAATCATTCTCACAGCTGCTCACACCACACACACATAACTAAAAAATAAAACACACCAGCATTTATGGCTCAAAATATATACATCTATCAAAATTCAGTCAATTACTATACATCCACACTAATATATTCAAACTGTATTTATACAATTCTAATAAGCAAAACCAGCATCTCAGTCACAGGGATTTAAAAACATCTACAAACAATAGTTATCAAGCTAGATAACCCGAAACCGAAAGCAACAATCATCTCATGCGCTCCGCAGCAGCTGCCTCATTTGCATAAACACACACCGTCTAAAAATAAAAATCAACAGCCAGTGCACTGCTGACACAGAGACTCCCTTCACACAAAGATTTCTTATTTTATATTACACAGACGTCTTTTAATTACAACTGCACAGATTTTAGGCCTTTTAGCTCCTACCAATTTCGATAAATTTAACATAACGGTCCAACCGATAAAGTCCCAGACTTTTTGCGACCAATTCACCAGACCAGACTCGAACTGTTCCGTCCAGATTTCTAGCCCTAACTTAATTTACCAGTAGCCAAACAAGCGCAAATAGGGGACTTGAACCCCTAGCAATTTTGAAGGTTCCCCAGTTCTTCCCGGCTGTCGACCGTACTAACCTTTAGTCGCCACTAGGTCAAGGATAAACGTCTTTACCCAGGAGGGAGCGTTACCTCCGAAAAAATGCGCTTCTTAACAGACGCCGCTGTCGTTCTAGACAAATTTAGAATAATTTGAAACAATTTCACCCCTAGCAATTTTGGAGGTTCCCAAGTTCTCCCCGGCTGTCGACCGTACTATCCCTACTCTTCAGGGTAGGTGAAGGATAAATATCTTTATCCAACAGGGAGCGTTGCCTCCGAGAAACAGTTCTTAGGGGTCCCAAACTCCTCGTCCTAACCTTAATTAGAATAATTTGAAACAACAATCTATCCCCAAAACAGGATTAGGATTGAGGCAGGTCTACCCTTGTGGACATAGGGGACTTGAACCCACAAAATGACCATCACAAGATAGACCCAATGACCAACGGGACTTGAACCCACAAAAATGACCAATTTCCCTACTTTCTACGTGAGACTCGAACTCACTTTAACTCTTTTCCTTTTCTTTGGGACTTGAACCCAGTACTTTTACGTATAATTTATCATTACTTCAACCAGCATGCTCATGAGATTACCATCAAAATCAAAACAGACATTCACCAGTAATTTTCAGTGAGTAGACTTTAATTTTGTAATGTCCAATCTGGCACACTTTGGAAAATTCAACAGGTATGTGCCTTACCTTTGGATAAGCCGGCTTGTCTCTCACTTTCGACCACTGACTCGTATCTGCCCGTCTAATCACCACGGACCCCGGATCTCTCCGTCTACACCTCCAAAATTCCCCCTTTCACCGGACGATGCCCCCAAATGTTAGGGTTCAGAAATTGAGGAGGAAGACCAAAAATAATGACCACTGATCCTGCCGGGTGCAATTAGACGACATTTTAATGAATACACATGTGGAGTCCAACACTGTGCAGATTCAGTGTTGAACTGTCTTACAATAGTCAGAACAAAGACTTTATAGGGTTGGGGTGATACTGCTCCCCCCCCCCCTCTCAGACACAATACAGCATACGTCAATCCAAAACCACAAATGTTCAGTTAACTTTGACATAGTTTAAAAAGAACATTTGTCTCCGGCTCGAACCCAGGTGCTTCCCCCAGCCTCGGTGTCGCTTATCTCTGGGACATCTGGTGTACTTCCTGGAACAGACTAACACGTACGCACCCCAACTTTGCAGTTACAGCAAAACACATCTTAACTTCTTACCTACTAAATGAGTCTACTTATATGTATGTGTATGTGTGTGTCAGCTTCTGCTGCCCTTTATTTCACCCTTCACTTCATCAGCTAAACCTTGTAACCTTTCCACCAGACAGAAGGCCAGCACGTACACAACTGAAACTATGTGTGTGTATGTGTGTCTCGTCCTTAAATGCTCTCTCATCTCACCCGTTGCACTTCTGACCTTTCACCAGAACACAGGCTCATCCTTACATGTAATACCCTAATTGGAACCATATATGTAATATGTTGAGTAAATGTTTTAACCTCTACTAAAAGCTTAATCCAAAGATATAGATACATAAAAGATACTAAAGATTCATAACCTACTCAAAATACTTGCACTCAGACTCTGCTTTCGGTTTCACTTCCTGCAAAGCATGTAACTTCAAAAACATGTAACTTCCTGTCTTATTTTGGCACAGAGTTACTCTTTCACACTGCAGTCTGCATATAAACATTTAAGATTATAGATTCAACTCAACAGTTTAAAGTGGTTCTTACTGGACTTGTAATAAAAGCTTAATTGGGTGCCAATATGTTTAAACATCTAAATGCAATATCAATATTAATAATTAATGGAATAGTAATAATGATCATAAAAATAGCAGCAGAAATAGCAGCAAAATATCCTTGTAATCTCTACAAGCCACAACATTTAAAACCTTAAAACTACCCCAAATCCTGATAAAACACTAGATTTACTATCCTGCGCAAATTTGCGTAACTTCCCTAAACCCAATACCCCCTAGAATTACTGGCTTTTTTATTTTCTGGTGCAAGTCCCGAGGTGTTAAGCACCCCTGCTGAGATTTTCACAGGTCGTCAGCTTGTTTCTCCTACAGCTTTTGTTGTGCAAACCACCCATTGTCCTTGAGGCCTGGCACATTTGCATTTGCTCACTCAGAGTTGCTCAGATCCAAGGCAGGCCAAACCTCTGTGTTACAACTTTCAGAAATGCCTGGTAGAAATGCTTCAACTTATGAGATTTTGACCACATTTTTTTGCGGAAGTCACAACTATACTGAATGCACGACCGTTGTTGCCAGCTGCAAGAATGCTTGGTAGGGAACAGCTGTTCCCTACCAAGGTTCGTTTCAAAGTTTGAAAGACTTTGAAATAAAACAGACTTGTGTACCCATATATTGTGAATGTCTGTCTTTTGTATGTAGGTTGTAACACAGAGGTTTGGCCTGCCTTGGATCTAAGTAAACAAATGCCAATGTTGCACACACACACACACACACACACACACACACACACACACACACACACACAGCAAATCTGCATTTATTTGTCCCACAAGTGGAAAATCTGCATTGTCATTGCAAAAAGTGGACAGAGCACAGTATAGAAAGTGCACTATACAAACAATCTGGAAACATAAATATGGACACGTGTATTCAAAAATATTGGTGTATGTATACACACACACACACACACACACACACACACATCTATCTATCTATCTACATGTGTGTGTGTGTGTATATATATATATATATATATATGATATAGATGTGTCTGTGTGTATAACTAGACTTTATGCTTTAAGTTCATGAACTTATGGCATTCATTTCAATCCTGTTTGTAAGAGCAATCATGTGTCCTGTTGGTGCCATTGTGGATTGCTGGTCAGAAAGTTTTCTGGTGCCACTAATCAAAGAGACAATGCCCCTAGATAGATTCATTTCAATTATGCAACACCTTCGATTTGATGACAGGGACACGCTGGGCAGAACGGGTGAAAACAGACAAATTTGCAGCGATCTCCGACATCTGGACACGCTTCAACGAGAACTGTGCTAAGAGTTTCACTCCAGGGGAACACATGACCATAGATGAACAGCTGTTCCCTACCAAGGTTCGTTGTCCATTCACCCAGTATATTGCAACCAAGCCAGACAAATTTGGGATCAAGTTCTGGATGGCCACGGATTTGGACACCAAATATGTCTGCAGTGCATCTCCTTACTTGGGAAAGGACCCCAGTCGTCAGAAGGAGAGAGGCTGGCAGAGAACGTGGTCATGAAACTGATGGAGCCGTTTTTGGATGATGGAAGAAATGTCACAACGGACAATTTCTTTACTTCACTGTCACTGTCGCACAGACTGCTGCAGCGCAAAACAACATTACTGGGCATGGTGAATAAAGTCCGGCGTGAACTTCCTCAACTTGCAAAAGATACTGCAAAGCGAGAGGTATTCTCCACTTCAGTGCTTAGAAGTGGCAGTGTCTCCTTGACAATTTATGCACCTAAAAACCAAGACTGTGTGTGTTCTAAGTTCCATGCACCAAGACGTGACGATCGGTGACGGCAGAAAGAGGAAACCCAACACGATCACAGACTACAACCACATGAAGGTATGTGAATGTGTGTACAATTTTACACCAGTGCTACAATGTTTTCTGATGTGTGCTATACAGGCCTATAGAAAAAACATATACTCATGACTCTCTCGCTCTGCTTTTACAGTGTGGTGTAGACGTGTTGGACCAAATGGCACGGATGTATTCTGTAAGATCAGCAACACGCAGGTGGCCAGTAGCGGTTTTCTACAATATGCTGGACCTGGCGGCAGTGAATGCCTACATTTTGTACAAGGCATGTACAGGGTGGACAGGCAAAGAAGATTGTTTCTGCGTCTTCTAGCTCAGCAACCGTTGCCGATTCATGCAGCACAAGGAAATCTTAGCACAGAGGCAGGTGCTGTGCCAGGGACTGTAAAGACAACACAGTGCCAGGTGCAAGAGAGCTGCAACAGGAATCGCAGCAGATTTACCTGTGCAACATGTAAGAAATTCACCTGTGCCAAATGCAGGGATGATGGACACTGGGTCTGCAAACCCTGTAAAGTTTGAAACACTTTGAAATAAAACAGACTTGTGTACCCATATATTGTGAATGTCTGTCTTTTGTATGTAGGTTGTAACACAGAGGTTTGGCCTGCCTTGGATCTGAGTAAACAAATGCCAATGTTGCACACACACACACACACACACACACACACACACACACACACACACACACACACACACACACACACACACACACACACACACACACACACACACACACACAGCAAATCTGCATTTATTTGTCCCACAAGTGGAAAATCTGCATTGTCATTGCAAAAAAGTGGACAGAGCACGGTATAGAAAGTGCACTATACAAACATTTTTATATATATATATATATATATATATATATATATATATATATATACATACATACATACATACATACATACATAGTTATACACACAGACACATCTATATCATATATACACACACACATATGTGTGTGTATATATATATATATATGTGTGTGTGTGTATATATGATATAGATGTGTCTGTGTGTATAACTAGACTTTATGCATATTATATAAGGTGTGGCTATATAAATATATAAATATATGTACAACTCTGTGTATATATGTTTATGGACAGGCATGCAGGCAGGTAAGGAAGGAAAGCAGCCTTGCAGGAAGGAAAAACTTGAATCTCTCATGGTTAGGGGTTGGGGAGGTGTGTTTGCACAACAAAAGCAGGAGAACAATGGAGCTGACGACCTGTGAAAATCTCAGCGGGGTGCCAAGAGGTGTTAAGGTCGGGGGGAATTTACGCAAATCTGCGCAGGCCAGTAAATCTAGTAGTAGGGACTTGCACCAGGGAAAAAAGGCTCAGTAATTCTAGTGTTAAAGGGGAAACACTGCTGCAATCCAATAGTCGGTATACCTTTGTCTTTTTTGGACAGATTTTGATCATTCTTTAGGTTTGTCTTTGGGGAATCCATTAATCTTGCAGTTCAAGAAAGACCAGTATACCTTTAAAGCAATTGTAAACACAGAACTTGTGAAACCTTAGATTTAAGTGGCTATTGAATTTTTTTTATATTAACAATTGTGTAAAGCAATATTATATACATATTTATTGCTTGTTTGTTTGTTACTACATACAAAATGCAACATCTCACTTTCTTTCAGCACTGGCTAACTGAGCTGGAGATCTTTGCCATTATTTTTGCAGCTGCCATCCATGACTATGAGCATACAGGGACTACTAATAACTTCCATATTCAGACCAGGTAATTCCTACTGAGCAACATTCAAATTATTGCAGTTTCTGAGGGGATCTAGTGTTTAGGATTTAAAAGTCGTAAATAATTTTATTTGTCAAACGCCCTCCCCAGGGAGGCCTCCTCTTCCTGAAGGGTCAGAGAGGGGTCTCTCTAGCTGTCTATTGTCCTTAATGTCTAATGGTGCCTGGGTGTCCCTGTCTATATCTAACCTACTCTACAATACTTATGTGGAATAAAGTATAAAGCACATACAGAACATGTTATCAATACAGGGAGTGCAGAATTATTAGGCAAGTTGTATTTTTGAGGAATAATCTTATTATTGAACAACAACCATGTTCTCAATGAACCCAAAAAACTCATTAATATCAAAGCTGAATGTTTTTGGAAGTAGTTTTTAGTTTGTTTTTAGTTTTAGCTATTTTAGGGGGATATCTGTGTGTGCAGGTGACTATTACTGTGCATAATTATTAGGCAACTTAACAAAAAACAAATATATATCCATTTCAATTATTTATTTTTACCAGTGAAACCAATATAATATCTCCACATTCACAAATATACATTTCTGACATTCAAAAACAAAACAAAAACAAATCAGCGACCAATATAGCCACCTTTCTTTGCAAGGACACTCAAAAGCCTGCCATCCATGGATTCTGTCAGTGTTTTGATCTGTTCACCATCAACATTGCGTGCAGCAGCAACCACAGCCTCCCAGACACTGTTCAGAGAGGTGTACTGTTTTCCTCCTTGTAAATCTCACATTTGATGATGGACCACAGGTTCTCAATGGGGTTCAGATCAGGTGAACAAGGAGGCCATGTCATTAGTTTTTCTTCTTTTATACCCTTTCTTGCCAGCCACGCTGTGGAGTACTTGGACGCGTGTGATGGAGCATTGTCCTGCATGAAAATCATGTTTTTCTTGAAGGATGCAGACTTCTTCCTGTACCACTGCTTGAAGAAGGTGTCTTCCAGAAACTGGCAGTAGGACTGGGAGTTGAGCTTGACTCCATCCTCAACCCGAAAAGGCCCCACAAGCTCATCTTTGATGATACCAGCCCAAACCAGTACTCCACCTCCACCTTGCTGGCGTCTGAGTCGGACTGGAGCTCTCTGCCCTTTACCAATCCAGCCACGGGCCCATCCATCTGGCCCATCAAGACTCACTCTCATTTCATCAGTCCATAAAATCTTAGAAAAATCGGTCTTGAGATATTTCTTGGCCCAGTCTTGACGTTTCAGCTTGTGTGTCTTGTTCAGTGGTGGTCGTCTTTCAGCCTTTCTTACCTTGGCCATGTCTCTGAGTATTGCACACCTTGTGCTTTTGGGCACTCCAGTGATGTTGCAGCTCTGAAATATGGCCAAACTGGTGGCAAGTGGCATCTTGGCAGCTGCACACTTGACTTTTCTCAGTTCATGGGCAGTTATTTTGCGCCTTGGTTTTTCCACACGCTTCTTGCGACCCTGTTGACTATTTTGAATGAAACGCTTGATTGTTCGATGATCACGCTTCAGAAGCTTTGCAATTTTAAGACTGCTGCATCCCTCTGCAAGATATCTCACTATTTTTGACTTTTCTGAGCCTGTCAAGTCCTTCTTTTGACCCATTTTGCCAAAGGAAAGGAAGTTGCCTAATAATTATGCACACCTGATATAGGGTGTTGATGTCATTAGACCACACCCCTTCTCATTACAGAGATGCACATCACCTAATATGCTTAATTGGTAGCGGGCTTTCAAGCCTATACAGCTTGGAGTAAGACAACATGCATGAAGAGGATGATGTGGACAAAATACTCATTTGCCTAATAATTCTGCACTCCCTGTACATAAATTAAAAAGGAATTTCCATCACATATGATAATCTGATAATCATAATATTGTTTTTAGTATATATATATGTGTGTATTACCAAACAACAAAAAAATCTGTGATGACTAATGTTCTGTGGCATTTGCAGGTCAGACACGGCACTATTTTACAATGACCGAGCTGTTTTGGAGAACCATCATGTCAGTGCTGTCTATCGCCTTCTACATGATAATGAGGAAATGAATATTCTCTCTAATCTTTCAAAGGAAGACTGGAGGTAATCAGTAAACAGTATTCAAATATTCTCAATTTGTGTAGCTGCTCCACATCTGTCATGGTCCTGTCCCAGTGTTTTGAATTTCTGTTGTGGACTTTTCAATTTAAGAAACTTTTCTTCAGTGCTTGTATTATTTGTTCTTAATTTTGTACTTCGTAGTGCCTCTGAGTTTTGTTGTCTATATTTCTTGTTCTTGATTCTTGTTTGATTATGTTAGTACCCTTTTGTCTCCAGTCTATCCTAATCTCTTCTCTCTATTATGCCAGTGTCTCCTGTGCCAGTCAGTCATGTCTCATTGTCCTAAGTCAAGCTCATGCATCTTAGTCCTGGTCCTTGTATTTCAAGGACCAGTTACCTCCTGTTACCTCCTGAGTGTTTACTTTTCTCGTGTTTCCCAGCGTTTCCTATTCCTAGTTTATATTTCCAGTTCAGGTTCCATAAGTTTCAGCTTTTTTGTTTTCCTTTTCCTTTGTTGGAAGTAAACTTCATACTGCATACATCTTAAGATATGGCTAAAGTCAACAAAGAGCAGCCTGCTGTAACTGCCCTTTTGTTCCAGGTGGGATATGGTGGTGTGGAGCGTTGTAGCAATGGCATCTTCAGTTAATCTATTAGCTCTGTATGCCAACTGAAGTAGGAGTGCAAGTGGCAGGCAGGACATGATGTGGCGTCGGACCAGTTTCTCGAAACACTTCATTACAACAGGGTAACACCTGTTGTAATGAAGTGTTTCGAGAACTAGCAACTGGTCGGTAACGTTGAGGCTGCTAATGTTGGTCTGTTTAGTCAGTGGGACAATTGTGGACGACTTCAGGCATGGCAGGATTGAAGCATTGAAGATCTTAGCGAAGACCTAGGCCAGCATATTCCTGCACCATTAGGCTTGGGCTGCTGCTGCCTTCCAATGTTTGCATTGATGTAAATGCATACATAAGCATAAACCCTCTCCTCTGTTCTTACTGGAGTGGCTGTTTCTGTCGTGATGGTGGACCGTGCAGCATGCTAACTCAGTAGCCGAGTCTGGTATTGATTACTGTAGCGTCAATACCAGATTGTAGTAATACAATGCTACTGTCCCGTACACAGTTGCTGACTGGAGCCCGTGTTCTCAGTTCATTGATTTTGTTGATTATGGACTTAATGGAGAGGAAAATGCTCGGAAGCAGTTGCTTTCTTTAGCCTTGCTAGATGGCCCACCCTGCAGCCTCGCCTTTGCCTCCTGTGTTTACACTTCCTCTTGGGCTTGCCACTGGGAAGAACCAACCATGGACACTGTGGAGTTCTTATTATATCCTCTGGAATGCTGTGGAAGTGATGATAGTCCCACTTGATGTTCCTTGCACAGTGTAATCCCAAACTCAGAAGGCCCTAACGACCTTGCCAGACATACAGAAGTAAAATGCCACATACACCCACACATATACATGTATAAAATATAGAAAACAAAGCATCGAACATGAAGAACAGTAAGCCGCTGCGTCTATGCATGCTTTCATCTTAACAGTACTTTTCATATTTATCTATAAAGTGTCCCTGCACTCCCCCAACTTCCCAAGAGTTGAGGAATGGCTGCAATCACAGCATTGTAAAATGGCGAAAGATGTATCCTTAGGCCCCCTCCTCAATTCAGAGATGGTCTTCCTCTTTTTTTCATGTAAATAGACTGCGGACTCCACAGTCTATTTACACCTACAGGCCAGTGGTCACTCTTTCAATGATGAGGATTTACACATCTTGGACAGGGAGGAACACTGGTTTGAGCAGGGAGTCAAGGAGGCCATATACGTGAAAAGGGAAAGACCATCTCTGAATCGAGGAGGGGGCCTAAGAGTACATCTTTCGTCATCTTATAATGCTGTGATTCCAGCCCTTCCCCAACTCTCTGTGAATGGCACTCATGGCCATTGATCACTTTTATCAATGATCAGTGGGCTTTGATCAGTCGTTGTTGATGGTCATGAGAATTTGCAATGATCAAGGAATTGACCTCAC
The DNA here is from genome assembly GCF_013358895.1 of Oreochromis aureus. Taxonomy (NCBI): domain Eukaryota; kingdom Metazoa; phylum Chordata; class Actinopteri; order Cichliformes; family Cichlidae; genus Oreochromis; species Oreochromis aureus. Next base: position 6,333,329 of record NC_052950.1, read on the forward strand.
AGCCCATTGTTCATTCAGTGGGCTGGTTTCAGTTATTGTACAAATGTATTGTTTATAAGAATGGGGAAACCTGCAGTCAGCTGAGACTGAAGAAGTCACTTGGATGAGTGATAAAAAGTTTCTCCCACTGAAAACTCTACGTCCAAAGGACGTAATCAACCTTTTGGGATTTACTTAACTGGATGATTGAGCATGCATTAAGACATAAAATAAGGTGATATCTTAATGATAATAATGATTATGTATTTCTATTTGTATTATTTTTCTGTTATTTTACCAATTTTGGTAATATAGCATACACCATTTGTAGATTACCGTAGTTGTACCTTTTGGCATTTTACTAATTCTAGTAGATGTTATATACTCTTAAAAAATCATTCATATCATTTTCCCACCAAACTTCTATAATTTCACAACATACCTGTTAGTTAACAAACCCACATAAAATTACAGAAACTTTACTTCTTTTAGTAGCATTTTGGGGTCATTTTACGCTCAGTGCATCAAGTGTGCATTTAAATGTGTATTTACTGCACAAAACTAGAATTCGACAGTTTTATCTTTTAAATAAACAAGGTATATATATATGAAATTATGTTAAACTTGCAACTGTATTTTTGCACTCTTTTTCTGTGTAAAAAGTTTATTTAAAAAATGTAAAACATGTTTATTTACAGGTACAGTTTTTTTAATTTTATTTTTCATTACACATGTTAATTATGTGCTAGTTTTTTTTAAATAATTGTGTTGATATTTCACATATTTAAAAATAACAGGAAAATACTGTATCATTTATGAAAAATTCTGTTACATGACAGATTTCAGATTCAGTGCCTGAATCCTAATCCTTTCAGATTGCTATTATTTCTATTTTTGGAATATTTTACTGTCTACATTTATTGTTTCAGAGAACTGCGGGCATTAGTAGTGGATATGGTATTGGCCACTGACATGTCCTGCCACTTTCAGCAGATCAAAGCCATGAAAAGCCTCCTGCAGCAGTCTGAGGCGTGAGTAATGGTTTCCAAACTCTTATTATAATCAGCAGTAATGTATGAAAGACTGGGATAAAGATATTTTTGTTAAATACTGTCAGCAACAATAATGTGTAGATATCATATTTGTGGATGTTTGCTGAAAATCAGGACAATTCTGATCTTATTAACAGAGTCTCTATATCCAAAAGCCAATGGCCAATCTTTAGCTTTATTTTCAATAATTCTTTTTTCCCTTGGAAAAGTTGAAACTGATTTAGCAATCATGGTTTCTCTCTAGATCTTACTCTTGGAAGTTTCATTGCACTCGAAAAGTACACTGATATTTACCCAATTTTAATGTACTTTTCTTTGGGAGCTGAATAGCTGCTGTTTGTTTATTGGCAACACCCACCATTGACTAACTACTCTTTATTAACAGGATTGACAAACCAAAGGCTTTATCACTGCTGCTGCACACTGCTGACATCAGCCACCCTGCCAAATGCTGGGACCTCCATCATCGCTGGACAACATCCCTGCTAGAGGAGTTCTTCAGACAGGTAGTCACCTGAAAAATTAGCACCTACCTCCTAGTCCCTCCATTGACACTTTATTGTGTAAAGGAAGTGGGAGCCATACTATAATGATGATAACCTTTTATTTGGGACTCATAAAACAAACAAACCAATATATACATATACACAGATAGCTGGATATACATGTACACACATGCTCAAACAAAACAAACAAAATTTCTGTGACATGAAATAACCACTCAATTATCAAGTCCAAAATGGAGCAGAAGTATGTACAGACTTATTTACACCTTGCCCATCCACTGAAGTAACGACCCTAGAAGTTTTCATGTGCTGCCAAAAAACAAACAAACAAATTAAAAAAAAACCTTGAGCTTTGTTTTGCTGCAATCTGCATCTGCAATTACACTATAGTCAGACAGGAAAACAATTTATGTGTAGGACTGACTGCAAAAATAGGAATATTAGTCTATTGCAGTTCTTTAAATTAAACTTAAACACTTGACATATGCAAGTTGTATTGCAGCTGAATGCGGTATTTCAGAAAACTATGAGTAATGTTATTGCAACTTAATTATTTGACCACAGTAGTTTACCATGCAGATAACATTAGTTTTCAACAACCAACTAGACATTGGGTGAAAAAATTATGCTTTGACATAACAAAATAGAAACTTTTCTTGCCAGGTACAAACATTTTGTTTAGTCTCCGATTGTGGTGGAGTCTGTTTTCCACTTCAGTCGATGTGGTTTTCAGAGGAGGCTTGCATTCCATCTCAGTTCATAGTTATAAAGTTTTTTAAGTCACTTCATTACTTTTCTAATTCAATAGAATTAAAAACAGTGTTTCAGGGAAATTGCATTGGTTAGCTGTACACATAATAACTCTTACAGTGTATATTATTGAGGCCAACTGTCTTTGTAAACATAGCGGTGTCGTTTGTTTTCAGGGTGATAGGGAAGCAGAGCTGGGTCTACCTTTCTCCCCTCTTTGCGACCGCAAATCCACCATGGTGGCCCAGTCCCAAATAGGTAAAGTTCTTAAATACAGTTAATGCTTCTTTCTAAAGGAAAGGATTAGCATATTTTGGATACATTTTAAGTTTTGTCAAGCAGCAGTCAATGACCAATAACAGCCAAGTGAATATATTAATATTTTTTCAAGTTCATTTATGGAAGAATTGCAGTGCCTACAGATAAATGTGAAATCTGAATATCATGAAACAAAAATATCAGTAAGTCAAAAGAGTTAATATTCAATTCAGTTTCAATTTTCAATTAAATTGTATTTATACAGTAATGAAATTAAATGTATGAAGTTATGTTTATGTGTGTCAGTCCAGTCTGTGAGTGTTCAAGAGTCTGGGAGAAGAAACTGTTTCACAGTTTGGAGGTAAGAGAGGCTCCAGTGAGCTTCTCAGCTGTTCAGCTGAAATATACCATCTGAAATTAGAGCTGTTCCATCCAAAGTGGAATGAATGCTGTGTCTCCTAACAAGACCAGGCTTCCCCCAGGTTTCCCAATTGTTTATAAAGCTCACACCGATTTACCACCCGCTGCAGGCTTCCTCTTGTCCTCCACAGTATAACAGTTGAACCAGAGTGTGCAGCAGTAGGTCAGAAGGCTCTCAATGGTGGATTGGTAGTAGTTAATTAGAAGTCTCTGCTACCGCATCAAGACGTAAGCACAGTAGAGTATGGAGGAAGGGCTGATCAAAGTGTGTGTGCGTTAGAGAAGCAATATTTTTGACAGACATGTTTCTGAACAGGAGCAACTCACTGAAAATAATGCAGAAAAGCAAAATATCAGTCCTATAAAAGTAGTATCAATACACCCACCGCTATTACTTAGGCCCCTGTACTCAGTGAGAGCTGAAGGTAGCTTAGCTCTCCCGCAGCAGATGTGGAGAAGCAGAAGTCCTAAACAGAAGCCCCTGATACACCACCATTTTTGTTATAAATTGGTTTTCCCCACCCGGCAATACTGCCTCGTAATAACCTCTGGTTATGGACAATGTTCCCTCTAATTTTTCATGTATCTGAGCAAACACACAAACTCCCTGAGCGGTCCCTTGGACCACTGTAAGCAACATTAGACGTGTGCACTGTAGTCACGCCAGCATCGAATCCATCCAAGTTACATGGTTTATTAAAATAATCAAATTACAGCATTTACACTTATGTTAGACTACTTTTAATGAAGTGCTTTAGCCCACTTACAATGAAAATTTAAAAAAAGTCTTCTTCATGAGCTGTGTAGTATGTTAACACTATTGGAAGTAAAAATAACTTGAACTCCAATTTTGAAAACACAACTTTCTTTCTTTCTTTTTTTTTCATAAAGCTCTGACTTGTATTATGAGTATGAGTCTGTGGTCTGGGAGACAGTCCTGTAACTCTCTGTCTGTAAAATACAGTATATAATGACCAATGTTGGGTAATTAATTATATAGTTACTTCTTCAAAAAAGTAACTGAGTTTTGCAAAAAACAAAGTTTTTTGCAGCTATTTACCTAAAAATGCAGCCAAGGTGTTTTTTTAAATAAACATTTCAAACTATTTCCAGAACAATCAGGTGTTCTGCATCAAATTTGATGCCACAGAAATTATTTGTGCCACTCCAAAAATAATTTCTGTCCACTATGAGATAAAGGAGAACATCACAAGCCTGATACCTGCAGGCCTGACAACAGGAGATGTATCACTCCTATAACATCTGTAACATTCAGCAGTCGCCTCATTGTTCTGACACACACAACAAAACTATTGACTACACTACACACTAACTACACAAGACAACACACTAACTCTAGACTCCAAACACGCTAAACGTCGCAAATCTCTCACATCTCAAAACACCGCCGTAACTCCTAAAACTTCCCCGCTTCCTAAACAATTGGTCAACATGGTACATTTTTCCACTAATAGGAAAGGGTGGGGGTCTTTTTGGTTTTGGTTTTGCTCACAGGCGGAGAGTGCTTCCGAGCACTTTCCTTATAAAACGCTGTTTTTACCGTTTCTTCCCGCAGTAAATATAAAGAACGATAGTAATCAGAAAAAAAAACAAAAATTGCATATATTTTTTTATTATAACTCTGGTTTTACAGGGCCTATGAACACAATTTAAAAACTGGTACAAAGTCCACACGTTTTCCGTCAATTGTTCCATCTGTCCTGCTCATATCTCCAATGGTTGCACACGTTATCATTAACGTGGCTTCACTCCACATCCGCCACAAGGCTTTGCTAGCTAAAACACCGGTGTCGGCACATAAGGATGCTGTCATAGCCTGTCAACTACGTTGATTAACTGCGTATATATGAATGTGAATCGCATCATTGGCTGGAGCAGCCAGTCACTGGTCACTTACTGACTCACACTGCAAAACAGAATGAATTGTTAACGAATTTATTTTAATTTCAATTCAGGTTAAATTTTTTTTTGTGCGCAATGCAGATTTTCTGTGCTCGGAGACCGTGCCAGCAGTGCGCGATTGCACACGCTCGCAGTTTACAGGGAACATTGGTTACGGTGCATTTATTCTCGACATGTCACATGTGAGGCAAGCCAAGACCTCACATCAAGTGTTGCATGGGCCAGTTTGCCACTTCTCAGGTTTGTGACCTGGTGTATTGTTTGGTGGCTGCCGCTGCTTAGTTAAGGACGCAAGATTTTGTCTGTTTTTATTCCCATTTTAGTGATATTCCAGTACAGACATAGAGATATACAAAGGGAAACGTTGGAAGAGTTTAAAACACTTGAGAGCTTATGGAAAAAACACTCAAAAAAGTCTTGGTTTCTGGTTTTACTTCTCCTATATCAATGGTTATGGTGGCATTATTGTCTGAGTGAGGATACCTATCATTAAAGAGAATACTGCACTGGTATCCTGTGCTGTAATGGCAGGTATAAATGCAAGGGTCTGTTAAACGAAGTTGTGGTGGTGAGTGAAACGACCATTACAGCAGGTACACTGTCATTAGTGTTGATTCTTTTTTGAGAAATGCGGAGTTACAGACAACAGCAGCCATAGTTAATTCTCTTCTAGAGGACAGGGCAGACAAGATAATGGAACACTGAAACTGCTGACTATAGATAAACAGATTCTGTAGAATAATAATTCACTTGGCAGTAATCACACCCAGTTTCCCCAGTCGAAGGTCACTAAAATTAATACTGAATAAGTGTGTAATTTTGCCAAAACAATTCTGGCCTTTTTTCTGGTCCCCTCCCCTAACTGACCAAGAGAAACACGTTTAACCACATGTTCTCCTTAAATTAATGTCCAAAAATGATGTGGGCCATGTTGATAATTTTCTTGGGAAAACATGTTAGATGTTGTGGCATTCATCCTAGTTTGAATAAAGCAGCTCTCATTTCTAGAAATCTTTACAAATTTATTAAATCCTGCAAAATGTGACTATTCAAAGTTTGGGCCAGCAAGCAGAATTGCAATCTTGCATGCCTTTCTGCTGCGTCTCTCCTTTTGTCATCAAATGTCCTCTCTCCACTCGCAGCTCGCGTGGAGAGAGTTGGAGGACCCAAATGCAGACAATGGAGGTGTGAGCGATGTTGAACAGAAAGCGAACCGTTTATTGAAGGCTCGAATGTTAGCATAAATAAAAGGCAAAACGTGAAACCAAGACTTGACTAAACTGGGTAAACTAAACCAAAGCTAAAACACCAAAATACATTGAAACTGAAACATGAGACCTGTACGAGGGAACTGGAACAATACGCAAGAAACACAGACAACCCGAAAAGAAAAATGAGGGAACATGGCTTAGACGAATAGACCTAACGACACAGAGAAAGCAAAACTAAATACACAACAGGACACAACACTGTCAAAGTAAAAGAGAGGGAGGCTGGGGATAACATACATGCAATAACAATACAGACAGGGAGACATGGAATGATAAGATGAGGGGAATATGTAAACAGGAAAGGGAGACAAGACGTGGAGGGAGACAGACATAAGTTAAGAGACATACACAGAGGACATTACGGACTCACACAGGAAACAGGGAATGACACATCAACAAGAAAACACAGATAATAATAATAACTAAACTTAGAACCTTACCAAGACTAAATTCCATACTTACTGTAAACACTAGAACTATTACCCAAACATTTACCCAAAACAGCAAAAAGGAATCAATAAACAAAAGATGCTCAAAATGCTGGGTCAACGACCCTGTGCCCTGACGCCGAAATCCCCTTTCCCATAGACGTTGTGTCTGCTCCCAGATCATGAAAAATAAACCAGAAATTTGCAAAAAGTGATTTAAGTATAAAAAACATTATAAAAAAATCCCCCCAAAAGAACAATATTGTCATGGTCCTGAGTCTGAGGACTCAGTGTTTTGTGTTTCTTTATATTATTCTTTGTTCTCGTTTATTCTGTTTTGCCTTTTGTTTAGGTTTGCTATGTGTTAGTGTTTTTGTTTCATGCCTGCCTGTGTTCCCTCTGTCTGTCCATGGTGTCACTGTTTCTGCTCATGAGTCTGCCTGTCAAGTTCAGTGTCCTGTCGGGTTCTCTGTGTCTGTGTGTTTCCTGTTTTATTCTGAAAGTTCATGTCTCATGTCAGTGTGTTCAGTTTTACCTCTCCTCTGTCTCGTTAGCCTAATTTCTCCCAGCTGTGTCTCCCTCCTGTTGCCCATTCCCTGATTACTCCCCTGTGTATTTAAGCCCTGTGTTTTCCTGTGCTCTCTGTCGCGTTGTCTGTTTTACTCCATGTCCAATTCTGTGTAACCCGGTGTTCAGTCTGCGTCTCTCTGCCATCTTTCTTTGTGCTTTTTGTTCCTCTTCCCGTGCGTGTTTGGTTTAAGTTGAGTTCTTTAGTTTTCCCCAGTTTAGGTTTGTTTACTCCCCGCTCTGCTCCTCCTGTTTTTGTCACCTTATCACCTCTGTAAATAAACATTCACTCGCACCCCAGCCAGTGCCTGCATTTTGGATCCTTTTCTCAATTCACCACACGACTGCTGCGCAGCCGTGACAGTACGACGCGACCACAAGATGGATCCAGCGGACTTGCCCGGGGAGAGCGACCTCACACGCGCCCTACGCTTGGTGGACTGGGTAACCCACACCTCCAACGCACAAGCGAGGGTTGTGGGGATAAATGCCATTGAGGCTATCCTGGCCGGAAATCCCTATCTCCACCAGGTCAGGGGATTTACGGACTTAATCTCTGAGTTGCATAAAGCCTGGGAGGCGGTGCAAGCTCGGGAAGTTGCGGATTCTGCTCAGCAACAGCGGACTACGACCGTCCCGAAGCAGCCGTCTCAGCTTCACCCACCGGAGGTTTCACGGCCCGACCCGCCGGAGGTTTTGCCCTGCCCGTCGGAGCCGTCAGCGGTGGGGAAGCAACGATCACGCCGCTGGCGCTTCACCCCACAGCCGGATTCGGGAACTACTGTGCGACCAGTGGTGAGTTCAAAGGACGCTGGTGCTTCTGAGACTGTGTTTTCTGGGGCTGTTCATGGTGTGAGTAGAGACAGTACACGGCGCTTACCTACCTTCGTGGTAACTGACCTCTCACAAGTTGGCATTTTCAAAACATCCACAACAGTAACTGACTGTGTTTCATCCATTCCACCACCAACTCCAGTCTCACTTCAACCAGTACATCAGCCTTTAGCCAGTTCATTAGCCCAGCCTGCATCTATTCCATTAGCCCGGTCACCTGCCCCCTCCATACTGGAGGCTGTGTCTGCGCCACCCATTTTGAATCCCGTTCCTGGCGCCCATTTTAAGCGGAGAGACAAACACATTAAAACCACTCTAGTTTCTCAGAAACTGGCTAATTTAGAGACTGGTACTCGCCCCAGGGCCTCCCCAAAGGCTGAGTTTCTGCCTTCAGTCCACTCTGGACCCCTGGAGGCCAAGACGCCAGCTAAGAACTGCACCGTGCCAGCGCTGCCGGGGCAAAGCCAGTGCCCTGCGCAGTTTCAGTTACCGGTGACTTTGCCAGCGGTCCCCGCACCTGCTGGTTCTGTTCTGTCCCTGCCAGCGGTCCCCGCACCTGCTGGTTCTGTTCCGTCTCTGCCAGAGGTCCCCGCACCTGTTGGTTCTGTTCCGTCGCTGCCAGAGGTCTCCGCACCTGCTGGTTCTGTTCCGTCGCTGCCAGAGGTCCCCGCACCTGCTGGTTCTGTTCCGTCGCTGCCAGAGGTCCCCGCACCTGCTGGTTCTGTTCCGTCGCTGCCAGAGGTCCCCGCACCTGCTGGTTCTGTTCCGTCTCTGCCAGAGGTCTCCGCACCTGCTGGTTCTGTTCCGTCTCTGCCAGAGGTCCCCGCACCTGCTGGTTCTGTCCTGTGTGTGCCAGGGGCTCCAGTGCCCACTGGTTCTGAGACTAGGGGGCCCGAGGAGCCCGTCCAGATTCCTGCCTCGTCAGCTGGAGGGCCCGAGGAGCCTGTCCAGCCCCAAGACTCGTCAGCTGGAGGTTCAGGAGAACCTAGCCAGCTTCCTGCCTCGTCAGCTGGAGGGCCCGAGGAGCCCGTCCAGCCCCAAGACTCGTCAGCTGGAGGTTCAGGAGAACCTAGCCAGCTTCCTGCCTCATCAGCTGGAGGGCCCGAGGAGCCCGTCCAGTCTTCTGCCTCGTCAGCTGGAGGGCCCGAGGAGCCCGTCCAGCCGGCAGCTGCAGCCTCATCATCCTCGCCGGCTGCAGCCTCATCATCCTCGCCGGCTGCAGCCTCATCATCCTCGCCGGCTGCAGCCTCATCATCCTCGCCGCCGGCAGCAGCTGCAGCCTCATCATCCTCGCCAGCTGCAGCCTCCGAGTCATCATCCTCGCCAGCTGCAGCCTCCGAGTCTTCATCCTCGCCAGCTGCAGCCTCCGAGTCTTCATCCTCGCCAGCTGCAGCCTCCGAGTCATCAGCGTCGCCTGTTCCAGCTCCCGCTTCATCAGTGTCGCCTGCAGCAGCCTCCTCATCAGCTTCATCAGCTTCGCCTGGTCCAGCTTCAGCTTCACCCACGCCGTCGCCTGGTCCAGCCTCTGCCTCAGCTTCATCAGCGTCGCCTGGTCCAGCTTCAACATCCTCATCATCGCCTGGCCCGGCCTCAGCTTCACCTTCGCTGTCGCCCGGCCCGGCCTCTGCCTCTGCTTCACCCTCGGCTTCGCCTGGCCCGGCCTCTGCTTCAGCTTCACCCTCGCCGCGGCCTGGTCCTGCTTCAGCTTCACCCTCGCCGCCGCCTGGTCCTGCTTCAGCTTCACCCTCGCCGTCGCCTGGTCCTGCTTCAGCTTCACCCTCGCCGTCGCCTGGTCCAGCCTCCGTGTCTTCGTCTGCAGCGACGCCTGGTCCAGCCTCCGGGTCTTCATCCTCGTCGGGTCCAGCCTCGGCCTCATCCTCGCCTGGTCCAGCTCCGGCTTTGTCTTTGCCTGGTCCAGCTTCAGCCTCGGCTTCAGCCTCCGCCTCGTCTGGTCCAGCCTCCGCCTCAGCTTCATCAGCTCCGTCTGGTCCAGCCTCCGCCTCAACTTGGGCCTCGCCTGCAGCCATCTTCTCATCAGCCTCCGCTTCAACTGCAGCACCTACATCACCGCCTGCAGCACCTACATCACCGCCTGCAGCATCCACATCACCGCCTGCAACAGTCCCGCTGCCGTCAGGTTCCGCCTCTGTGTCTTCATCCTCGTCTGGCCCGGCTTCTGCTCCGCCCTCGTCTGGCCCGGCTTCTGCTCCGCCCTCGTCTGGCCCTGCCTCGTCTGGCCCTGCCTCGTCTGGCCCTGCCTCGTCTGGCCCTGCGGTTGCTACACCGTCATGCGACCCAGCTCGTCCTGTTCCGCCTCGCCTCTGCCGGCCGTTTTCCAGGCCTCTAAGTTGGCATCATGGCCGTCGAGGACGGCCTCCGGAAAGAGTTCGTCGGCGCCGCTGGCATCGCGGCCGACCTCCGGACCTGCTCAGTGGCCGCCACTGCCTTCCAAGTGGTCGGCCTCCTGATTGGTTTTGCCTGCGCCACCGTTGCCGTGTGCACGGTCGGCCTCCAGAACTGTTTGCCCGTTGCCGCCATTGCCGTGTGCACGGTCGGCCTCCAGAACTGTTTGCCCGTCGCCGCCGTTGCTGTCCTCACGGCCGGCCTCCTGAACTTGGCCGTCTGGGCCTTTTTGGACTCTGTCCCTCCGTCCTGGACCCCCACCGCCCGCCCTGGTCGGGTCGTTTTCTGTTTTTTGGTTTTTGGGGTTTCTTTTGGGCAGTTTGTATTTCTGTTGGGCTGTCTGGAGCCAGCCCTTGAGGGGGGGGTACTGTCATGGTCCTGAGTCTGAGGACTCAGTGTTTTGTGTTTCTTTATATTATTCTTTGTTCTCGTTTATTCTGTTTTGCCTTTTGTTTAGGTTTGCTATGTGTTAGTGTTTTTGTTTCATGCCTGCCTGTGTTCCCTCTGTCTGTCCATGGTGTCACTGTTTCTGCTCATGAGTCTGCCTGTCAAGTTCAGTGTCCTGTCGAGTTCTCTGTGTCTGTGTGTTTCCTGTTTTATTCTGAAAGTTCATGTCTCATGTCAGTGTGTTCAGTTTTACCTCTCCTCTGTCTCGTTAGCCTAATTTCTCCCAGCTGTGTCTCCCTCCTGTTGCCCATTCCCTGATTACTCCCCTGTGTATTTAAGCCCTGTGTTTTCCTGTGCTCTCTGTCGCGTCGTCTGTTTTACTCCATGTCCAATTCTGTGTAACCCGGTGTTCAGTCTGCGTCTCTCCGCCATCTTTCTTTGTGCTTTTTGTTCCTCCTCCCGTGCGTGTTTGGTTTAAGTTGAGTTCTTTAGTTTTCCCCAGTTTAGGTTTGTTTACTCCCCGCTCTGCTCCTCCTGTTTTTGTCACCTTATCACCTCTGTAAATAAACATTCACTCGCACCCCAGCCAGTGCCTGCATTTTGGATCCTTTTCTCAATTCACCACACGACTGCTGCGCAGCCGTGACAAATATAGTATTTTTCACCTGCGCCAAAGAGTAAAAAAGCTAAATGTGGATTTTAAAATTTTGTCTCTCGCTCTTCAAATTCCCTGTTAGCAAATGATTTAATAATTGATCGTGATAGCAAATATCAATTATTATTTAATGATCTTACAGGAACCTGGTTACACCAGGACAATCGTGTTAATTTAAATCAGTCAACACCCCCGAGTCGCCTTGACTAAAAGTTAGAATCCTCAATGCACAGGCCAGGGAGGGGAGTGGTAGCAATCTTCCACTCCAGGTTATTAATCGACCATAGATCTAGACAGAGTTTTAATTCAACTTCTAGTCTTGTACCCTTATACCTTAAAAACTCTCTCTTCTCTCATTTCTTAATAACATTTGCATTTATAATAATGGATTACATAGCAGTAGGTGTCTTTCTGAAAGTGCTGTAACTAAGTTTAAGGATATAATTCCCCCCCTCTTATCTAATTTAAAAAGCAAGAAAAAAGAACTTTAAATTAGAGGCACTTGAATCCCTGGTATAACTCATAAACCTGTAATTTTTGACCAGGGTATGTCCTTCAATGTCCAGTTTAGAACAAATATGTATGACTGTATATGGTTACATCTCCATTAAAATTTGCAATATTACAGGTTGTAGCTATACATGATCGATTTGTCTTTCTCTTAGGAGCTGCTAATAATTGGCACTTAATCAGGAATTCTTGTCCCTAACTTCATAGGTTTGAAAACGTGATGAATCTATGATTCTGCTTCCTTCTTCCATGTGATTATTCAAATGATGAAACTAACTAAAAATGTCAAATTTTGTGTGTAGGCTCTAATAAACATTTGTTTCTTGAATCAAGTGGGAGAACTGAAAAAAACCCCAGTGCCAATTATGAATGTCTGTTTTTGCAGGATTCATTGATTTCATTGTGGAGCCAACATTCACTGTGTTGACAGAAATGATTGAAAATATTGTGACACCACTTATCGAGGAGACCTCTCGCTCTGAATTGCCTGTCTTCAGACAGTACAGGTGATCCACAAAAAATTCTCACTTTCAGTGCAGTCTCATTATTTGTTAATGTGTGTTAATCTGTCTCAGTTGCTGTGTGTACTCCTACCACCTACAAACATTTCTTTTTAGCTTTTACATTAGGTCAATAAACCTTTTATTAGTTGAGAACATTTGTCTGTCATTGGTGTATTAACAAACAGACTGATTAATATATAGTACCATTCGACTCTGAGCACTCAAAGCACTTAATACGACTTGCCTTATTCACCCATTCATACAAGAACTTCTTCTATGCTTGCTATCTAATGTTAACAATCCGATGGATGTGTTGGAGAGTATCTTGCACAAGGATATTTGTAGACTCCAGAAGCCAGGGATTGAACCAACAACCTTCCAAGTAGCAGAGCACCTACTCTACCTCCTAAGCTACAGCCACCCCTGTAGCGCTGGGGCTCTTGCATGTAATCTTTTTCAATATAATAGCTTAGTACTTTTTTTACTCTCATGAATATATATCACAGTGTACTGCAAATCTTCAATTAGTATCTTCAGACAGTACAGGTGATCCACAAAAATATAGAAATACAGCATCATAGAAATACAGCATACCAAAAATATTAGAATGCTCCTGCACTTTTGATCCCTTTACACATTATCAGTATAACACATTTATAATCATACATATTATAGTAAATATCTGTAACTTTACTATATGACTTCAATGACACAAAAGATACAAATCTATTATCTATTATCTATTATTTTAACACCTGATCTACCAGACCTCCCTCTCCCCCCCACCACACACACCCACACAATCTGTTAACTGACATTTTTGCACTTTACACACCGCTACCTCTCTAAGACACGCTGCTCTATGGACAATTTATGCTGGCTATGGACAATCTTCGTCACTCCGGGTTTACAAGCTGCTACACTGGTCACTTTAAACCACGCCAACTGTAAATTGTAAATTGTAAACTGTGAATTCTAATTGACGCTTTTCTTTTCAAGCTCCTTAGACTCTGTTCTTTCAGTTTACTGTTGGCTAATTTTTACCATTAACTGCAGTAACTAACAACTACTCACTATGTTTAACTATATTTAACATTATACTTATGTCCTGTCATAGTTTCAACAGTATTGGAAGTGACAGAAAGCACTCCAGCATGAAGAGTACACGCTCAGAAGGCAGCTGCTCTCTGACCACAGTGGACTTCAAAAGTTTCAGGGGTACATGGAATCAAAAAATTCATCAAAACAGGGAGATATGGAGGGCCCAAGCAGGAAAAGGTAGCTGGAACACAATATAGCTGATCCTTAGAATACACTTCCATTTTTGCCTTGAAATCCACATTTTCTAATTCAAATTTATGAACTGCAGCTTAGGCTGTCTTCTTCCCACCGTCCAAGCATAGGATGTTCAATGTACTGTCATTCATAGGGTGTCAGACACTGTGGTTTTAATTAGAAGAGGTTGTGTGTGAACATTAATGTTATATACCTTATGCATTTAATCTAAGGTTAGAGTAAGTCTTCAGAAGAATGGTTTTTCCTGCACTTCAAAAGCATGCACAATGCAGAGCAGCTACTTTTATCTTTACTCCCGATGATGATCTTGTTAATAGTGTTATATGCTCACTGCATACAAGCTTGGATATTGGGGCTCCTCTGAAAAGGAAGGTAAGAAACCAGAGATGCTTGACTCCCTATAGCTCAAAATATGGACCTTAAAAGAGATGATTCATAAGCTGGAGAGGAAATTGTGTTGCACTCTTTGTTTGGCCTGTAAAAATACTTTTCCAGGCTAGGACATCTTACTATTTGTCTTATATTGAGGAAAACAGGAACAACCTCTGTTTTTTGGCAGCAATTTAGCCAGTCAGTTAACTCTGTTGAGCCAAATACTCCTTGAACTTTAATTCAGTTTTATTTATATAGAACCAAATTCCAACAAGTGGCACCTCAAGACACTTTATATTGTATGATAAAAACCCTACAATATTCAAGAGAAAAACACAACAATCAGATGAGTCCACTCGGCAACAGTGGGAAAACCTCTAGCAGCCTGAACCTTGCAGCCTAACTAGAGAGAATTTAGGTCACCTGATCCAGCTTTATGCTTTATCAAAAAGGAAGGTTTTAAGCCGAATTTCCCATTCTAATTTTAAATCCTGCAGTTTCAGAGCAAAGTCCTCTGTCATGGGACTATGGGGTCTTTAACAGAAAATGGGGCCTGTTTATTCGAGGCCCTGTATGTGAGGAGATGGATTTTAAATTTGATTCTGGATTTAATAGGGAGCATATAAAGAGAAGTCAATTTGGTACAAATATGCTCTTTCGAATCCCTGTCAGACAAGATGTCTATAATTTTAGAGATACTATCCAAATGCAAGAAAGAGGTCATATGCACATTGAAAGACAAAGTTAACAATTACAGTATGGAGGTAAACAGAGACTACACGAGATCTGTCACTTCTCACTCCAACTTTATTTTTGACCTAACAACAACTGATTACATTGTGCCACAAAACTCAGTAACACACTTCCTGTACAATGGGTGGAGCCCTCCAGAGCGTGGCCTTGAGTGAATAGTGAAACCGCTCGCACATCCCGTTGGCTTGCGGATGGTATGCCGTGGTTTGACGGCCTGGGGTCAAGGTGGTCCCTAGGCCGTCAGCCATGGCAGACCAAAGCTACGAAACAAACCGGGGGCCCATGTCCGAGGTAATGTCAGCGGGGGGGACCGAAATGCAAAAGCCAGGACAACAAAAATCCACTGGAAACCATCGCCGCTGTCGTGGACGCCAGGGGTACTGCCTCCGTCCACCTGGTTGTGCGGGCCAACACAGTCAAAAGGTGTGTGAAATCTTGTGACTGCGGCAGAGGGCCGACATGATCAAAATGCCTACCAGGGACACAAAAGGGTTCGAGGGGCTCCTGTGTGTGTGTCTATAGATCTTCGCATGTTGGCATGGAACACATGCTGCTGCCCAGTCCTTCACCGATTTGCGAAGGCCCGGCCAAACGAACGTGGTGCTCACCAGCTTAACTGAGGCCCGGACGCCTGGATGAAAGAGAGCATGTACTGAGTCGAAAACACAACAACACCATGAAAGGGGAACCACTGGGTGTGAGCAGCCGGTGGAAATGTCGCAAAGCAGGTGAGGACCTCCCTCCCACATCGGCCTGCCCTCCAGCACGAGGCCCTTTCTCCATGAGCTTGAGAGCCGTACTGCCACCCAGGCCTGAGAGGGAGAGGAGCTTTTCGGCTCGCTCCCGTTGGAGAACACGTAGCGCCGAAGAAGGAGCTCTTTAAGGGCGGGTGGGTCCCAGAGGAGGGTCATCGCACAATGGTTAGCTAGCGGGTCGAGCGAGCCCACCACATGGTGATACTTTGTATCGTCAGTCAAGATGCCACGAAGGGCAAACTGAGCCTCCACGTGCACGAACCACGATGGGGGACCATGGAGCCAAAAGTGCAGCAGCTTAAGCGCTACAGCAAACACAGTTGCAGTAGGAGGCAGAGGGCCGGCGGCCGCTGATGCATCCAGAGTGGAGCGGGCGTCATCTTCATCACGTAACATGTTCAAGTCAGGGGTCACCAATGTGGAGGTAAACGCAGACAACACGAGAGCTCTCACTTCTAACTCCAACTTTATTCTTGTCCTAACAACAACTAACTACATCGTGCCACAAAACTCAGCAACACAATTTCTGTACACTGGGTGTGAGGGGAGCCCTCCAGTGGTCCAACACAACAGCAAAATTATTTATAGTGTGACTGCAGTGAAGATGTAAAACTATGATTCAAATAATCGACCACTGAGGGAGTAAGTGTTTAGGTAGCTGGTCTGCATTGTGTTGACACATGACATTAAAGGAAGCTAACAGTGGAGAAATTCCATCCTTATTTTTTGCTACAGGACTTTCAGAAAGACTGCTACTGTAATGAAATGTATTCCCCAATGTTGTATAATCAATTATTGTAAATATTATTAAGAAACGACCACACAAAAAGATTTTCACTTAAAACAGTATATAGTTAAATCTTTATTTTCTATGCTGTATGTCAGAATAACATCTGGAGTTTGTGATGAGTGGTGAGTTCGCATTTTGAGACAAGCTAAATGATTATAACAATAGAAAAATCCAAGGTTGAGGCTGCTGTTTTTAGCATCTACATAGATGTTAAAATCACTTACGATCATTTATTATTTTTTATTTTTTAGAACAGAATAATAAATCGGGAAATTGTCTGAGAAATCAGATAGAAACCGAGTACGAGGTGGACAATGAGTAGCAACTGAATTTAGCTGTTGTCTAAGTGTATTCTGTTTTCACAGCCATCCCAATGATGTATCCCAATGATGCTTTAATAACTGTTGATATTTACACTCACTTACTCTCCTATTGATCTTTCTAAATTAACACAAATAATGTCTTTCTCTAAACCATAAATATGCCTTTTAGATGCATTCCTACAGGAATGTTCAAATAGGTTTCGCTACTACTAAAAATTAGATGCAGATTGTTGTGTAGGTACATAGTGAATGTAGGATCTACTGTGCAATATAAAGCACCTTGAGGCGAGTGTTGTTATGATTTGGCGCTATATAAAAAAAATTGAATTGAACTGAACTGAATTGAAAAAGGTAAGTGAACATGAAATCCTTATTGGACTGTAATGAAATTGAACGGAATATCTGTCAGTGTCAAGCCATCTGAATGAAATGAAACACAATTTTGTTTGGGTATATCTGTTGTAGACCTGGAGGTAAAGGTCACCCAGATGGCAGAGGAGCGTAGCCAAGAAGACAAAGAGACAAATGGTGGAAAAGACACAAGCACAACTGTCGACGAAGCCAACATGGGACAAGGGAAAATGAAAAAAGAATCCGTGGGACAAGAGGTGCAGAACAGGAGACAGCAAGAAGAAAGACAGACTAACGATGAAAGAAACAATAATCGGGCTCAGTCTGCAAGCATTCTGCTGAAATCAGTCCCTGATGCCATAAAGAAGTCACCTGATGGACACATGGAGAAGCAGCAATCCCAGAATGGTACACACCTTTGAGTTTTTATTGTTATTTTTTATATTGAAAGCACCTAATTAAACTGATAAGAATAGATACAACTTTACCTTTAATTCACAAAATAAATTGTATATGTATTTATAGTATATATCTTACACCATATTACATCAACATTAAAATTTAATGTTAATGATATTATGTTAGCCTGATTAGGGTTAATCTCACAAGGTTTGTATAATTAAAAATAATATGAATAATAGTAACATCCGGGTAAAGGTCTATTAAGATTGAAGTTCTCTTTTTCAAGAGTGATCTGGCTAAGAGGCCAATCAACAATTTGTTTTACATACTGCTGTTACACATAAGTGCACACAAACACCTTGAGTATGAATTATATTTTGCCTCCACAGACCCTCAAACTGTTTTCCCTCTGATTCATTATCGCAAAAGACCAACCTATTGTACCAGCTCCTACAGACTGATCAGGGCAAAAGTCATAGAAATATGGCCTATTGATGCCAGAACAAAAGCCAGGAGACTGCAACGCTTCTACTCGCGTCAACGGAAATAACCTTGTAAGTTTGGAGTGTATTATAATGGCATATTGTGTGATGTACTCTTTCATCACTCTGCTTCAGTTTTTCCTTTGTGCATAAACTCAGAATTCCTTTCCCAGTAAAAATATAATTATTTGCACTTAGTTTCCTTATTTGTATTATTGTAGGGTCTTTACCTTATATTAAATTAATTTTATTATTTTAAGTTCCAATGGAAAAACATTTATGTTGCAATTTTACACCATGGATACTATGCTTTTGTTTTTGTTGCTCATAAATTTCCCCATAACTCATCCCATACCTTGTGAACATATAGACATCTATGTGTTTCTTCTTTATGTTATAAAGTAATACGGTAGAAGGCTTTGTACAGGTTAGTTTCATTGTGTGTTCAGTTTAAAGAGATTGCTATTTTTGTTTACACACTGCAAAGACTCCAGACAAAAACTATGGTAGAAGTTTTTTTTTTAATATAACATCTACAATAACTACAATTTCAATTTTATGTTCATGAACAATTTGAATATGGACTGTAGGCCAGATACTTTTGGGTGACCTTGTAAGTATTATGTTTTTAATTTTATCAGAGTTTAAAATAAGTTTATGTGTAATCAGAGAACTTTTTAAATGCATCAAAATGGAATGACCTGATCAGGGGAAAGGCCAGACACATATAAACCAGTTATCTGCATAAAAATGTATAGCAGTTTTGGGTGACAGGGATATTGTTGTTTATGCACAGAGTGAATAAAAAAGATCCAAAACTAAATCTCTGTGGAACACCTGGACAAATAGATGATTTGTCCAGGTGTTCCACAGGTATCTAGAGAGAGAGCGAGAGGGAGAGAAAAGAAAAGAAACATAAAAAGTGAATTGTTCAATAAACAAGTAATACAAGAATTGTGAATTAAGAAACCCAAGTGGCAACACCAATAAATGGGCTTTGGCTGATTTTGGGTGTACATACACACAAAATGAAAATAAAAAAACAAAACAAAACATTAGTCATTTTTGCAATGCATTATGGGTCCTCAAAATTGCATCCCTTTTTCACTCATAACTCAGTTTCTATACCTCCTACACCCAACATGTGCTATATTGCTTCTAAGGTCTCCTCCAAATCGATCCCATGGTACACATATCTCAGTTTCTAATCTCACAATTGTGATTCAACCAGCCACTCCCTTGCAGGCCTATATACAGTGGTATATAAAGTATACAATTTATAGCTCTGTCTGAATCTGGACCCTTTGCTTCATGCCCTGCTTGTCACCGCCTTGTCTGGACAGCATCTCCCTAACATCACGCAGGCTTCCGAACCTGTAACACTCTGTCAGTTTTCCGAGCCACTCAAACGCTGCTAGTGCTGGGGCATCCCTGGCTTCAACAACACAACCCACATATCAATTGGCAGAAAAGATGCATTACTAGGTAGGTAGGGGGAGGAGTGCCACATGACTTGCCTAAAAGCTGCCTCAACCTCCAGCCGGGTGGCCTGGAGGTTATAGTATAGAGTATATAAAGGTTTGGGTACCTCTAATAATTTTCATGATTTTCCTTCATAAATCTCTGGTTGTTTGGATTAGCAATTTCATTTAATTATATCATATAGCAGACAAACAGACAGGTGCATAAATTTGGGCACTCTTGTTGTTTTATTGATATCAATACATTTAGCACTAATTATTGGAACATAAAATTTGTTTGGTAAGCTCATTGACCCTTGACCTACACACACAGGTGAATCCAGTCATGAGAAAGGGTATTTAAGGTGGTCAATTGCAAGTTTTTGTTCTCTTTGCATCTTCTCCGAAGAGTGGCAACATGGGAGCCTCAAAACAACTCTCAAATGACCTGAAAACAAAGATTGTTCAACATCATGGTTTAGGGCAAGGATACAAAAAGCTATCTCAGAGATTTCAGCTGTCAGTTTCCACTGTGAAGAACATTGTGACGAAATAGAAGACCATAGGGACAGTTCTAGTTAAGGCCAGAAGTGACAGGTCAAGAAAAATCTCAGATAAGCAGAGGTGAAGGATCGTGAGAACCATCATAGACAACCCACAGACCAGCAGTTTTTGTCACTTTTTATGAAATCAAACTCACAGTAAGGTCAGTACTGCACGGTCATACTCTCTCCCGCACTCGTTATATTATCCAGTTTTGATCTGCACACAGCTGTTCCAATGAACATTGCACTCGCTTACGTCATTGTCGTGAGACACCCTCGCAAATAAAATCACGGTTTAGTAACGCAGCCTGCTGACGGGAAATTAACAATAATCTAATTACCTTTTTTGCAATAGTAATCCCTTACTTTGCTCGTTACTTGAAAAAAGTAATCGGATTACAGTAACAGGTTACGCGTTACTGCCTATCTCTGTCCATGACAAATCTGCCGACAGTGCAACTTCGGAGTCTGGGTCTGTTAACTCCCTCGCCGCCCACCGAGGCAGTGAAGCACAGCTGGTCAAAACGTAAACACTGCACACGTAAACAAAAGCTTTCCAGTGCTAGCACTGCTCTCCAACGTTCGCTCCCTGGACAGTAAAATGGATTATCTGTGGCTCCAGCATTCGACCCAGCATGAAGTAAAGAACTGTTGTGTTTTCATCTTCTGCTGCCCACATACACATCTCTGCTGAAACACACAAAACCCGCCAGAAAAACCATCAGAATCTGACTGAGTCGGGCTGTCTCAGCGTTTCAGGACTGTTGTGTGTGGAAAGCCATACCTTTTGCCCCACGGCGTAGTCAGGCGCTGGCGTCCGGCGGCGATCTGCCATCTGTTTGTTTTGGTCCTTGGTGCGGAGCAACGCTGCCTGGGTGGCCTGCCACACCTGGCGACACCTGCGCAGATGGGCGTGAACCGAAGGCACAGACTGCTCACCCTCAACAGAGGGGAACAGAGGTGGCTGAAAACACAGAGAGGCTTCAAAAGGGGACCAGCCAGTGGCAGAGGTGGTCAGGCTTTTGTGGGCATACTCGATCCAAGGCAGCTCTTCACTCCACATGGTTTGGTTGGAGGATGCCACACAACGTAGTACGGCTTCCGGCTCCTGGTTAGCCCGCTCCGACTGGCCATTACTCTGTGGATGATATCCAGATGTTAAACTGACCTTGGCCCCTAGGGAGGTGCAGAACTCTCTCCAGACACGGGAAGTAAATTGCGGCCCTCAATCCAAGACTATGTCCTCCGGGATCCGATGCAGGCGGAAAACGTGGTGGCTAAGCAGACATGCGATTTCTAAAGACGTGAGAAGTTTGGGTAGGACAACAAAGTGAGCAGCCTTGGAAAAATGGTCAATAATGGTGAGTATAACAGTGTTACCTACTGAAGGAGGCAGTCTTGTTATAAAGTCCAGGGCGATGTGAGACCAGGGTCTAGAGGGCGTGGACAGAGGATGAAGGTGTCCCGCAGGCACTTGATGAGAAGGTTTATTTTGGGCGCAGACAGTACAGGGGGAGACTCAGTTCTGCACGTCTCCAGTTAGAGAAGGCCACCAAAAGTACGGTTGGAGGAACTTAATGGTGCGCTGAACTCCAGGGTGGCAGGTGAAGCGAGCTGTATGAGCCCATTGCAGAACTTGGGATCAGACAGACTGAGGAACAAACAGCCCCTGGGGTGGCCCTCCTCCCGGGTCAGGCTCTGTCTCCTGTGCTTCCCGAATTATTTTCTGAATCTCCCAGGCAATGGCGCCCACAGTGCAGGTAGCAGGAAGAATGGGGGCAGGAACAGTCCTTTCTTCCGAGGCCGAAATTTGGTGGGACAGGGTGTCAGGTTTGATGTTCCGGGATCCGGGTCTGTAGGTGATAGTAAAATGGAAAAGAGTGAAAAACAGGGCCCACCTTGCTTGTCGGGCGTTGAGTCTTTTGGCAGGTTGCAGGTAGGCTAGATTTTTGTGGTCGGTCCAAACGACGAAGGGTTGAGCCGTGCCCTCCAACCAGTGCTGCCACTCCTCCAAAGTGAGTTTAATCACCAGCAGCTCTCGGTCCCCGACATCGTAGTTTCGTTCTGCTGGGGTCAAACGGCGGGAGAAGAAAGCACATGGATTGAGCTTACCTTCCCGTTGTTGCGACAACACGGCCCCCACACCTGAGTCGGAGGCGTCGACCTAGACCACGAAAGGTAATGTGAGGTCAGGCTCGACCAGGATGGGTGCTGAAGAAAACCGGTTCTTGAGTTCTTGAAAAGCGGACTGGGCAGAGTCGTTCCACTGAAAAGGAACTTTTGGAGAGGTCAATTGAGTGAGAGGTAAGCAACTCGACTGAAGTCCTGAATAAACCTCCTGTAAAAGTTTGCAAACCCGAGGAACCGCTGCAACTGGAGTAGATTTGGAGGCTTTGGCCACTCCACAACGGCTTTTACTTTAGCTGGGTCTGGACGGAGGTTCCCTTGGTCGATTATGTAACCTAGAAAGGTGACTGTGGAAACGTGGAATTCACATTTTTCGCCCTTAATGAACAGTCGATTCTTTAGAAGGCGTTGTAGAACCTGCCTGACGTGGGTTTCATGTTCTGACTGGGACTTTGAAAAAATGTCTTCAAGGTAGACAAAAAACAAACCGGTTAATAAAATCCTGAAGTACATCATTTACTAGCGCCTGGAAAACTGCTGGGGCGTTGGTTAAGCCGAAGGGCATAACCAAGTACTCGAAATGCCCAAGATGAGTGTTGAAGGCAGTTTTCCACTCACCTTTGTGAATGCGGACCAGATGGTAAGCGTTTCTCAAATCCAACTTGCTCAAAATAGTAACTCCTTGAAGGAGTTCAAAGGCGGAGGTGAGGAGGGGCAGCGGGTATTTGTTCTTGATGGTGATTTTGTTCAGCCCGTGATAATTGATGCACGGTCAGAGTGTTTTGGCTTTGTTTTTCAACAAAGAAAAACCCAGCGGCAACAGGAGAGGAGGAAGGGTGAATGATGCCAGCAGAAAGAGATTCAGAGATGTATTTCTCCATAGCCACTCGTTTGGGGAGAGAGAGGCTATAGAGATGGCTGGTTGGAACGGAGCTCTGGGTAGCAGGTCAATAGCACAGTCGTAAGGACTGTGCAGAGGTAGTGACTGTGCGTGGTCTTTCCGAATAACCTCAGCAAGGTCATGATAAACCGAGGGAACGTTGGCTAAGTCGGAGGACGGCGGCGGCTCCGATGGAGAGGCCACCCGACTGGAGGTTGAGGCAGCTTTTAGGCAAGTCATGTGGCACTCCTCCCCCTACCTACCCAGTAATGCATCTTTTCTGCCAATTGATATGTGGGTTGTGTTGTTGAAGCCAGGGATGCCCCAGAACTAGCAGCGTTTGAGTGGCTCGGAAAACTGACAGAGTGTTACAGGTTCGGAAGCCTGCGTGATGTTAGGGAGATGCTGTCCAGACAAGGCGGTGACAAGCAGGGCATGAAGCAAAGGGTCCAGATTCAGACAGAGCTGCTGAGCTAATTCTGAGTAAAAAAAGTTCTGTTCGGCTCCAGAGTCGATTAAAACGGACAGGGAATGGCACTCTGAGTGGACGAAAACTTTAGCTGGGAGCATTAATCAAGGAGGAGATTTTTCTTGACTGTAGAAATGTTTAGCTTATTTTAGAGTTTAGACATGTAGGAATGTTTAGTTTGCTTTAGAGTTTAGAAATGTGTTAAGATAGAATGTAGAATTATGGTAGAGACACTGACACTGCCCTGGATATAAACAAAGGCCTGATTGTGTCATGAGCTTAGAAGTAGATTTGTAACTGGATAACTGTGGTCTGGAGGGGAGATGGTATTTATGGCCCCTAGGAAGAGACACACACCCACAGTGTTTTAACTAATATACTCCCACACCTATATGCACACTCACTCATGTGCACGCACATACCAGGTATGCACACACAGGCACTCGTGCTCGTGCATACACACAGAGACAGAGTTTGGAGCACACCATGGGGGATTTATGATGGGGTCGCCTCTATAAAGCTGCCTGGAACTAACAATAGGGGTGAAGATTGTTTCAGAGGGACACCGGCCTCGTCTTCCCTTCTAGAAGTGCATGCTTAAATGAAGATGAATAAAGATGAATAAAGATTTTGTAAAAATGACTACTGAGTTCCGGTGCCATTTTCTGGATCCCTCGACGAATAAAAGAACTGGGGTAAAACTGATTTCGTAACATGACCGAGCCCGCCCACCAGTACTCCTACCGTTACTGGCAGGTATGCCCGTTTGCTCGCGATGGGCCACACTTCCTGAGGAGGTGAACAATTCTACGCACAGTTTGATGCACTGAACAACAAACAAGCAAAGAAAGCCACGCCCCCCACCACCGACCAGACCATCTCTCTGCCTGCAGCCAATGTAGGGAGATCTTTCACCAAGGTCAACCCACGGAAAGCTGCTGGACCAGACAACATCCTAGGTCGGGTGCTAAGAGAGTTTACTGAGCAGCTGGCCGATGTCTTCACAGACATTTTCAAATCATCGCTGAGCCAGATGATCATCCCAGCATGCTTCAATTTGACCACCGTTATCCCAGTGCCAAAGAAATCCTCCTGCCTGAGTGACTACCGTCCCATCACCATGACCCCCATCATCATGAAGTGCTTCGAAAGGTTTGTCATCGCACATGTGAAGAGCAACCTCCCTTGCTCACTGGTGTTAGAGTGAATTGTTAAATGTTGTCATTTTTATGCTTACCATCTCTACATTGTTTTAACTCTGTGATGAAAGGAATTTCCTTTTGTCCCCCTCCCCAGATTCTCGAGGTTCTGGGTGGGGGGCTGTAGTCTTTTATTACAGACACATCCTTGTGAAGGTCTTTTTGATGTAAGCTTCCTGCCCAGCAGGTCACACACACACACACACACACACACACACACACACACACACACACACACACACACACACACACACACACATTGTCACATAACACACAGATGTTCACACATATACATACAATGCCTTGTCTTAGAATCATGTGGGCGTTGTTTTGCTGTGATGTGTTCTGTGTGAACTGTTTTCCCAATAAAAGGCAGCGAGAGGAGGCCGGATTTGGGGTCATTGTGTGTTAGACACCAACGAGGCCTCCCTTGCAAGTAAATCGATCGATCGCTGACTGTCTTGTTTTCTTCATGATGAATAAGTCTCTAAACCAGCGGGGCTTGTGGAAACACAGAGCCAACAACTGGACCTGCTGCAGTTTGCATACCGGCCAAAAAGGTCGACCGAGGATTCCATTTCCACTGCACTTCACCTCTCCCTTTTCAAGACAAGACAAAAAAGACACCTATGTCAGAATGCTGTTCATAGACTTTAGCTCAGCATTCAACACCATTATCCCCCCAAAACTGTTTGACAAACTCAGCAAGTTGGGGCTGAGCACCTCTCTCTGCAACTGGATACTAGATTTCCTGTCAGAAAGGCCTCTGTCTGTCCGAATTGGTGACAACATCTCCAGCACCATCAGGCTGAGCACAGGAACTCCTCATGGCTGTTTTTCACTCTCCTGACACACAACTGCACCACCCAACACAGCTCTAACCACATCATTAAGTTCGCTGCCGACACAACCGTGGTTGGTCTCATCAGCAGCAATGACGAGTCAGTGTACAGAGATGAGGTTCAGCAGCTGGCGTTCTGGTGCAGCGAGAACAACCTGTCACTGAATGTGGACAAAACCACACACCACTCAGCATCCACGGTTCCACGGTTCCACCTTCTAAGACCCTCTGGGGTTCCTTGCTCCTGTCATCTTCACAGCCAAGAGGATCCTTCAAGATCTGTGCCAGAGGGGGATAGAGGGGGATACCATCAGTTGCTGATGGTATAGCATCAGAACTGCATCAGAACTGCATCTGTTAGACAACAACAGCATCAGATGATGTTTAAAACCTCCTGATTTTGGAGAGGCCACCACTGCGCAGTTGCACCACTTTGCAGATGCAAGTGAGAAGGGGCATGGCACTGAAACCAGTCACAATCCCCTGCATGGAATTGACAGTAGCAGTGATAGCAGTTCGCATGGATAGAATGTGGAGGAGGGAGCTAAGACTACCTCTCCTAAACTCAGTATGTTGGACAGACAGCACTGCAGTGTTGAAATATATAAAAAAGGAGACTTCCAGGTTCCGTGTTTTTGTCCTCAAGGCTTCTCCTCCCAATGGAGTTATGTGAACATAACGCATAACCCTGCTGACCTTGCTTCCAGAGGTATGACGCTACAGACTTTTCTACGTGACACTGAGTGGATATCGGGTCAAGAAGTTCCACATGAAGATCCTGAAGTCAAGGTGCCAATTGCTGGCATCGATGTCTCACAAGCAGTGCTGGGGAGTAACGGAATACATGTACCGCCGTTACGTATTTAAAATACAAAATATGAGTAACTGTATTCCGTTACAATTACCGTTCAAAAAGGTGGTATTCATAATAAAGTTACTTTGTTGAAATAAAGGGCTTACACGGCGGTCTTATTCTGTTTCATATATTAGGCTATGCTCTCTCTATTTTTGGTAATTCCACGCCAGTGGAAACCTAAACAAAACACGCATTAAGAGGCTCTAATGTCTGTCTCAATCTCGCGTCTCATAATGACGTGAAGAAATATTTTTAAAAATGATTTAATATGAAGGCAATAAGAGAGTGTTACAGGCATCGCCCTAAAGAAATTAGCCTCATGGGCAGTGTAGTCCGTGCTGCAGGGAGAATGGACTGCCATACCGGTTATGTGTCTGTGAGCGCGAGGGAGGCAGAAAAAGGAGAGTGTAAAAGTACGAGCTGAAACGGGAGCTGGAAGCATGTAAATATAATAATAACCACTGCAGCCAAAAAGAGTGCCTGACGAGCCCAGTCGTAAATAATCTATTAAGACTCGACTGTACACTGTGTTCGTGTTTTCCTCCGAAACAATAAGTTCCGTTGGAGCAGCCTTTCAATGCCTCTCTCTGTCTCTTGCTAGCAAAGTTGACCCAGACAACAAAGTAAAGCTAGTTTTCAGCTACGAGCCCGACACGAACCCGACGTATTAGCCAGAGGTCCCTTTACTACGGTTCGGAGCCGCGGACCTGTTTTATATACGCACGGAATAGTTTTCTCTATGAGATCGCTGCGAAAAGTGCAGCCTTACTTAATGTCCACCCTACTGTTACTGATTTTATATTAAGATTTAAACATCTAGTTGGTATTGGTATGGCGAGTAGCCTTCAGTAATAGTAATAAATCACACAGCAATAGTACATTCATGTAGTTGTAAAAAGCATGTTAATATATTAAGTAATCCAAAGTATTCAGAATACGTTACTCTCATTGAGTAATGTAACAGAATACGTTACAAAATACATTTTGGGGCATGTATTCTGTAATCTGTAGTGGAATACATTTTAAAAGTAACCTTCCCAACACTGGCTACAACACTGTTTGTTGAAAAAAAGTAACGCGACCGCACTTCATTTTCTTGTTAGTAACGGTAACGGCGTCATAACAATAGGAATAGTAATTAGTTAGATTACTCGTTACTGAAAAAAGTAACACCGTTAGTAACACTGTTACTTCTAACGCCTTTATTCCCATCACTGCCAATCAATGATAAAATAATAGCTTTTATTTTCTGCATGCTTCAGTCAACCACTCACCCAGAGGATCTTCAATCCCAGAAATTTCCTTCTCCTCATTTTATTAATGTTTGTCGTCCTTCCATACTCTGGTAACTGGCCCATCCGGAGCTATATCATTTTGAAATATGCATACAGCAAGCCGAACCACACCTTGGTCACACCAACCCTTTTTCCACCCTTAGGATGTCCAATGCCATCCTAGTCTGGACTATCAAAGGTGACTTTAACGCCAACTGTTCTGACAGTCCTGTTTATTGCATTCCCTGGTCAGATTAGCCAATATCTGCACATTGGAATAAACATAACCAACTTGGTCAACATTATATTGGGTGTTATTTCAAAATATTATAGATTCTCACCCTCAATCCCTGGGGTTTGCTAAACTATATTCATCTAGAATTCCTCTCTGTCTCTAAATTTTTGAGAATTTTATGCTTGGTGTCAAATTTTAGGAAATCGACCATAAGTGAAATTTGTGGTCTTGTTTGCAAGGTATTGAACTTGCCTCCACTGTTGTCGATGGAGAACTTTGTCAATAAAACTTCCCAGAGGGGGGAGAGGAGTGCACACCTTCTGAGTGAGAAGCATGGAAGGCGTCAACAGGAAGGGTGTGTCAGGATCTGTTGTGATAGGAGACAAAGGTCTAGCATTAATGGTGGCTGTTACCTCTGCCATTAGAGTGGAAAGCACCTCATGTGTCAAGTAAGAGTGCGTGGTTTGGAGAAGCATTGCATCCATGATACGTCGGGATGGCTCTGCAGCTAACACAGCAGCTCCCAATTCCAGTCTTGGAATTGTATGAGCAGATTGTGGGGCCAATTTTGCTTTCCCCAGAACGAAGCCCACATGATGGTTCTGATCTTCGCCAGTGGACTTTAGGAAAGCAACTGCTGCAATGGCTTTAGTGGAGGCGTCTGAAAAGATGTGTAACTCTTTTCTGATTGCTGTTGACATTGTAGCAGAAGCGTAGGTTCTTGGAATATGTACATTCTTGAGATTGACAAGAGATTCTTTCCATGTATCCCACTCGGCCTCCCTTTCTCCAGGCAGTGGAGTGTCCCAGTCTAGGGCCTCACTTGAAAGTTCTCTCAGCAGCATCTTTCCCTGGATTGTAACCGGTGAAGCAAATCCTAACGGATCGAAAAGACCATTGATTGTAGCTAAGGCACCTCTCTTTGTAAAGGGCTTCACTGTCTCTGCTACTTGAAAGGTAAAGGCGTCTTTCTTTAGGTCCCATATCAGACCAAGACTTCGCTGTGTAGGTGTCACATCAGTCTCCAGATTTAGCTCCTTAAGCCCCTTTGCACAGTCATCTGGAGAAAACGCATCAAGAACCTCAGAGCTGTTTGATGCTATTTTATGCAGGCGAAGGTTAGATGTGGCAAGCATTTCCTGTGCTCTCTTCATTAGATCAATAGCTTCACTGGCTGTGGGCCTTGACACAAGCGCATCATCAACGTAGAACTCCCTCTCAACAAAGCGTCGTGCATCTGATCCGTATTCCTCTTCACCCTGAGCTGCTGCACGTCAAAGGCTGTATATAGCTACGGATAGTGAGGGACTGTTGCCAAACACGTGAACCTTCATTTGATACTCACAGATGTCATTGGCAGGATTGTTGTCTTCATGCCAGAGGAAGCGCAAATAGTTTCGATGGTCCTCTCTTAAAATGAAACTGTGAAACATCTGTTCAATGTCAGCGGTTACTGGAACAGTTTCACGTCTGAACAACAATACAACAATTAATGATGGCAACAACAATACTCCCAACAAGCTATTATTGAGGTCAGGTCCAGAGAGGAGAACATCATTGAGAGACTTTGCACTTGAGTCGAACACAACTCTGATCTGACCCAGCTTCTGAGGATGGTACACCCCAAACGTAGGTAAGTACCAGCACTCCTTGTCCACCTCAAGTGGAGGAGCCAGTTCAGCATGGTCACGATCAAATATGTTCTGCATGAAGGCAAAGAAATGCCTCTTCATTTCAAGCCTTTTTTCAAGGGTGCGATGAAGAGAGGATAAGCGTTTGACCGCCTGGTCGTGATTGTTGGGCAGCCGCTGGCGAGGTCCCTTGAGTGGAAGTGGCGCCACCCAGCTGTTGCTGTCATCTATGAACATCTCTTTCTTCATGACCTCTAGGAACAGTTTGTCTTCAACAGAAAGGCCGATTTTGTTATTGTCCTCAGATGTATCAAAGATAGTGCTTCCAAGAGTGCATGCCTTAACTCTAGGTGTTTCGTGGTAGGGAAGGCTTTACGCTCAGACTTGGACCCATAATTCTCTTTGATATGAACCATATTTGGACATGGTCTGAAATAGGATGGGCGATTGTTCTCAAGCACATTAGTGTGATAGGTATCCACAGTTGCAGGCTTGTGAGCATCACCTAAACAGACATCACCAATGATGACCCATCCCAGGTCCAGTTTCTGTGCATATGGGGCATTGTGAGGACCATTTCTATGCTGCCTCGCCTTGTGGACACTAAGTAGGTCATGTCCCAGTAAAAGGAGGATCTCAGCCTTGTGATCGAGTGGTGAGATAAGATGAGCTATTGGCCTTAGATGAGCATGTTCTGCTGCCACCTCAGGGGTAGGTATCTCAGCTCTGTTACTCGGAATGTTATTACATTCAATTATTGTCAGTAGCGTGACTGATGTGGCTCCCTCTAGTGACTCCACTACAAGGCCTGTAGCTCTCCTACCCATCATTTCTGTCGTTCCCGCACATGTACGAAGTGTGAATGGAGACTCTGATCCCTCTATGCCACAGGTGTCGAACTCCAGGCCTTGAGGGCCGGTGTCCTGCAGGTTTTAGATGTGCCCTTCATCCAACACAGATTTAAATGCTAAATTACCTCCTCAACATGTCTTGAAGCTCTCCAGAGGCCTGGTAATGAACTAATCATTTGATTCAGGTGTGTTGACCCAGGGTATTATCTAAAACCTGCAGGACACCGGCCCTCGAGGCCTGGACTTCGACACCCCTGCTCTATGCCATAAACATCAAAAAACTCTGACCTGGCAAGTGACCAATTACTCTGATCATCGAGCACAACATAAGCCTTTGTCACTCGCTCTGGCTGCGATTTCGGGAAAACCTTTACCAAGCAGATCTTAGAACAGGATCTTCCTCTCTGAGCCTCTCCACATACTTCGGTACAAGTCGATGTTATAGCAGGCTGAGTTGTCTCTTCCGTGCCCTCCCCGCCATGACCAAAGAGAGTTGCAAGGGGTGGTCCTGGATGAAGGGCAGAGATATGATTCCTGCTTTCACATTCTGTATACTTGATTGTTGTGTTACAGTTCTTGGCCATGTGACTAGTGGAAGAACAGCATCTAAAACAGATACCGTTGTCCTTGAGGAAGGTCTTACGCTCCTCAATGGGTTTATTGCGAAACCCTCTGCAGCGCTTGAGGGGATGTGGCTTTTTATGAATAGGACACTGCCTTTCCACATCACAGGTTTGCTCTCTCACACTGTCTTGGCCAGCTTTCTCCTGTGATATTTCCGTCTTGTGAGCAGAGACCAAACCCTTATAGGGGTTTCTCACTGTAGTATCTGATCTAAAGTGGTCTGTTGTAGATGCTAAGAGCCTGAAGCCTGGGTCATTGCGGGCTTGTGCCTCCTTGCAGACAAAGTCACAGAGAAAGGAAAATGGCGGAAAAATGACACTATGGTCAACTTTATACTTAAAACCCTGAAAGAGCTACTTTTCCTGGATATTATGTGGTAACTTGTCCACAATTGGAGCGACACCACGTGCAGTGTCAAGATAGCTTAGCCCTGGGAGATAACCCTCTGATTTTGCTGCCTCGACCTCTTGCAGCAGGTCACTAAGCTCTCAGCTTCACAGGATCCTTGCTAATGACCTTTGGGAAGTTTGTAAGCCTGTCAAAAAGTGTTTTTTCAATTATCTCTGGAGAGCCAAAACATTCCTCCAAGCGCTCCCAGGCTTTGTCCAGTCCAACTTCAGGACGACAGACGTGCACCGTCTTTATTCTTTTCACATGCCGTGCTGAGTCATGCCCCAGCCACTTAATAAGGAGGTCCAACTCTTTGCTGGGGCTGAGTTTTAGTCCACTGATTGCATTCAGAAAGGAGGATTTCCACGCCCAGTAATTTTCAGGGCAGTCATCAAACTTTGTGAGACCAGCATTAATAAGATGCCTCCGTGCCAAGTACCTTGCTATATCACCCACCTGAGCACTGCCATCTGGTAGGAGTTGTGGTGTGACTCGATCAGGCGACCTTTCCCTTGTGCTTTCTGGCGGGTGCGGTGTTGAGTGGGGGTAAATACCAGACTTTGGTTCCTGAAATAGCCCTGATGTTGGAATGGCTTTGTTTCTCATTTTGAACAAGCGGGTTTCAACATATGGAGTATCAAAGCTTTGCCTGGGTGGAATTGTGGGCTTCAGTTCATGAACAGTTGACTCTCTATGCTCTGCCTCTGGTTTAGCACTCTCGGTTGGCTGTAGATGCTGCTCCACATACTGACGTGTCCTTTCAGCAGTCTCTTCAAAGGCTGGTTTCAGTTTTGACAGACTCCTCTGCTGCAACCTCAAGAATGCTGGCTTCAGCCATAGCTGCTGCTACCTCCTTTTCATACTGTAAAGTGTTCAATTTGGCTTCTATGCGAGCCTTCTCAATCATCATTTCTGACTCTATTTTGGCATAATCGGCTCGTGCGCGAGCCGTCTCCAGTTTAGCACGAGCTGCAGCAGCGGCTCGACTGGCTGATGATCCACTACATGCTATTGAGGCTACTGACCTGGTCTCTAGAGCCGACAGCTGCGTTATTTCTTTTGCGGCTTGTATGTCCTCCATCCCACAATGCTGTTGTGTGGCAAGCGTAAGCAGTAGTAGAGATGAGACGAGCCGAGGTTGCTGTCTTTGATTATCTCTGCCCACTGAGAAGTTGCTTTTTTACTATTCTGTCCTTATTGTGCGTCCCTTTGCCCAACTTGACAGACAGCTAACGGTTTCAATGAACATTGGAGGCGGAAGTAAGTTTAAGGCTTTTTACTTCGTCAGTACTTCAATGATTGACATCCTTTTCTTCCCCTAAAACTAAAAACAAACACAAAGAAAATGTTACAAGATGTCTTTTCCTTTAACTCACACTTCTAGGATATGAACTATACTGTTATATAGTATGCGTAATCAACAGCGACTCAGTATTGATCACAATACAACTTAGCGAGTTTAGCTTCCTCAAAGATAAACATAACGGATGAAATAACTAGTTTCTAAACAAAGGCATGCAGTTACGTGCAAAATTCCACCCTCTCACCACACACAGACATTGTTTTCATAAGCAGAGAATGTTAGACCTTGTTTCTTAAATGTACATATGTGCCCTCTGGGTGACATAAAACGTGTTCTGTGTAATCAATGGATTCTTGTAACAGAGTCTGTATGTGTGTGTGTGTGTGTGTGTGTGTGTGTGTGTATATGCAGTATTTTGCGTATCAGCATAAGCACTTGTTAGCAAAGCATTCTTCATTGCAATCAGCATGTGTGTGTGTGTGCATCACTCTTCATTGCACAAGCATGTGCATGTGTATTTTGTGTGTGGGTCACTTCTCAGTGAATCAGCATTTCGGTTTAGGTGTGTGTCTTATTTCTCACTCAATCAACAAGTGCACATGTGTTTGTCTGTGTATCACTTCAGGCTGAGTCAGTGTGTGTGTAGATGTGTGTGTGTGTTCATCACTTTCCTGTTCTGGTGTCGTGGGTAAACCACGACCTGAAGCGTGCCCTGGGGTCCTGCCCTCCTCCTTTTCAGTCTGTTTGAGACCATTGCTGCTGCTGCTCACAGTGCTGTCCATCCTGGTTCTGACCCCAATTGGGGCAGTCCTTTCTCCAGTGTCCATGCTCACCGCAGGTCAAACCTGCATCTTCTTCTGTGTTTTGTCCGTTCTGAGGTGGCTTTTGACCTCAGTTCTCCCTCTGTCTCTGCCACGCCCTTTTCTCTGCTGCCCAATCATGTGTTGTTCCGTCACTGCCCTGCACAGTGTTAATGCAGAGTCATCAAGGTCAGCATTCTGTTACTCTGCCTCACTTTTCATCTGGGCTTAATGGGTGTCTCGTCACAGCTCTGTCAGCTGAAGCTGTCTGGGAATTTCCCCCCATGTAGTGAAACGGGCCTTGGGTTTAGCACCCTCCGTCTCCGCTGTGTGAGATCCCTTTCCTGCAGCACTGTTGACATTTTCAGGTTGTTATTGTGGGTCCTGCTGCTTCAGCATTTAGTCTGGGTCACGTCGAAGAGGGTAGAGGGGAAAAAAGAAAAACAAAAAGACAAAAAACAGAGCAAAAAACAGACAGGAGTGGACGAACAGGAAAATGATGCACTGTTTGCTGTGTTACACAGAGAGGGGAGAAATGCCGTGCTGGGCCCTGTGTCAGCCTTCTCTCCCTTTTAAAAAAAATATATATATAATTAACTCATAGCCCACCTAGTTGACAGGACAACACAAATGCATATTTAAAATATTACCACCAAATAGAACTTTCTTCATACAGTAATCACTTGTGTCTCTCAATCAGCAGAAAACATCTCACAATTTACCATTTTAAAACTGCATTTATTACCTTATGGCTAGTTGGTCGTACCAGTTTTCCTCTTTGCCTTTTTTTCACACGTCAACCTGGTGTCCTGCAACCCAGAGAGTTAAGTATCAGCAATGAACTCAGCGTTTGATAGCAAGTGTCTGTTGAGTCTATTTCAGCATTAATTAGAGAGCGTGTTCATGAGTGTAAGCTGGTCTTCATTGCATGTGTGGGTTAGTAGGCAGTTCAGTGTATGCGTATGGCATGGAGCTGTCTCCCCAGCTCCTTATTCTCTACAAAAAGCATTTCATGTCTCTCTGTTTGTGTGTGTTCTCTTTTTCTTTTTCTTTTTTTACCATTTTATTGCGATAGCCTGGACACTTTCTCAACCTCCACAAGTCCATCGGCCTTACCTTTCAACTCAATTTTCATATTCTCTCACTTTAACAACATCAGCCTTCCATGTTCTCCTCCCACTCCTCACAGCTGCAGTCTCCTCTCCCACATCAGTAGCAGAGGCACGTTGTTGATGTGTTAGAGGCCCAGTGGGCCGTTCCTCTTCAACTTTGCCTTATTTCTTTCACGCTTTTCTTCCTTAGCCATTTCGACTCCCAGTATGGCAAATGTAAGACTCAGAGAGTCTTCTCAAGTCCATTAACACAGAATGATGTTGAAAAAAACCCCAAAAACCCACAAACACACATTAAGCGATAGTATCTGGATTTAACCTTTCAAATTAAGTAAGAAAAGGTTGCCATATGTCATAAAATTTCTGAGCTGAACCTTTTACAGTGTAGTGGATCTTTTCCAGCTGAGTATAGTACATGACATCCTTAACCCATTGCCCATATACAGGTGGAAGTGGCTCTTTCCATTTCAATAAGATCATTCTTCGAGCCAAAAGAGTGCAAAAAGCAAGAAGATCAGAGTCTGATTTAGAAAGACCGGCGTCATAAAGCGTCACCCCAAAAATGGCCATAAATGGGCAGGGTGCAATTAGAACCACATATCTTGGACATGGTTTCAAATATACTTTTCCAAAAGCTACCCAATTTTGGACAAGCCCAGAACATGTGAAATAGAGAAGCAGGCTCTTGTTTGCACCGGTCACATGTGGGGTCACACCCATCCTTGACTTTGCTTAATCTAGCTTTAGACCAATGGAGACGGTGAACCACTTTGAACTGAATCACCAAATGTTTAAGGCAGATAGATGACGAAAAAATTCTATTGATTATCCTATGCCAAGTCTCATCTGCAATCCGTTGGATTGCAGCGTGGGGAAGAGACCTGGGCTTAACCCTAGAACACTATCGCTGGGTGATTTACACCCGAGCAAATACATTTACATGATTTCTCTCTCCTGCAGCTGTTTGCGTGTCGAGGAGCCTGTGCCTTCACCAGGGAAGTCTCAAATTTCCCAGGAATGAGTGGACCAAAGACCAGCTTTCCAGAGTCATTATTTTGTTTTAGGGGTTTTTTTTTTTCATTTTGTTAGACACGGCACAGTTGAAAGTAAAAGAAGACCACTCTAATTTTTCATGTGTTGTCATATTTTGATATATTTGATTACTTTTTATTGGTTATATTATATCGGGTGAAAATCACCCGGCATTAGTGATTGTGTTACTATTTATAGCGATAGTGTTCTAGGGTTAAAGCTTAAAATTACAGCTTAAAATTACTTAACAGCTCATAAACATCACTTATAACCCGCTTGGCATTTGGTTTAAAATCAAAAATATCATCCAAAAGGGATGGAGGTGGACAGGACAGAAAGCACTCAGTATTAGAAGCAACAGAATTCCTGAGTAGTAGATACCTGAAAAAATGTGACTGAGGGACCTTGAACTTGGTCACCAACTGTTCAAATGAAGAGAAGATATTGTCCGTGAAAAGAGCATTCATTGAAGTTATTCCAAGCTTTGTCCATATGTTAAATGCCTTGTCTGTTAAGGATGGAGAAAACATGCAATGTCTATGTGGTGGTGCAATAAGAGAGAGTTAAGTCTGTTTTAAGTGCCTTCTGAGCTGGTACCATAATTTAAGTGAATGGATAACAAGAGGATTCGTGGTGAAGCTGGAGATAGGTCCCGCCAGAGGTAATCTGGCACACAGCAAAGACAGCAGGGAGGATCGACTCACTGACAGCTTTTCCAGTGTTACCCATGATGATAAATTATCATGATCTTTTACCCAGTACAATAATGCCCTTATATTAGATGCCCAGTAATAAAACAAAAAATTGGGGAGTGCTAAGCCTCCTGCGCTCCGTGGTCTTTGTAATATGCTCTGTTTCAGCCTAGGTGGCTTTTTGTTCGAAATGAAGGAAGAGATTTGCTTATTTAGATTATTAAAAAATGACTTAGTTAAAAAAAACTGGAAGACATTGAAAAAGATATAGAAATTTTGGAAATATACTCATCTTAATGATATTTAATCTACCATCTACCGAAAGAGGCAAGGACTCCCACTTTCCAAAATCCTCTTTTAGCTTAGACAATAAAGGAAGATAATTAGTTTTATACAAGTCTTTATGGTTCTGTGTAATCCAAATGTCCAAATATTTAAACTTGTTATACCTGAGTTTTAAAGGTGCTAAAATAGACGAAAATTCCCCAGTTGCTGTACCTATAGGCATTGCCTCGCTTTTCCCGAAATTCACCTTATATCCAGAAATTGTCCCGAATTCCTTAAGTATATCTAAAAGTTTAGGGAGGCTATTTGAAGGGTTGGAAATAAACAAGAGCATGTCGTCAGCATAAAGAGAGACTTTATGTTTGACATCCCCACGACGTATTCCCTCAACATCAGCACAATGTCTCAGAGCAATAGCTAGCGGTTCAATTGCGATGGCAAAAAGAAGAGGTGACAAAGGGCACCCCTGTCGTGTGCCGCGTTGAAGCTCATAAAAGGGGGACAGACTATTGTTGGTCCGAATGGCCACTACAGGGAAGCAATACAATACTTTTATCCAGGATACAAAATTACTCCCGAAGCCAAATTTTTTAAGCGTATGGAAAAGAAAATCCCATCTCACCCGATCAAACACTTTTTCTGCATCAAGCGAAATTACAGTTTCCAATACATTACCTTTGACATGGCTATAGATTATATTTAATAAATGTCTAATATTAAAAAACGAAAACCTATTTTTGATAAAGCCTGTCTGATCGGGTGAGATAATGGAGGGCAGATATTTCTCTAAACGGCGGGCCAACACTTTAGCAAGGATCTTGGTGTCTGTGTTTAGCTAAGATATTGGACTATATGAGCCACAATCTAAATGATCTTTATCCTTTTTTAGAATTAGGGAGATCACTGCTTGACGTATTGTTGGAGGTAAGGATTGTGAGAGGAAAGATTCTTCAAAGGTTGACTTTAACAATGGATTCAATTGGTTAGAAAACTTTTTGAAAAAATCAGAAGGATACACGTCGGGGCCAGGAGATTTTCCAGACTGCATACTCCGTATGGCCATTTCAATTTCAGCATTAGAAATGGGCTCCTCCAAACTGGTGGCCGCATCTTCTCCTAGGGAAGGGATATCAAGTTTCTCAAAGAAATTTTCTAGTGCCAAGTCATCTTTAGCTGGGGGGGAGCTGTATAAAGTCTGATAGTATTTAAAAAAAATATTATTTATATCTTGGTTATCTGTACACCTTATTCCCTGGTCATTCTGGATCTCAGGGATAGCTTGATTAGCTGTTCTTTGTCGTAGTTGATGACCTAGCAGCTTGCCAGTTTTTTCTCCATGTTCATACGAGTAGCTATGCAACTTTGAAATTAGATACTCAGCCTGTTTTGTAGATATGAGATTATATTCAGTTTGTAATTTCAACCTACATTTATATAATACCGGATCAGGAGAATGGCTATATACAGCATCTAGTTTAGTAATTTCGTCAGCTAATTGAGAAAGTCGCTCAGTATTAGTCTTTTTTTTATTTGCACAAAATGAGATTATCTGGCCTCTCAGATATGCTTTTAGGGATTCCCGAACAGTTGATGGTGACATCCCTGGGGTTTGATTGATAGCAAGAAAGAAATCTATTTGAGAACTTATATAATTAACAAACTCTTCGTCTGCTAACAATACTGGATTGAATCTCCATGGCCGATAATTAGAGCAGGCATTGGGAATACGCATTGAAAGAAAAACAGGTGAGTGATCTGAAATCACCATGGCCTTGTAATCACAGTCTGTGACTAAAGGGAGGAGTTTTTTGTCCAGAAAGAAATAATCTATGCGAGTATATGTTTTATGGACATTAGAAAAAAAAGAATATTGACTCGAATTTGGGTTCTGAAATCTTCATACGTCAGCTAACCCATAGTTATCAAGAAAACGCTGAATAACACGTGCTGATTTTGAAACAGGCGCGCTTTTGTGCGAGCTGCGGTCCATAGCAGCTAATGAGCAATTTAGGTCCCCACCAAAAATAATATTATGTGTTGCCATGTTGGGAAGCCTTGCAAAGACGTTAGTGAAAAAACTATGATCATCCCAGTTAGGGGCATAGACATTTGCTAAAATCAAGGGGAAACCATATAAATGTCCTACAACTACAACAAAATGACCTGCAGGGTCTTCATCTACAGTTGTGGCTGTATTTCCTTATCAAGATCGCTGTCCCCCAAGCTTTAGAATTAAATTTAGAGTGATATATCTGGCCTACCCATCCAGACTTGATTCGAAAATGATCAGACGTACGCATATGCGTTTCCTGAAGAAATGCTATATCTGTTCTGACTCATCCTTGCTCAAATAGTAAAATATGAAAGCACCAGATATAAGACACGTATAGAGAAAAAAGAAAAGAGAAGGGAAAAAAACAAAAACAAAACAAAACAAAATAAAACACACAGTAATAAATAAAATAAACATATCTGGCTGAAACCTAAACCAAGAACATAATGAGCAATTACACCAGATTGAACATGGTGACTGCCAAACCCCCTGCAAACAGATCCACACATATAGCCTAGTGCTTGTTTGGTTTACTATAAGCCAGACAGGTTCCCGCTGACCGTGTGACATAACATATCCTACAAATATATGGACGTCCAAATAGGGTACAGAACTTTCTGAAACACAATGATATTGCCATTAAATAAAATGAACCAAAATGTGCTTATGAAATAAGTTTAAATGTCTTAACAAGAAGTGTCTCTTTAAACTTTTCATCACAGTGCGAAACAGAGTCATGTACACGCAGCAGTAATTGAGACAACCAACCATAGTGCTGAACTTAGACACGGTGCTACCACATAGGGCATCAGGCGCAGCCTCCTCAAACGTTAATAATATGTTCTTTGACATATTCCACTGCCTTCACCGCATCCAGAAA
Source organism: Oreochromis aureus (assembly GCF_013358895.1). NCBI lineage: Eukaryota > Metazoa > Chordata > Actinopteri > Cichliformes > Cichlidae > Oreochromis > Oreochromis aureus. Next base: position 6,372,838 of record NC_052950.1, read on the forward strand.
TTCTTTCTCCTCCCCGTTATGTGTGATACAAAGTCGCGCCGGGAACCTGATCCCAAAGCGGATACCTTCTTGTTCACGGAGAAGTTTCCGGACTTCTGTAAAAGCAGCCCGAGCCCGGGCCACCGAGGTGGTAAAATCCGGGAATATTGCAATTGGCTGTCCATTGAATCTCAGCGGAGCTTGGGTCCTGGCACGGCGTAGAATTTCCACACAATCCTGGTAGTAATGAAGCTTGGCTATGATGGCCCGCAGGTTACCACCTGGCTTTTTCGTGACAAGACTCCTGTGTGAGCAGTCGACAATAACATCTTTGTCTATACCCAGCACTTTACGTAGTAGCGCAGATACGGCCGTGGTGGAGCTCGAATCCGGGTCCTCCGGGACCCCGATGATGCGGATGTTAGATCTCCACATCCTGCCTTCCATGTCATCACATTTATCCTTCAGGTCAGACAGCTCCTTCTTCAAACTCTTTACTGTAGATTGCAAGGTGACCATCTCATCGCTCCACATTGACAGCCCGTCCTCAACTTCTTTTACCATGGCCTTAACTCCATCACTTTCAGCGCACGCTGCTGCTGTACTGTTAGTGATCTCATTTCTCACTTCTTGCACGTCAGCCCTACTGTTATCAAAATCTTCTTTCAGTGCATTTCTGAGTTCTTCTTTTAACACCGCACTGATATCCTCTTTGAGGGACTGAAGAAGCTCCAATTTTAGGGCATCAGTATCCACAAAACGCCCATCGCTCTGCTGAGTCTGTTCCTCAGTGGCCGCAGAGCTGGGCGCCACCCTTGGGTGATCATTGGTACTCTCACCCGAGGTTGCGCTGGGCCTAGCCGCCATTCCTCCTGTGTACTTATATTTTCTTAGGTTAGATGCCATTCTGTCTCGAATGAAGCTGTAATATGGTATACAAAACTGTCAACTTCCCCTGTGTCAAGAGATGTATTCTAAGACACTTCTTCAGCTTCGAATCAGCGAGGAGAAACACACACTGCAGTTAGTTACTTGCAAGCAAGGGCAGTCACAGAGCACTCGCACAGAAGTGAGGGCTCCGAGACTCGCGCCGTGCCACTGCCCTGGTCTTTATTTATATACATCAGTGGGTGCGTGTGTGTGTGTATGTGTGTGTGTGTGGGGGGTCAGAGTGTGACCCCATAAAGACTTCCCTAAACCTGCTGGTCTGGAAGTCCAACAGTTCATCTAAACAAAAGGCACTTAGCCTAAAACAGACATAGATACGTTTATCCTATCATAAAACAATAAGAGAAGGTATGCCTTTTTCCCATGCTCCCAGGATGTGGGTGTGAATGCCAGAACACTCTGGAATGCACACAAAGCCTTTGCGGCCTACTAAAGATCACACATCCTATCACTACATAATCGATTATACACCTCTAAGCATATATGGAAACTTGTATCATTAAAAGCTTATACTGACTACTAAGTACAATTTTCCATTGACATTCCCTCCTGTTGTCAGTATAACTTTTAAGTGAGATATCAGTATGTAACATCTTGTTATACATTTTCTGTTACATCGTCATTAATCACACAAAGTCTTCATGTTCCAACAGGTGGGAGTCATTATCATCACTTTTCACGGCTATGTATGCAGCAACATACATAGCCGTTTGTCACATTGAAATCAATCCAGAAGAGATAATCACATGTTCCATTACTAAGTCCAACAGCATGTGGGATTGTGTCGTTGGTGGTGATTTGGCTGTGTTGGAATCCAATGCCAGCGAAGCTAGCTGCACACTTTGCTTGAGTGTTGTTCATATATTCACCATATAGTGTGGGGTGTGTCGACGTGCTGGGCATATGAGAACAGACATAACAGTCTGTATTTGCCGATTCTGCCTTGGTCCTGTCGTGGATATAATGGTACCAGGCATTGTTCATCCACGGATGGATGTGGTCTTGTGTCATGTCTCTTAGGTGGGAGTTGTCGTGCGTCCATCTTTTCTGTCTGCCTCGTGGTTCAACGGTCTCCGGCATCAGCTGGGGTCCTGTAAGGGTGAGCGTCGTAGTCAAGGGGGTGTCGGGGTTTCCTGGGACCTCAACCTTTTTGCAGTGGCTCTGATGTATCCAGGAGGGTCTCTCCGCTATTTTGCAGGCAGTTGGAGTGGTCAGAAGCACTTGGTATGGACCCTCGCACAGTGGCGAGCTCCAATTTTTCCTTTGGAGTACTCTGACAAGGATCCAATCACCTGGCTTCAACCTGCAAGAAATAGGCGAAAAAGAGTCTTGCGGCAGTTTATTGTTTAAAACATCTTCTCTGTTTGTCAACAATTGAGTCATCCAATCTGCCAGAGTGGTTTCACGGATTGATTTATCTAGTGGCTCACTAGTAACTGGCAATGGAAAAGGTCGCCCATGTATGATTTCAAATGGGGACAGTTTGTTATTTCCTTGGGTATTGTGTTTTTGGCAGGTCATACATGTTCTCACATAATCTTTTGCTGAAGTTTCAAAATTTAAAGTATAAAATTGTTGGTTTATTATAAAGATCATTCCTCAGATCCTCCCTCCTGATGAGCCATGGCTCAAAACCATGGCTCACTAGAGCGGCTGTTTTGTGTAATGATTTGGGAAGAATGGGTTTTCCTGCTATTTTCATTATGTTATCAGTGTCTAGTACTGCTCAATGTTTCAGCCATTGTTTTTGTTCTTTAGGTGGTGCTGCTTTTGTTCGTCCTGCAGTACAGATAGTGGAATGGTGTGACTTTCATGAGTTGTTAATAAGACTGTGGTTGCTATGGCTGCTGCTTTTGCAGCTTTGTCAGCAAAATTGTTTCCCTTTGTAACTTCAGAGTCATACTTCTGATGTACTGCACATTTGCAAATTACTAAATGTCGTATCACATGAGGAGTTTTCTCCCATGTAAACAGATGTGTGCCATGATAAAACCCTTTCTCCACACACTAGAAATAAGAAACTAATTTTAACCCTCTGTTACATTTTATTCATTTATTTTATAATCCATTCATTTTTCCAAATCTAGTATCAATGAACTAATTTGCATATCAGCTCATAATGCGCTAAGTTGACAGGTCAACAGAAATGCACGTTCAAAATATTATCACAAAAGAGAATTTCCTTCATACAGTAAATTACTTGTGTTGCATCAATCAAACTGAAAGCATTCCACAATTTATTGTATTACCAACTAAATTTATTGTCTGATTACTGCTTGGTCATATCAGACTCTCTCTGTCTTTATTTTTTCTTCTCTTTTTTCACAAATGTTTCACCTATTGTCCTGCAAGCTGGAGAGTTAAATGTCAGCAGTGGATAAATTCAGCATTTGATAACAAAAACTCTGTTAAGTTTTTCCTGCTTTAACACCAATGAGAGATATAGAGGCGCATGTATAGTGTGTGCTATAGTGTAAGCTGTTCTTCATTGCATGTATGTGTGGTAGTACGCTTGCATGCAGGGCCTCTGGACCTGTCTCACCCAAAAGGGCATTTTCTTAACAGTTGCCTTTTTCTCACGTGTGTTAAGAAAGGCAAATGTGCTTGTAACAGTTGTGAGATTATTATGCTGTTATATGTTACATTGTACCTGTAATCAAAATGAGTACTGATACTGCTGTAGGCCACATCATACTTCTTGTGTAATCAGTATGTAGTTTTACTTTGCATCATACTTCTGAGTTAAAAGAATGTGAGAATCATTAGATTCATTAGATAGGTTTGTATTATCCTATACTGCTGACTTACTGTGAGTGAGTTACACTGTTTTCTGATAGTAGAGACAACAGAGCACATTCTTCACCTCCACCTTTGTTGGAAGCAGAAAAACAGGGAGCCAAGGTCATAACTCAGGCTCACTGGGAGTTAGAAAGAATGTGCATGCTTAGTTTGTGGCTGTGGCGCATTTTGTATGGCTTCTTTCCTTTTGTTTAGTAGCTTTCTGCCTTCACCTGAGAGGGTGTGCCCTAAATATGTGACTTCAGGTCTCCGTAATTAGAGTTTATTTAAAGATAAGTAAGATGATTTCATTTATTGCTTGCAGATCATGCACTAGACGGTATTTTGCAGTATTGACCCTGTGCACGAGAAAATGCTAACTTCCTGTTTGAGACCGAATGTGGGGTTGTACATTTCCGGTAGCTTTACTTTGCGGTCAATCGCTACTGCGAAGATATACTCCAAAATCATGTCCAAAACTCGAAAATGGAAAGATCGCGTTAAGTTACAAAGAGGAGAAGGTAGGAACACTCACCACTGTTGTGTCATAAAAAATCTAATGATCAATTTTGACGTTTAAAGAGTTTAGATCGATCAGTTGTTTACATCACAAGCAGAACTGCATTACTGCATGCAGAAGACATTTAAACAGGCAAATGTTCAGCATTCAAACTACAGGTGAACAATAGTCAAACCAGATGTTTCCCCATTATCAGCTAGTCAAGTACACACCTACACAGCATGTTAACAAACCATGAAAAAAAGCCACACAAAAAAATGAACGATTGCTGGTAAGGGTTTCTCTACATTAGTATTTACGAAGGGTGTGTTGTGACTTACCTTCAAAATTACAGTGGTCCCTCGCCAGTGTTGGGGAGTAACGGAATACATGTACCGCCGTTACGTATTTAGAATACAAAATATGAGTAACTGTATTCCGTTACAGTTACCGTTTAAAAAGGTGGTATTCAGAATACAGTTACTTTGGTGAAATAAATGGATTACACGGCGGTACTTTCCTGTTTCATATTGTCGCGGGTCAGGACTGTTTGGGTTTGTTTGACAGCTATGTTCTGTTGTAGGCAGCAGCGTTACGGTTGCCATGGTTACAGGGTGACGCTCTCTCTCTGCGTGTTTCCTGGGTGAGAGAGCGCTTTTTTGTTGTTGTTGTTGTGCTAAGCTAAAAGGCAGAATGCTACAGGCATGGCCCTAAAGAATGTAGCCTCATGGGCAGTGTAGTCCGTGCTGCAGCGAGAATGGACTGCCATACACGTTATGTGTCTGTGAGCGAGGGAGGGAGAGAAAGGAAAAGTCCGAGCTGTCACGGAGCAAAAACGGGAGCTGGAAGCATGTAAATATAATAATAACCACCGCAGCCAAGAAGAGTGCCTGACGAGACCATTTGTAAGTAAGCTATTAAGACTCAACTGTACACTGTGTTCGTGTTTTCCTCCGGAAAAAATAAGTTCCCTTGGAGCAGCCTTTCAACGCCTCTCTCTGTCTCTGGCAAGCAAAGTTGACCCAGACAACAAAGTAAAGCTATTTTTCGGCTACCAGCCCGACACGGAACCCACCGTATTAGGCAGAGGTCCCTTTACTATGGTTCGGAGCTGCGGACCTTCAGTATCAGTAATAAATCACAGCAATAGTACATTCACGTAGTTGTAAACAGCATGATAATATATTAAGTAATCCAAAGTATTCAGAATACGTTACTCTCATTGAGTAACGTAACGGAATACGTTACAGAATACATTTTGGGGCATGTATTCAGTATTCTGTAATGGAATACATTTTAAAAGTAACCTTCCCAACACTGTCCCTCGCTATAACGTAGTTCACCTTTCACCTCGCTGTTTCGCAGATTTTTAGTGCAAGTTTGCATGCTTTTATTTTTTTTTTACATCACATTGTGTCCTGCGTCCTGATCGCTGCAGACGATTTCCTCCATGACGTCTCTCCTGTACAGTACGGAATCGCTGCATCGATCGCTAGCAGTGTGACTCTGAAGTGCAGTCCTGTATGTCCACAATGTCCACGCGTCAAAAAATAAAACTGGCTACTTGATTTCACCCATCGCTGGTTATTTTTAGAAAATAACACCTGCGATAAACGAGGGACAGCTGAGAAATATAACATTTGAATCCCTTTTCTCTTTTGCTCTGAGGTGCGGGGGGAAAATATCGACAAGTCGATGAACATCATTTACAGATATATTGGGTAAATGCCCAAGACATCTATAGAAATGTAAATCGCCACTTGATTCATTCATTTGCTTAACTTGTTTTGGACCGTAAACAAGGCGCGAATAGGACACCGGAAACAAAGCTCCCAACAGGAGTTTCCGCACCGGAAGTAGCATATGCTAACGTGCACAGTCAATTAGCTTTCTTCACCACTTAAACAAAACATCACTCTTTGTTTGTTTTATTAGGGCCCGAGCACTGAGAGTGCGAAGGCCCTATTGTATCTGCTCTGTTTATTATTATTATTGTTATTATTATTAGGGCCCGAACACTGAGAGTGCGAAGGCCCTATTATATCTGCTCTGTTTATTATTAGGGCCCGAGCACCGAGAGTGCGAAGGCCCTATTGTATCTGCTCCGTTTCTTATTAGGGCCCGAGCACTGAGAGTGCGAAGGCCCTATTGTATCTGCTCCGTTTCTTATTAGTGTGAATGCTTGTAAAAGCATTCACAGTATTGTTGTTGTAATCTTTATTAGTGTGAATGCTTGTAAAAGCATTCACAGTATTGTTCTTCTAATCTTTATTATTAGTGTGAATGCTTGTAAAAGCATTCACAGTATTGTTCTTCTAATCTTTATTATTATTAGTGTGAATGCTTGTAAAAGCATTCACAGTATTGTTCTTCTAATCTTTATTATTATTATTATATATTCCGTACGTTTTTTGGCATCTAACTCCTTCAAAACCGTTCAACTTAGAAAAACCATTCAAACACCGTTAGATTCCTCTTCTTTTGGACATGACTGCTTCTATTTTTTTCATTTATAACATTTATATTTTAAAATTATTCAACTTTTTTCAACAAAATTTCCCATGTATTTCAATGGGGAGACCCTTCAAATCCTCCTTCAAGTTACTCCTCTTTAAACTGTATCTACTTCCACATACATTGACATAGAGCAACCATTCAAACTTTAAAACGAAGACAAGACATTCAACTATTCAACTTGTATTTATCTTTTCAATATCTTTTATACTTTTCTTCAGTTCCAGTTTAAGTTTCATGATGTTTTTTCAGCCGTTTCAGAGTTTATAATGGTGTGTATGGGACGGAATGTTGGGGCTAGAGTGAGACAGCTGAACTGCCAGAGTGAGAGGAGCGAAAAAAATTAATCTTAAAATATTTTTTAAAACTGCTGCTGTGTCCACAGCGTTTGCTCTACAGGTATGATTTTACCCTCAAAACGTAGCCATCGCTGTCCTCTTTCATCCAATGTGTTTACTATTGTACTAGGTGTTATGGTTCTTTCATAAATGTCACCAAAGCACAGCCTCCTCCCTCCAACTCTTCCATAGACTCTAATGTTAAAATGGCTCAGAAGGTTCGTTTGAAAATCAGAAGAGCATGGTGTTTTACACTGTCACCACGTCCATATAATAAACTCCACAGGCATGAAAACTGAGAATTAGGTAGACTGGACATTGCTGCCGCTCACGGTGAAAGAATTTCGTCAATATGACTTGTACTTTTCATTTGGGAAGGATTTGTTTGGGCCTGATTTTTCTGTTCATTTTAAGCAGCAAAAGTGAGGTGCATGTCTGTGTGCGTGTGTATGGAGCCATTGGGTGCAGTCACTATAGCAACCAGGCTCACACCTGCCTGCCTAACGAGCTCTGTCTCTCACTGTGCCAAGATTCATCTTAAGCACTTCTCTTTCAACTGCTGCTGTGTCCACAGTGTTTGCTCTACAGCCATCATTTTACCCTCAAAACGTAGCCATCGTTGTTCTCTTTCCAACACTGTGTCTTTCAAAGCTCAGAGATGTAAATTTTTTAAACTGTGTGGATCCAAGTGCAGGGATCACATTTTAGTCATTCAGTGATTCAAAGAATATGAACTTTTAATATTCATTCAGATGTTTTCTGACTCTAAATTTTCTTTTCTCATTACTTAGGTTTTTCTAATTTACATTTAAAACATTTTCAGCTATTTTCCAACTTCTTCTCTGTGCTTGTCAGCTTTTAGCAGTTCAGCACTTTTGTTTTCAGCTGAAAATTTCTGTATTTTTCATCTCATTCAACATTTTTAACTTAAAATTCAGCAATTAATTCTTTTCAGTGCATATATTCAGATTCAAGCATTCACACTGCAGTTTCTTCAGAAAATGCACTTTCTAGTTATATTTCTATTTTATTATTAGTGTGAATGCTTGTAAAAGCATTCACAGTATTGTTCTTCTAATCTTTATTCTATTTTATTATTATAGATTCCGACGTTTTTTTTGTACTCTATCTCCTTCAAAACCGTTCAACTTAGAAAACCATTCAAACACCGTTACATTCCTCTTCTTTTTGGACATGACTGCTTCTATTTTTTTCATTTATAACATTTATATTTTTAAAATTATTCAACTTTTTTCAACAAAAATTTCCCATGTATTTCAATGGGGAGACCCTTCAAATTCTCCTTCAACTTACTCCTCTTTAAACTGTATCTACTTCCACATACATTGACGTAGAGCCACCATTCAAACTTTAAAACGAAGACAAGACATTCAACTATTCAACTTGTATTTATCTTTTCAATATCTATTATACTTTTTCTTCAGCTCCAGTTTAAGTTTCATGATGATTTTTCAGCAGTTTCAGAGTTTATAATGGGTGTGTATGGGACGGAATGTTGGGGCTAGAGTGAGACAGCTCAACTGCCAGAGTGAGAGGAGCGAAAAAATTAATCTTAAAATATTTTTAAAACTGCTGCTGTGTCCGCAGCGTTTGCTCTACAGGTCTGATTTTACCCTCAAAACGTAGCCATCGCTGTCCTGTTTCATCCAATGTGTTTACTATTGTACTAGGTGTTATGGTTCTTTCATAAATGTCACCAAAGCACAGCCTCCTCCCTCCAACTCCTCCATAGACTCTAATGTTAAAATGGCTCAGAAGGTTCGTTTGAAAATCAGAAGAGCATGGTGTTTTTACACTGTCACCACGTCCATATAATAAACTCCACAGGCATGAAAACTGAGAATTAGGTAGACTAGACATTGCTGCCACTCACGGTGAAAGAATTTCGTCAATAGGACCTGTACTTTTCATTTGGGAGCGATTTGTTTCGACGTGACTTTTCTGTTCATTTTAAGCAGCAAAAGTGAGGTGCATGTCTGTGAGCGTGTGTACTGAGCCATTGGGTGCAGTCACTATAGCAACCAGGCTCACACCTGCCTGCCTAACGAGCTCTGTCTCTCACTGTGCCAAGATTCATCTTAAACACTTCTCTTTAAACTGCTGCTGTGTCCACAGTGTTTGCTCTACAGCCATCATTTTACCCTCAAAATGTCGCCATCGTTGTTCTCTTTCCAACACCGTGTCTTTGAAAGCTCAGAGATGTAAACCTTTAAAAGTGTGTGGATCCAAGTGGAGGGATCACACTTTAGTCATTCAGTGATTCAAAGAATATGAACTTTTAATATTCATTCAGATGTTTTCTGACTCTAAATTTTCTGTTCTCATTTCTTAGGTTTTCCAAATTTTAATTTAAAACTTTTCAGCTATTTTCCAACTTCTTCTGTGTGAACATCAGCTTTCAAAAGTTCTGCACTTTTGTTTTCAGGTTAAAAACTCTGTATTTTCAGGCTCATTCAACATTTTTATTTTTAACTTAAAATTCAGCAATTAATTCATTTCAGTGCATACATTCAGATTCAAGCATTCACACTGCAGTTTCTTCAGAAAATGCACTTTCTAGTTATTATAGATTCCGTACGTTTTTTGTAGTCCTACTCCTTCAAAACCGTTCAACTTAGAAAAACCATTCAAACATCGTTAGATTCCTCGTCTTTTGGACATGACTGCTTCTATTTTTCTTATTTTTAACATTTATATTTTTAAAATTATTCAACTTTTTTCAACAAAAATTTCCCATGTATTTCAATGGGGAGACCCTTCAAATTCTTCTTCAACTCACTCCTCTTTAAACTGTATCTACTTCCACATACGTTGACATAGAACCACCATTCAAACTTTAAAACTAAGACAAGACATTCAACTATTCAACTTGTATTTATCTTTTTAATATCTATTATACTTTTTCTTCAGTTCCAGTTTAAGTTTCATGATGATTTTTCAGCCGTTTCAGAGTTTATAATGGGTGTGTATGGGACGGAATGTTGGGGCTAGAGTGAGACAGCTCAACTGCCAGAGTGAGAGGAGCGAAAAAATTCATCTTAAAATCTTTTTTAAAACTGCTGCTGTGTCCGCAGCGTTTGCTCTACAGGTATGATTTTACCCTCAAAACGTAGCCATCGCTGTACTCTTTCATCCAATGTGTTTACTATTGTACTAGGTGTTATGGTTCTTTCATAAATGTCACCAAAGCACAGCCTCCTCCCTCCAACTCCTCCATAGACTCTAATGTTAAAATGGCTCAGAAGGTTCGTTTGAAAATCAGAAGAGCATGCTGTTTTTACACTGTCACCACGTCCATATAATAAACTCCACAACTCCACAACTGAGAATTAGGTAGACTGGACATTGCTGCCGCTCACGGTGAAAGAATTTCGTCAATAGGACCTGTACTTTTCATTTGGGAGCGATTTGTTTCGAGCCTGACTTTTCTGTTCATTTTAAGCAGCAAAAGTGAGGTGCATGTCTGTGTGCGTGTGTATGGAGCCATTGGGTGCAGTCACTATAGCAACCAGGCTCACACCTGCCTGCCTAACGAGCTCTCTCTCACTGTGCCAAGATTCATCTTAAACACTTCTCTTTCAACTGCTGCTGTGTCCACAGTGTTTGCTCTACAGCCATCATTTTACCCTCAAAACGTCGCCATCGTTGTTCTCTTTCCAGCACCGTGTCTTTCAAATCTCAGAGATGTAAACTTTTAAAATTGTGTGGATCCAAGTGCAGGGATCACATTTTAGTCATTCAGTGATTAAAGGAATATGAACTTTTAATATTCATTCATATGTTTTCTGACTCTAAATTTCCTTTTCTCATTTCTTAAGTTTTTCTAATTTACATTTAAAACATTTTCAGCTCTTTTCCAACTTCTGTGTGGATGTCAGCTTTTAGCAGTTCAGCTTTTTTGTTTTGAAGTGCAAATTTCTGTATTTTTCATCTCATTCAACATTTTTAACTTAAAATTCAGCAATTAATTCATTTCAGTGCATACATTCAGATTCAAGCATTCACACTGCAGTTTTTTCAAAAAATGCACTTTCTAGTTTATTATTATTATTATTATTATTCAGGCAAAAGAAGGGCCTTTTTGAGGGCTTTAACATGCTCGAAAACTCTTGGAATTTTGCACACATGCCAGGTCTGGTGAAAAATTTTGTATTTTAATGGTTTTACATATGAGCACTGGGAAATGGCTCTGTAGCGCCACCTATGCCTTGTTAAATGCAGCCCTACGAACAAATCGTTTTAGCTACATGTATGAAATTTGGCACACATGTGTATCATGCCAAGAGGAACAAAAAAGTCAGTGGGACCATTGACGCAAACCCAACAGGAAGTCCGCCATTTGGAAGTGAAGGTGACATTTTGGCTCTAATTTTGCCATTTCCATGCCTCGAACTTTTGCGAACTCCTCATTGGAATTTCATCGTACAAGCTTCATATTTGGTCAGTGTCAACTACACACCTGGGCCATGTTAAATTGTGGAGCTTTTGAGTTTTCGGGATATGGTGAGGCCGTGGCGCCACGGCGAATTTCGATGACTCGCCATAAAAATCTTATTGCCTCTCGTTCTGTCATACATTGTCCGACCTTGACCAAAGTGGACACATATGATAAGGCTCCACCACTGAACATATTTCAACTGCCATATTTGACATCAGGTACAGCGCCACCTAGTGGGAACAGGAAATGTCATGTTTTACACTTTGGTGTACAGTATTGTTATGGTTGACATCTGCAGCCTCAAATTTCTCCAGGAAAGCCTTAAGGAGTTGGTCTTGGGTTACAGAGAAAACTGTGAGTTTTCGCTGAAGGGTGTGACCCCAGCAGCATGGCGAACATTGAGGTCTCGCCATGAAGAAACAAATTAGTGTAACTCAATGAAATCCAATCTGATCAGTACCAGATTTTACAGGGATGATGTCAGACCCACCCTGAACAGATTGATGTGCCCATTGTCAGGAATACGTAGAGCGCCACCTAGTGGCACCAGGAAATGTCATGTCTTTCATTTTGTTGTACTGATTTTCACAGGTTCATCGTGGCCACCTCAAAAGCGGTGAGTATCACCATCAGTCCTTCATGATGCTTCTGTGCGAAAATTGTGACTTTAAACTGAACGGCGCACCCTGGTGGCAACGCGGTTCACCATGAAAGACGAAGTGGCTTTTGAGGGGCTTGGAAATTTTAAAAAGTCTTGGAATTTGGCCCAAACCTCCAATGTGATGAGGGCTTTGTTGTTATGGGGTTAGGGTTAAGGGTTAGGGCTATCGTGTTATGTGATCATTTTCATTGAATAGCGCAAAATGGCTCCACAGCGCCCCCTACAATATTTCAAAACAACAGCCCCTGCTCTGTGTTTTATCTATGAGTCTGAAACCTGGTGAGCTTATAGGAGATATCAAGATGTACAAAAAAGTCTCTTGGAGCAATATCCCAAATCCAACAGGAAGTCAGCCATTTTAAAATTAATGTGTAATTTTGGCGACATTTTCCCCAATTTTCAGGCACCGTTCTTTGACGAACTCCTCCAAGGGATTTCATTAGATTTACGCGATCTCCTGTGCGTGGAATCCAAAGACCTTTGTGATGTTAAATTGCGAAGCTTTTTAGATTCAGGGAAACGGGGTGGTCATGGCAGCACGTGGAGTTTCAATCACTCGCCAACAAGCAGTAATCTGCTGTCACTCAAAAACACAATGTCCAATCTCTCCCAAAGGTCGCAGGCGTGATGAGACTCGACCTCGGAAATGTTTGTTATGGAATTTGTCAGTAATGGTTAGAGCGCCACCTACTGGGACGACTATAATAATGGTTGAATTAGATGAAATGTTAGCTGGTGGTTAAATGCATGAATTCTATCAATGTGACATCAGATCGGACGCACTGGTTTTAGGTGTCGGGCTTGGCTCGACGTGCTGGGGTGCGAGTGCCCTCATATCGCTGCTTGCAGCTTTAATTATCATTATTATTATTATTATTATTATTATTATTATTTTAAATTCTCCTTTCTCAAAAACAGAAAATGAAATTGTAGTTGTTCTTGGCTGAGAAACACAAAACCCCTTCTTTACTTTTTTTTTTCCAAGACAAAAACTAAGTTTTAACTTTTCTGCCTTGTCACCTAAAACAAAGCAGAAAACCCAGCTCTCAGCTGGCTCTGAACTTATCATCATCAAGGTCGCATGGTGAGAGCTACTTCAGAAGTCACAGTACTCCTCACTCAAGCAACACATCAAAAAAACAAAAAACAAAACAAAAAATAAAAACAAAAAACCTCAGCTCACTACACAGAGAACAACAGCCAAGACACAACTGAAGATGCTTTTCTTCTCTGTTCTCCTTGAACTTTAGAATAAACTTCATCTGTATTTGTAAATCATATGCCTAATCATTATGTGTCACTGTGATCTACAAGTATGGTCACAAATTTATTTATTTTTCAAACCAACAAAACAAAAAACAAAACAAAAACAAGTTGCTGACGGCATGAACGCTTTACACACATAAGTCAGGATGCAAAAAGGCTGCTTCCAAAGACAAATCAGAAGTGTGAGGGAAAAAAAACTGAGCCCACAGACAGCTGCATGCTTGAGGTTTAATAGCTGTTTCCTTCCCTCTGATGTGTTCTTATGTAGCTCCTGCTGTACAAAATGTGTAACTTGCTCATCAGCTTAGCAGTGACCACATATTTAATTCAGCTTCTCAATTTTGTAGCTTTAGCTGTTGTATACAGGTTTTAGCTTATTAGTTGTTAGTATAGGTGTGCTCTATATTTCAGCAATGTCTCATGTAGGATGACAGGTTTTCAAGCAGGTCAAGTGCCTCTATGCACTTAATTAGTTTAGATATTTTCTTTATTTTCTTCATCTCATATGTCATTGTACTGAATTTGAGCAAACCTTAAGCTTGATGCAGACTACTTTCAACAATTATCCACCTCACATCATAACTGACTAAGGTGCCCCTAATATTAATATTATTTCATTATTAATGCTATTATCTTTTTATGTAACAGCAATAGTATATTACAATATTTTATTTATATTTTATTTTGTATCCACCAAGGGCTGCGGGTGATCTGCAGTTTCACCCTTTCCCAAGCTGGAGACATTTTCCTTTTCACACACTTTCCTTGGCTAAACAATGACACAACTTTAATATACCTTATGCATCTCTCTATTTCATTTAATATGTATTTGTGTGAATCATGTATTTTCTTTCATTCTATTCATTCTGAGCATGGTCTTCATCCCAACTATGTTTCATTGTTAATACCAGTTTACAGCTTGTTATCCTTGCTATTATCAGTTTGAATACATTACAGTTAAGCTCTAATTTAATTTAGCCTTTTGTTTATTTTACTTTTTTGTCTGTCTCTCCCTATCATCTGTCTGGGTGCTGGCAGCCACAGTGGTTGCAGCTAATCATTTTGTGTCAGGCCTTCTCTGTGTCTTACAGTCACGTGCAAAATGTCCCTCTTTTCCACATTTCCAGCATGTAGTACTAAAACCACTGCTTGGTGTGTGTATAGGCCTGCCTCTACCTCCTGCTCCTGCCCTATGCATTCCTCTCCCTTTCTTTTGGCATCTGAAACCTCCCCTGTAGCCTCCACTGAAAGCTGTGAGAACAGTGTCAGCATCAAGGGCAAAAACTGAGATCTTCTCTTTCTTTTTCACTACTGTTTGTGCATGATTAGCATATTGAAGCGCCTCATCTACTGTGCCTGTATCTTGTGCTACCCAATATTTTTCTACATGAGACCTAATGGGTGGTAGTAATCCTTTAATGGAAGCGCACTTAAATAGTTTTTTCTTTTCCTCTTTCTTTTTCTTGTTTTCAGTTCTCCTTTCAGCTTCAGTTTCCCATGCTTGGAAAAGTCTATAGTCTTCCTTACATTTTAATTTTTTCTTTGGGTCTTTTGTTAATGTGATTTCTTGTTTCAGGGCAGCTCTCAGCTGGGTAACAGCTGAGGGATTGCATTTCCCTTCCCAGCTGCGGTTTTTTGCTTTTTGTGGATTTCTCCACCTATTTGCACTTATTTTACCTGCTCCGGTTTGTTGTTATTCTAACCATTCCTCATCAGGTGTTAATTTTAGTTGTTTATTCCCCATTTTCAAAGATTTTGCTGGGCCGTCACTGGCACGCTTGACTTCAGAGTGGTTGCTGATATGGCCTTCGACTTCACCCTAGAGGTGAAGCGGTATCAGTTTTATGAGATAAAACTCAACCGTTCTCCTTTGTCACCAGTACGTGAGCCTCAAGGAAAGAACACAAAATGGAAGTAGTTCAGCAGCATATTGTGCTGTAAAATCAACTTACTTCCAGACACATACACAAATAGACATTTGCGCGCTTTTACAATTTGTTACGAAGTAATTACGGCTACCTCTAAAACCTAAGTCTAATTCGGTTCATTTTGGCGAATCCTAACCTATTTTATTTTTCTATTTTGTTTGTTATTCGGCTCATTACGGCGATTCCTAACCAAAATAGTGTTTCTCACCCTCGGATGTCTCACTGGTGGTTCGGATCGTCAGACTGAATCCCACTGCCGTGGACCAGACCGGCCTGGACTCGAATTCACGATCCGGGGCTTTCCTCCTCGTCTAAGAGGGCTGTGCACAGACTTCGGTGCTGGCTCCCCACGGCGTCAGGAATCAGTCCGCCAGATCTCGGAACAGAGTCACAGATAACAGTTCTGATGTTTCTGCTCCGACTTCTGAGCACTCGCACAGAAGTGAGGGCTCTGAGACTCGCGCCGTGCCACTGCCCTGGTCTTTATTTATATACATCAGTGGGTGCGTGTGTGTGTGTGTGTGTATGTGTGTGTGTGTGTGTGTGTGGGGTCAGAGTGTGACCCCATAAAGACTTCCCTAAACCTGCTGGTCTGGAAGTAGAGGTCTGCGCGGGAATGTTTTTTTAGTCCCGCTCCCGCCCGCTCCCGCAAGGTTTTGTACCGCACCCGACCGCTCCCGCTGTATATTCAGTCTTTGTTCACCCGCTGCCCGCTTAGAATAATTTTCTACCCGACCCGACCGTTCCGCTAAATTTAGATCTGGTTTCCAAAATCTCACATTTAAATGGGGTACCACCAAAAATAGAGATAACAGATAAAACTGCAGGTTGTGCAATGATTGTATTTATTTTTCTTAAACAAGATGCATTTATCTGTCAAGATGCAACATTTATCTTTTAACATGGAAAACGTGTTGCAAAAATAAAATAAATAAAAACGAATACAGCATTGTGGCCTATTTGTTATTTTTATGTAAAATACAAACGTAACATTTTTCTGTCAACACAGTAGGGAAAGTGTCGCAAAAAAAAAAAAAAAGTCACTTAAAATTGTAAACAAAAGAACAAAATAGTTGGCCACTGCGAAATTAAATGATTGTTTAAACTATCAGTTTAACGAAAAAAATGTCCCAATGTCGAATTCAAGGTCTCTCCTACAAAAGAAAATATGCATATATAAATACAACAATAAACGACATCTCAAAATTATAAACTATTAATCAAATGAACGAAACTTACTTAAAAATCCAAATTATTTTAAATTTCCATGCAGGAAAAGAATGTCACTGACTGATGAGGGTTTCAGTACTGAACGTCTCTCCTCCAAAATCCGACCACAAAGGCTGAATGCTCTCTCGGAAGGTGCACTCGTTGCCGGGATGCAGAGGACAAATCTTGCAAGGTTGCTCAGGGCAGGGAACTGGGAACTGTTGGAATTCCACCACTGCAAAATGTTTTGTTGACTTGATAATTCAAGTTTCATGGTCCTGTACTCCTGAATCTGAACATCTAGTGATTTTGATCCACATGATTCTTCCTCTTCCTCCCAATCTGAAAATTTATGAAGAACAGTAGGCCTTTTGGCAGGTGTTGGTTCAACATCCTCATCATGTGCATGATCAAACTTTAAATCTTCGATCATCTCCTTGACTCCCTGTATCACATTCTGTCGCCTCTTTCATCTAACATTCTCAGACCTCGCAGATTTGGTGTCAGAAAGGTTGCTATTTTATAAAGCATGTGAACAGAATGGGATGAAGTGCTGTCTGCTGACAGTAATTCTTTCAGCCGTGTTACACAGACGGTTGCAATTTCAGAGAGCAGAGGGTCTTTTGTGGCTGATGTACAGTGCTCAATTAATCGCACAGACCACGGAAGAACAAGTGAGGCACTGGGAGCTGTGTTATCAGTTTCCAAGTCGTCAGTTGCCTCTTTGAAGGGTTTTAGGAATGATACTAGTAACTTAAGAGTACTGATGCTAATGCGTCCGATCTTGTCATAATTATTGCTCTCAGTCAGCACAGATGCAATGTCTTCGTACTGTTCCAAGACAGAATTTAACATGTCAAAGTTAGAGTTCCATCGTGTCTCTATGGATTGTTTCAGTGACTTTTTTAAGCTTGCCCTGCTGTCCTGAGTGTTTGAAATATGTAACCAACTTTTAACATCAGTCAGAAGGCTAGCGATCTCTGGAGACTTTTCGATTATGGCAGGACCAAACGCACTGGAGAGAGTCACGTTTAGTATGTGCGCTGTGCAGTTTAGCCTCGTGTATTCTCGTGAAGGCACTGATCATGTTGGCTCCACGATCTGTGACAAAAATAATCTTTTGCCCATGTCTGTCGCATCAATGCCAAACACTCTGAGATTCTGCAGCAGGTGCCTTGAATGTTTTCACCTGTCTTTGAGGTGCTTGGGTCAAAGGGGCAGCAAAAGCACTCTTGAATGTAGCTCAGATTGCTCATTAACGTAATGGATGGTTGCAGACAAAAAGGACGTTTTTCGATATGTTTCTGTCCATATGTCTGCTGTAACAGCGCATCCAAACTTCGATATTGTTTGTTAAGAGATTTTGTTTAATGTTTTATTAAATAACATGCTTTCCCTAAATAGGTTTGCGAATGTACAATGATGTTCATATATTTTATACTACATGTATCTTGTCACTACACATGCACGTGAGCCTTGCTGACTTCTAAAAATGACTGGCATAAGGAGGTTGCCACAGGAAGCCTCACCTTTGCTGAGTTTGCTGAGTCTGCCGTTGGGAACAGGAACCAACTGGCTTCTGTTTCCCTTAAGATAAGCTTGACCAGTTCCTTACTGACAGTTGAACGTATATGTTTTATGCTTTGTAAGGAGTGGTATGTTATCTCTTCCTACATGTGTCTGTGACGCAAACATGCTTGAGTATAAATAAAGCTGACTGCAAAGCCTCGGGGTGAGTATCACCCGATCACTCACCCGTGCGCACGTAGTTCTCTGAACAAAACTCTGACTGTTTTGTATTCCTTCAATGTGTTTTATAATGTCTTACCACTGACATTGTTGCAGTGATTTCCTCCACAACATGTTTACGTAGACTCTGAGCCCTCATTTCAACATTTCTTGACACTGTTGTGGGGTGTGGTAGTATCTCACAGACATCGAATTTTCCTATTCTTGCTGCTGTGTCGACCAAATGTTGGGCCAGCTGTGTGAAGCCTTTTCCAGAGATGGTATCATACGGTCGAATGTCTTGGCAAACAAACTGAACACATTTGTCTCTGGTTTCTTTTTAAACTAAACTCTGGCACCAGCAAAGATTTAGTAAATGCCAGTTTTGTTTGCCCCTTTGTGATGGGACATGAGTGCCATTTAAACCTGAGGTTCCAGTCTTGTGACTGCAAAGGGTAAAACTTTGAGGCATTTATCGCATTGTACAAAGGGTAATTTTTTCCATTTGCGTCTATGACGCATGAAAAAGACTCCCATACATCAGACTTGCCTGATGTGGGTTTCCTTAAAGTAAACTGACCGTTGTCTAATCCCAGCTGAACGTCCTTCAAGGAAATTGCATCTTCAGTTTGCTCTGCCATGTTGGTAAAGCGCGCTCTGATGCAGGTGATGCGCGCACAGAGTCACAGACTGTGCAAGTAAAATGCTGCGTGCAAAAGCACTGATCCATGCGCTCAGTGCGTGTAACAGGCGTGAGCACTGGCTGTACCAGTGCTCAATTAGAATGAGGAAATCACAGATATGCTGTTCGAAAAAATGTCGGGCACGCTATATTTTCAGACCGCCCGCTCCCGCTCAAATTACACCAGAGTTACCGACCGCTACCGCATTTTATTTGGAAATTTATTCCCGCGCCGCAAGAAATCTGGTCGGGTCCCGCGGCTCCCGCGGGACAGCCGCGGGAATGCAGACCTCTATCTGGAAGTCCAACAGTTCATCTAAACAAAAGGCACTTAGCCTAAAACAGACATAGATACGTTTATCCTATCATAAAACAATAAGAGAAGGTATGCCCTTTTCCCATGATCCCAGGATGTGGGTGTGAATGCCAGAACACTCTGGAATGCACACAAAGCCTTTGCAGCCTACTAAAGATCACACATCCTATCACTACATAATCGATTATACACCTCTAAGCATATATGGAAACTTGTATCATTAAAAGCTTATACTGACTACTAAGTACAATTTTCCATTGACACCCTGTGACACAAAATAAGACTTTGTAGGTTGAAAAAAAACTATTTTTGAAACTTGGTTAGCGGGAGCCTTCAGAAACAGGTCTTGCTCCATTGCTGGCTTGCTAGCGCCCCCCCCCCCCATTCTCATGCAAACTTCAACCTCGATTTAGCTATTCGGGGGTCCTCAACTTCCCAGGTCGCCACCCTAGCTCCCGTCCCACGGGTCTCGCCTCGCGTCCAAAGCGAGTGGAGCCGCCACGTCTAAGGATAATTACTCTTACTCTTTCAGTTGCTATCCACAACAGCCAATTAGTTTACTCGGCTTATTACACCCGTAATTTAGTTGCTCTAACGCACCGGGACGGATCACACACTCTTTGTCTACTGCAGCAAATTGACACTGAGAATTCAATCAACTTGTCGAACAGACAATTTAGATAAGCTCAAATATGCACACTTTGATTTAGCAGGTGGTGCTTACCTTTATTTTAAAATGACCCAAGTCTCTGTTCGCTTTGCTGGTTGAGCCCCCAGACCACCCAATCTGTCTTCCTTAGCCTCCTATTGGAATCCCGGACAAGCCCCCAATTGTAAACATCAACACTTCACCGAGTTCTTTTGATTCCTCAGAGGCATCCGATGGAAGACAAAACACTGCTCAGTAGACCATTTAACACTTTATTACTACTAGAAGGGAGATGCGTCCTGCATGACACGTTGCCGTGGATCTCAAAATGGTGGTGTGGCCCTAACAGTTTAATTACAGAAGCTCTTTCATTCTAGTCTAAACAACAGTGTCTCAGTAACTTTCCACTAGAGATGGTCCCCTCTCATCTTATCTCTTTTTCCCAGACAAGCGTGAGCGAGAGTCTACAGCATTCTACTCCCCAAGAACACATAGTCTAATAATGCCTTTATTTTTTCAGGGCTGTGTCCACTTAATACTATACTATATAACTTTCTAACACTTAAAAAAGCACAACATTATTGAGGCACTGCACATTATTTAATTCCAACAATACAAAATCCAGAAACCTACACAACACAAGGTGGATTAAGTTGGACTTGTATTTTTAATTAAGTTTCACACTATTTTGTTGAAAATACATTCAAAAGTGTATTACATCCTTACATTTACACCAAAAGGTCAGAAATCTGTACTTTACAGAAAAAAATGAACAAAATAATATGAAAAAAACCATTTTCACCATCAGGGTTCACAGTCAATTACTTAAACTTTATTTTTTATTACATTAGCCCACGTTGAAGAATATTGTGTCTATAAAAACTGAATGCAACGATTTCCATGTTGGTGAGAAAACTGTCTGACAAACTCATCCAAATCCAATGCTTTTGTGTGTTTGGACTCAATACTGAGTATAGACAGACTGGACGGTCAACTGTCATAGTTGAACATAAATAGTTTTTAATTATCCTCAAAGCAGAAAAGGTCCTTTCACAAGATGCACTCCTGACAGGCAACACTACAGTAGACTTGTAGTCAAGACTGCCTAAACTAAGACCAAGACAATAGCAAGACCAGAGGGTATCAAGACCAAGACAAAACCAAGACCAAGACCGAGACAGACCAATTCAAGACAAAGTCGAGACGAGACCAAGACCGAGACTGAAACAAAAAAGTCCTTAAACTGCAGCCAGGTGCTGCTTCGTTTACAGGTGTCAGGCATATTTATATGTTTTGCGATGCACTCGCACAGCCCTCCTCACCACTGTCTACTGTCTCACTCACTGACTGAGAGGACAGATGCACACTCCACTTAAATGTCTTGATGCATTCTCAATCATCCAGGAAAGTAAATCTCCAAAAGTTGAATCTGTTCATCTGGACGTAGCGTTTTGTGGGAGAAACGGATGGCACAACACAGAAGAGCAACCTCATCAGGCCAGGACTCTGCAGTCTATTTACACCTACAGGCCAGTGGACACTCTTTCAATGATGAGGATGTACACATCCTGGACAGGGAGGAACGCTGGTTTGAGCGCCGGAGTCAAGGAGGCCATTTACGTGAAAAGGAAAGACCATCTCTGAATCGAGGAGGGGGCCTAAGGGTACATCTGTCACCATCTTACAACGCTGTGATTGCAGCCATTCCCCAACTCTCTGTGAATGGTACTCATGGCCATTGATCAGTGTTCTTTGATCAGTGGGTTTTGGTCAGTGATTGTTGATCAATGGTCATGGGAATTTGCATAATTATGATTAAGGAACTGACCTCACAGCCCATTGTTCCTTCAGTGGGCTGGTTTCAGTCATTATGCAAATGTACTGTTTATAAGGTTTGGGGAAACCTGCAGTCAGCTGAGACTGAAGAAGTCACTTGGATGAGTAACGAAACGTTTCTCCCACAAAACGCTACGTCCAGATGAACAGATTCAACTTTTGGAGACTCCACTTAAATGTCGCGTCTCTCACCCTTACGGTGTACATTTTAGGACATCCTCAGGTCTCAGGAAAAAAGCTGTCAGGTCTCAGGTCTCAGACAAAAAAATGTCAGGTTTCAGGAAAAAAGCCGTCAGGTCTCAGACAAAAAGTCTTCAGGTCTCAGGTCTCAGGTATCAGGTATCAGGTATCAGGTGTCAGGTCTCAGTTGTCAGGTATCAGGTGTCAGTTGTCATGTCTCAGGTGTCAGTTGTCAGGTGTCAGGTGTCAGGTATCAGGTCTCAGGTATCAGGTGTCAGTTGTCAGGTCTCAGGTGTCAGGTGTCAGGTGTCAGAACACAAGCTATCAGACAGAGAGAAGCCTCCTTCAGGTGGCGCTGTTGTCAGGTCCCAGCCAATGACTGTAGCAAACATGGACGTTGCAACAGCGACAGTAGTTCTCACTACACTGTTTTATATTCAAGGAGTCTTCTTTCTCATAAGTTTGATTGTAATTACTACCAAATTGCTGTGAAATTGGGATGTGACATCATCATAACAGATTTGACTGGCAGCTGCAGTCACGCAGAAACTCTGTTTGGGAATGGCAGATAGAGCGGGGTGCAGAGAGGAGCTCCAGCGTTTACGTTACAAAACCACGGCCGACTGTTTTAACCTGACAGCCTGAGGTGTTCTTCAGTATACTGGACTACCCGACAGAAGAACCCGAGGCCCGGCCGCAGTTTTTCGGTAAGTTAAACATGTTTGTAAGCTAATCCATAACTACCGTCCTTAGCTCGGTCCTGAGACCTAGCTAAGATGAGCACTCTGCTGTCAGGGAAACTTGTTTTGTAAAGTCCGTTTAGCTAATCCGTGCAGGTGAATTAAAGGATGAATTAGCCTAATTAAAGAAAAGCACCGGGCTGCTCAGTCACTAACTAACTACCGTTACTGTACTTTTATTATGATTATTATATTGTAAGAACAACAGGCTTCAGCTCCTGTGCAGAGCCGATCATTAAATATGTGCAAACAGCAGCATGCTCAGGCTACGTCCACACGTACCCGGGTATTTTTGAAAACGCAGATTTTTCTATGCGTTTGCACCTTTCCTCCACACGTAAACGGCATTTTCGGTCACTGAAAACGGAGATTTTTAAAAACGCCTGCCAGGGTGGATATTTTCGAAAACTCCGTTTTTGCATTCACGTGTGGACGAGGAAAACGGAGAAAACGCAGCGTCAAAGGTGTGCGCCTTTTTTGACGTCACACTGTGCGCCACGTTATTGTTTCGGTGAAATGAATTTCTACAATACTGTTACTGTTAATTGTACTCTCTGCAGTGTTTAAATGCTTACATATACACACACAGTTACTGTCGCTCCACACATACGACTCGGTTCTGCTTCTATGCCCCATCTTTGTTTACTATTTCCCACCGAGGCTTCTAGACTTCTGATTGGCCAACATTTCTACACGGTTAGGAATATATCGCCACCTGTTGCTTTGGCATGTTCCTAGCAGAGTTTTCCTTCATGTCTGCGTTTACGTGTGGACAGGATTATTTTTTAAAACGAAAACGGAAAATCTACCGTTTTCAAAAATACCCGTGTAAGTGTGGACGTAGCCGTCTCTTGGCAGATCTGTAAAGACAGTAACACCAAATTTTTTAAAAAAGAAGTTTGCACTTAAGTAACCTCTCATTAATCATTAACTATGGATTAAAATAGCAAAGCCTAATATTTATGCACTGAAACCAACTACCGCCGTTTGGCAGCTTTAAATTTATGTTAAATTTTTCCACTGATGACTTTCTTAGCACTCACTTTTTTTTCTTACTAAGTTTGTTTCAAATATTCAGGTTAAAAAACAGTCTGGGTAATTGTTAATGAAGTATTGTTCACAGTTAAATGTATAGTACTCAGTACAGCTTACATCCTTTGAAAAAAATCATTTGAAGCATTGATGTTTGTTGTCTGCAGAACTGTAAAACTGAAAAAATGTAAGAACAGAACTTCAGAACCTGAGTGTGAGAGGACAGAGAAGGATCAGCTTTATTTCAATTATGAGGGATAAACTTTATATTTCAGGTTGTGATGATTCTGTTCTCGTTGTGATTACAGGAGCCGCCCCCAGATTCAGACCTCAGCACCATCCAGTGACAGCAGACAGATCATCCAACATGTTCACATGTTAACTGCAAAATTAACAGATGAAAACAGTACAAAGGTTCAAGTACCACATGTGCTGTCAGTGAAAGCTGCAGCTGTTTTTATTGATACATTTAAAGACAAAAAGTCAAAAGGATTGATCACCCATGTAACTGTGTCACAAAATATCAGCATTAACAGTACCTCAGTTTAGTGTTTCAGAAAGCTGCTGATTTGAGACCTGCACAGCTGGTCTGTTTTAAACACTGAATGTACTCAGCTGCATGAAGACCACATGAGATTTTCTCTGACACAATTAAATAAAACCTGATGAAGATCAAAGGTCGTCACTTGTATGTTGAACTAAAAACTTCTAATCTGGAATTCTTTCACAGTTTTCTGCCAATAGTGTGTTATTTACCATAAAGTAATTCAGAGTCAATCATACCAGAGTAACCAGAGAACATAATATTAAATATATAACTTTCTACAGGACTGAGTATAATATCTTTATGTAAAAGTCCAGAGCCTCTGAGGATTATCCGAGTATTTATAACATTACACAAACCAAAGATCTCCATCACAGTGTTCATGAAATGCTGGGTTTATTCATCTTCTGGGGTGGGCCTATGGAGGAGTGCTGAAGATTTTCCTGTGAGGGAGCTGCTGGTGAAGATCATGAGTCCTGCTTGATCAATGCGATGAGCTTCAGTCTTCCTGGTGTTAAATGATGCCTCTCTCAGTGGGTAAACAGAACATCTGGCACAGGACAGCTGTGATGAAAGAAAGGGAAGAAGTTTCTACAAATCTCTGGACCCAGGAAACCCAGCTTGGTCCTGATGGTCTCCCTCACTAGTTTCTCCCCAGGGTGAATGAAACTGTTGATAATAATGTGGAATCTATTATTAAATGAAAAGAACAAATTAAAATTACACTACTATGAAACCTTCTGCTGCTGTCTTTATTTAAAGTTTCCATGTGTCATAACAGTGTGAGCATCTCCGGCATGTTCGTCACAAATGGAATGGGGGGGGGGGGGAATGGAAATAAGGAAAGTTGTTGTGTCTGTTAAAGCATAGAATCATATAAAAAAAAAGTTATGTATGCATTGCATTGCTAAAAGATTAATAAAAAATCATAATGTGTGTATGAGTTAAACAGAGCTTAAGAAATGAGAAAAGGAGAAGTGATTTTTGTTTGTATGAAACTTAGAGGTTTTTTTTAGGGAAGTTGAGCTGCAACCCGTTGGGTGGAGTGGAAGAAAGGAAAGGCACTAAAACTGCAAGTCATGCCAGTGCGTCAAGAGCAAAGGGTGGACCTAAGGAGGAACATGACATGTCCGTAGATGGTGTTTCCGCCCGGGAGATATCTAGACATATGTCTAGACATGTCTAAACAGGTCTGTAGAGGTGTATAAAAATGGGAGGCAAAAGCAGAGAGGGGCTTTTTCCTCTAGTCCCGAGCCGGTGAGTAGGATGTGAAGAGACTGAAGATCCGCGGTGAGAAAACGTTGAGCGAGGGATGACAGAGGAGAAGTCATAGCCCTTCACTGTGGATCGACTGATTGGATTATGAATCTTGAACTGCCTACTCATCGTATGCTGAGTTAGGATCGGAGTCAAGAAGGTGAAGTCGGGGAGCCTTGTACTGGGCTACACTTTATCTTTCCTTTGGACTTCTTCCAACACAGCAGGGAACTGGATTCTATCAGTGCGCACGAGGACCCTCCTTCCCTTCAAAGCGAAAACCCACCTCAACAACGGTTGTAGTCATTTAGCAACAGAATAGTTAGGATTTACAGGGTGATAAATTGATTATTTTGATTTGATTTGACTGAATTGCAATTAAGCTGTTGGCTAACCCCTGCTGAAATCTTGCTTTAATAAAAATTATCTATCTGCATTTAAAGTCAGAATTGTGGACATTCATTCCATTACTTCCATAAAACAGTAAATGGTAAGACTTTATGTGTGCTAACTCATAACATAAGATTTAGGGTTCTTAAGGGTTATTCTAGTAAATCATTATAACACGTCCTTGGGACCTACTGTCCAGGTCACTAAATTTTACTCAGCACAATAACAAGTGCCCTAGATCATTAGAGGAGAGCTGCCGTTAATAAGTATGGCTGACAAATATGTTTCATTAAGGATGCCATTGAGAGCATAGAGTCAGAGGTAGTGCAGGGCGGGCGCTTAGACGAAGGCAGTTAGAGGTTGAGCGAGTCACCTCGCCGCCAGCTTAAAGTAGTCTGAACTTCACCTAACAGGATAATACCCGTAGGGATTAAGGGACTCTGACCCGAAGGATGGAGAGCCGGTCCAGACCACCTGTACAAGGGTAACTGGGATCCAACACATGTTAGCAAGCTGTGGAGTGCTCTGTCAGTGTAATTGACCTAAAAGTGTTTAAATCTTCAGTCTTATGTTAAAATCTCAAAGGACAGCATTACATTTTTGATATTAACAGTAACTCTGGGCCTCTGTGGATTGGGCAGCTGATCTAATCTCTGTCTAAAACTGGATAACAAAAACTAAGGAGTGCTGAATCATAGTAACAGGTGTGTAGCATCGCTAACTAGCTAGCAACAAGCCTCCAACACATGGTATATGCTAGCGGCTAATCTAGCAAATGAATTAACAACAGAGTGATTTTAGATGTTGTAGAACTATAAGATGGCGAGGCGTACGTGGTAGTCTGTTACAGGAAGTGCACCAGATGTCCCAGGAGATAAGCGACAGCGAAGGCGGGCTGACAGGAAGCACCTGGCGTCGACCCGAAGAAGATGTTCTGTTTTAGACTATGTTAAGAGTCATTGTGGTTTTGGAGTGACGTATGCTTTGTTTAAATCTGCCTAGCAACAGAAAAGGGGGCTGTACTATTGTAACCCTATAAAACCGTTGTCTGAATATGGTAAAGACAGTTCAATACTGATTGGGTTGTTGAACTCACACATGTGTTCATTAAAATGCCGTCTAAATTGCACACGCCTGGATCTGTGGTTATTTATGGATTCCTCTCGCAACATTGAACCCTGACACAAGCTGTGTGTTTTTTTGATAATAGTGACATTGAACATGTCTGTGAAGGTTCTCAGTCATCCAGGTCATCGTAGTCAAAGGAGTTTGCAAAGAAAAGCGTCTGGACTTCCTTAAGTTGCTTGAAGACGTTTCACCTCTCATCCGAGAAGCTTCTTCAGTTCTAAGGTCAAATGGCCGAGAGTCCCAGATTTAAACCCAGTGGGAGTATCCCCCCAAGGAGGGACAAAGGACCCCCCTGGTGATCCTCTAATCACATGCGCGGGTGTGGGACCTAATCAGCCAGGGTTTCGGGTGAGCTCATTGTGAAACCTGGCCCCACCTTGTCATGTGAATTCCTGAGGTCAGATGGCCCAGGATGTGAGTGGGCGTTAAGGCGTCTGGGGAGGGAACTGAACTCAAAACTGGATTATAGATGGCAGACAGTTGGTGATGTAAACCACTGCCTCTGTTCAAAGATGGTCGCTCACAGTGGACATAGATGGCCTCTTTCACTCCTCTTTCAAACCATTGAATGAGTCGTCAGTCGTGGTAAACCCATCAGCAGATAAACTGGAGCAGCCGGGCTATGTAAAAAGTGTAGGGGACGTGTTTGTGGTCACATCTAGCGGGTGTGTGGACGGGAGCGTCACGCAGACGCTCCACCTCAAATCGCTACTGTGCAGACTCTGGCTCCAAAAGTGCAACATGGCAGTGTCCACAAGCAGGATTTTTTGGCTTCATTTTTGTATAATGGGAGGAAGTGCTGTAGTGTCGTCCATGTTTTCTACAGTCATTGGCTTGGACCTGACAACAGCGCCACCTGAAGGAGGCTTCTCTCTGTCTGATAGCTTGTGTTCTGACACCTGAGACCTGACTTTTGAGACCTGACACCTGACACCTGAGACATGACAACTGACACCTGATACCTGACACCTGACACCTGATACCTGACACCTGAGACATGACAACTGATACCTGATACCTGATACCTGACACCTGACACCTGACAACTGACACCTGAGACCTGACACCTGATACCTGACAACTGACACCTGACACCTGACACCTGATAGCTGATACCTGACACCTGACAACTGACACCTGAGACCTGACAACTGACACCTGAGGCATGACAACTGACACCTGATACCTGAGACCTGACACCTGACACCTGATAACTGAGACCTGATACCTGACACCTGACAACTGACACCTGACACCTGAGACCTGACGACTTTTTGTCTGAGACCTGACGGCTTTTTTCCTGAAACCTGACATTTTTTTGTCTGAGACCTGAGACCTGACATCTTTTTTCCTGAGACCTGAGGATATCCTAAAATGTACACCGTACACCCTCTCTGTTTTTCACTTAATGAGGATATAGGATACTAATCCTATATCCTTGCATGTGATTGGCCACAATATGGAGGGATTGGAGCATAGCTGAGCCCCTGTGTGAGAGTTGAGCAGCGAAAGGAAATTAAGTGAAGAGCCAGCTCTCGCTCAATGAGAGTCGACTCTTCTGATTCACTACAAAGCACAGCTTTTACGGTGTGTTCACACCGAACGCGATAGACGCGACCAAAACACGCCAGACGCCCCTAGCTTGATGCGTGCACATTCTCACCTCAATGCGTGTCCAACGCGAATTATTCGCATGAAGCGGAAATGTGGGAGGAAGTAGTGCCAGACAGTATGTTTGCAAGATGGTAGCTGTCGATCTAGCATTTGAAGAGAGAGCATCCCTTCTCTATTTACTGTGGAGAGCAGAGCAGCGGCGTAAAGGACGTCCTCGCTGTACCTGGGTCCATCAGGTCCTCTACAAGCGTGAGCAGTTTGGTGAGTTTCACCACTTGCTCCAGGAGCTGCGCCTGGATGACGACTGCTTTCAGCAGTACCACCGTCTTTCCCTCGCCCAGTTTGAGGACCTGCTGTCCCGCGTTGGTCCCGCCTAGACACCAACTATAGGTGCTTAATCCCTCCTGCAGAGCGCCTGTCCATCTGCTTGCGGTTAGTAAAAGTGTTTAATACGGTAGTCCTTTATTGATACCTGTGCTAATATATGCTAAATTATCAGTTTATACACTGCTAACATGGATGTGGTATGCTATCGGTGTTTACTGATAGCAAACTGTGGTATGGAGACAACTGTTTATAATATTTCTAGTGATACTCAAAAGGTCTCATCAAGTCCCGATTTAATTAGATTTATGCTATGTTATCAGTGTTTGCAATGATAGTGTATAGGAATTTCTTTTATTTATGTATTAATCACATTATTTTATTGTATAATGCCTTGGTGCCACTGGATTTTAGCATGTCTCACACTCATACAGTAAGACAGATGGTGGGGGTCTAGTAAGGAAGTTGGGGGAAGCAGACAACTCCACAGGAAGAGTCTTTTGTCTCTTCGAGGACTCTGGGAGGTAGCAAGGGAGTGTGAACCTTAAGGTGTGAAACAGCTGTGCACTGCCTTTTGTTCCTAGAGAAGGTATTTAACTGAGAGCCATGTTAGACTCAGGGAAGACTCTGCTGACCGTCTGCCCCGCGATCATGCAGGCTCTCCACAAGCTTGGTTTTTCTGTTCTTTGTGTTTGATTAAAGAATGTTAGCCACCGCTCACCGCTTGTCTGCAGGCTTTATTTAATGGAAAACTTCTACAACAATAGCATGGCTGTGGTGTCATATGTGGTATGAGGACCACTGGGGGTAATCTTTGTAGTGATATTCACTCATTCTTTTTTTTATTTAGACCTTGTTTAATTCTGGTATAGAACCAGCTGAATATTTGTATATAATCCCCACAGCTGTCAGACTCTATAACAGGGGTCACCAGCCTTTTCAAAACTGAGAGCTAGATAAAATTGTGAACAGTTTGGTTCATCTTTAGTTATATGGTAACAACAATTCTATCTTGATATTCTATGTCTTATCACAGGTTAATTTTTCAAAAATATTAACAATGATTTAAGAAAGGAAAGGGCTACATGTCAACATCCAACTCTTTATTTCTATTAATCTCTTACTTCATTCCTACCTGATTGACATGTTTAAGAACTATGAGAGTGATTGGCATACTGTAGTGGTAAAAGTTGCTACCAATCAAATTATGATATGGTAAAGTTAAAACAAAACACAACTGACTGTTTTATATTATATCTAATATATATTATGTAATTATTCTTATAATTACAAAATGTTTTATGTAAGATTTATGTTTTGGAATTTAAATCTGACATCACAAAAGTATTTTGGAATTTGAATAATGTATTTTGTAACTGCAGTACACATAATACTAATTTTAAACAATTTTGTCCAGGTTCCTTGCCACCGGGGACTCCTTTAGGACCACCGCGTTCAGTTTCAGAGTTGGTGTGTCCACGGTGTCCCAGATCATCCCCCAGGTAGCGACGGCCATCTGGGACTGTCTAGTGGACAACTTCATGGCTGTACCTTCAACTGGAGACTGGCGGTCCATCGCAGAGGGATTCCAGAAGTGCTGGAACTTCCCTGTCTGCTGTGGAGCTCTGGATGGGAAGCACGTCCAGACGAAGGCACCCCCCAACTCAGGATCCATGTTCCACAACTACAAGGGAACTTTTTCCATTGTTCTCCTTGCGGTTGTGGATGCAGGGTATTGCTTCTGTGTCAGTGATGTTGGGGGTTACGGGAGGACCAGCGACGGTGGTATTCTGGCCAACTCCACCTTTGGTCAGGCTCTTTGGGCTGGGACTCTCCATCTGCCTCCTGACCAGCCTCTACCTGGTGGAGAACACAGTGGAGCCCAGCCCCATGTCTTTGTAGCTGATGAAGCGTTCCCGCTGCGGCGGGAGCTCATGAGGCCTTTCCCTGGACGCCTCCTCCCATTAGAGAAGAGGATCTTCAACTATCACCTTTCCAGGGCCCGGCTGATAGTGGAGTGTGCCTTCGGTATCCTCTCCTCACAGTGGAGGTTGTATCGGCGCTCCATGGAACTCCGTCCTGAAGTTGCGGATAAGGGTGTGAAGGGGTGTGTTCTCCACAATTTTCTCCACTGTTTGGACGAGAGAGGGGCACCTACTGTGAGGGATGTGGCACCTGCTGTGGTGGAGCCGTTGCAAGGCCTGGGTTGTGTAGCAGCAAACAACTCCTCCAGAGAGGCTGTCCTGGTGAGGGAGAAGTTCATGGCCCACTTCTCGGCGGAGGGAGCAGTGTCTTGGCAGCCAAAAGAATAGCCTGTTTGAAGTCCCAGTGACTTTCCCCACAACGGCTCTTTTAAGAGCCACCCACAAACCTCTAAAGAGCGTTCCTGCCTTTTTTAAATTTTCTTAATAAATAATAAGCTTGCCTCCAAAATAAACTAACCTCTCTTTATGCTCTTAAATAATGGGTCTTCACTATGTTCCTATATACAGTGGTATACACACATTGATATACACTAAATATTGATTTCATTTCTTTTTTTGTGGTGCCCAAATTTATGCACCTGCTTGATTTTGTTTAAACAATTATTGCACACTTTCTGTAAATCCAATAAACTTCATTTCACTTCTCAAATATCACTGTGTGTCTCCTGTATGATATATTTAACTGACATTTTTTATTGTAACAACCAACGATTTATACAGGAAAATAATGACTGCCCAAACTTTTGCATCCCACTGTATTAGTATATTTTTGTCATTAGTATAATATGTCATTATATGTCATTAGTATAGAAAAATAAGAACATTGTTTCTGCCCTGGAGAGCCTGCTGCCTCATCAGAAAACTACTGATTGCTAGGGTCCAATGTTTCCAAATTTAACACAGCTGTGCTGTTTTCAAAAACTAATTTATAAATTTGAAATTTTACAAATTCTCTCGTGTGAGGCGGCATGCTCTCCAGAGCAGGAACAAGGAAAAGGAGGAAATGCTGCATTGGAGACTGGCATGGCCTCTTCAGGGACTCCAGGATGGCCAGCTCCACTGCTGATGGACCGTCCTGGGACCCGTCCCTCGTCCGCCTCGGAGCTGTCCTCCTCTGTGGGCCTGTAAAACACAGCACAAAACAACACAAAGAAATGAGAAAGCTGCTACTAGATTTTCATTTTCAACATTGAAAAAAAAAACAGGATATAATCAGATGGGTTGTAGATATTTAGTAAAGGTAATCACAAGGGAATTCAAGTGAGTAAAAAGCTATCAGTGCTTGCCTTACATCTGTTGCTACAATTACATACCTGTGGGTGCAGCAGCAGGAGCAGAGGGACCAGGGACTGGGGAGCCAGGAGAAGCAACAGGGGATGGCTCTGCTGCAGAATCAGTTGGCTCTGTCAAGACAATATTAAATGTTAACAGGTTGAAAACAATTGTCATAGAGAAATTATATACAGTGGTCCCTCATTTACTGCAGCAGGGGTTCTCAGAATAACTAGCCCCTCGCCACACACTTTATACACTTTTTTTCACACACACATGAACATTACTCACAGTTCTTACAAGTTGATTCTCAAAGTGCAAACCTTTATAGATTTTAAAACGTAAAAGTATTATTATGCCGCGTTTTTTCTTCGTCTGCGCGCCACTTTTGTGCACCTTTTTCCCTCCCGGCGCAGGTGTGTATTTCCGAATGAGGGTCATAGTTATGGGTGATTTTGTGCTGTTTTTTCTATTGGACGTGATGGTTATCAAAACCAAACATGATAAATTTGACAAGCGCAGGAGACACAACACGGAGGAGATTTGTCAATCAGGCTGCAGAATGTAATGCACATTGTTGAAAGCTGTACTGTGCAATAAAAAAAATCTGCAAAAAAGCGAGGTAGTGACGGATGAACAGTGGGACCACTGTATACTGTTTATTAATAGACAATAACATATATTCCTATATGACAACATGCATAAATTAACTGCCTACATTAATTCATTGTAAACATACCTTCTGACTGGGACTCCCCTGCTGCCTCTTCGGGCTGTCCCTTGTCCTCGGGGGGGATGTTCTCCACGGTCCCCACCATGGACCCCTCCTCCCCAATCCTGCTGCAGACCCACTCCTCTTCTCCTTCTCCGTCCTCTTCTCCTTGTGGTATGTGTCCCTGAGGCTCTTCCACTTTCTCCTGCAGATGTCCTCTGAATAAACACATTATCTTGTTAGCAGAAAGGTATTTGTACATCAGTGGGAAAATAGCGGGACAGTAGGCGGGCTTGCTAGCTTTTTGCGCGGCTTCATCGGGTCAGTCAAAACATTCAAAAGAGAAATGAATGAACTTACCAGGTTGCCCGATCTCTTCACTTATGTTCCTCCAAGCTAGGTCCTTTTTATTCCTGTCTCGGTACAGAAAGGAGCTGGTGTCGTAAAACCCCAGCTGGTTGATGAGCCTTTCCTCCATATTGAATAAAGAATGAAGGGCTTTGGCTGGACCTGCCCCTCTGAACTAGGTCAGAGCATCATGTCACCAGGCTCCTGATTGGTTGTCGCGGCACGACTTGACGCTGGAGTTCAGATTTTTCCAACTCGAATGGTAGACGCGATACACGCGAATGCACAAAATGCACCACACAAACTGACACGCGTATTTTTTTTTTCGCGTTTTCACGACGCAAATCTGCTTCTGAATTTGCGCGGGACCCCCAGTCGCGCTTCATCGCGCTTCTTCATTGACTTTACATGTAAACCTGACGCTCTGGTCGCGTCTATCGTGTTTGGTGTGAACACACCGTTAGAGCTGATGCTTTTGCGCATGACACATTATTGAACGTTACATTGTGTGTCATGGATACTGTTGACTCCAAATCTCCCGACCACTATGTCGATCTGAGACAGCAAGACCGAGACAGCGAGACCAAGACAAGACCGAGGGATCCGAGACCAAGAAAAGACCAAGCCCAAAGTCCATTGAGACCAAGACAAGACCAAGACCACGTAAAAGTGGTCTCAAGACATCCAACTCTACAGTACAGCTATTTTGCAAAGCCGGAACAGTTAAAAAAAACACATCATAATACGACTCCAAATTGTAGGAGAGTGGTAGGAACTGTTTCATCACTCTTTGCAAGTCTTTCTAAGACTCGCCTAATCTCAGGTACTTCATGCTTCAGTCATAGGCATGGGCAAGAAGTAGTACATCCTCCTCTCTCAAAAATGTGCCACTTGATAGATTTAATGCCTCAACACATTTAATAATATTACAGTTCAGCCTAGAAAAGCGTCTTTCCATTTCTCCCATCATACAATCTACAACTGGGTAGAATACTTGGTTTCTGAACATTTGTTTGCTGTCTGGGTCTGCATGCTATCCAAGGGTAGAAGTAACAAGAGAAACATGATGGTTTCTTGCTTTCTGTAATGATCGTTTTGGAATGTGTTGGGTTGAAGTGCCACTTTTTTCACATGTTTCTGCAATATCAGTCCACAGGTAATCAAAAAAGGATTCAGTGGTAATAAACCATTGTCTCCTTAAGCGATTCAACTAGGTTTATAGTCTAAGACAGGTCAACAGTTTTGGACTGAAGCATTTCTGATAACATATTAGAATCACTCAGTACTTTTCTGAAGAGTGCAAGGCACCCAACAAAATTCAGATCCATTTGAACCAGAATGCCCTTTGCTTCTACAGCTCTCTGTACATTGTTCTCTGATGAGATCTCTTCTAATACATGCAAAATTGCAGGCAACCTGTCAATGATATTGCAACATGCTATATGTCTAGAAGACCAACATGTATCACCAAGGCGCTGCCGTTCTCTTGGCACCCCATTAAACATTTCCTGCTGCACAGTCATCCATTTCTGATGAACGTAAGATCTAAACAGTCACTAATCTTGCTGGTCAGCCCACCAGCATCCAGTCTGTCTGCCTCTTGAAACACCAAGAAACTCTCATGTATTGCACCATTATAGTAGTATCTAATTATAAAAGAATTTCCTCTGATTTACTGATTTTTTTAGTGTCATCTACAATAACTGAAAATTGTGCACTGTCTTTAACTTCTCGCATGATCTCCTCAGCAACCATTTCAGCCAAACATAACAGAATTTCATTCTGGATGGTTTTAGTGGTGTACAAGGCATTTTTGGCTTGTTTCTCCAGTCTCCTTTTAACCACAGGGTCATGATTGCCTACCATGTTCAACATTTCTAGAAAAATGCCCCTTTTATTTGAGTCAGCAGACACCCTGTGTCCACGCTGAGCTATATTTTCTGTCGCAGTCAAGATTAGAATTTCTGCTATAGTCTTAATGTACGTCTGGTTTTCAAGCAGAAAACCAGACATACATTTCTGGCGATGGTCATCCATTGCAGTCATCAAAGTTTCATTTGTTTCACTCATTTTTGTATTCTCTGGCCATGCAATCATTGCTGTTTTATGACTCTGAGACTTCAGAATCAGAATCAGAATACTGACCTAGGGGAAATTATTTTGGTTACAGTGCTCCAGTACAAATAGTAACAAAGACAGACAATACACTAAGTAAGAAATAGCACAATATATACAATATATACATGCATATATATATATATATATACACACACATATAAGTCACTTATTGATGAATAGCTGAATAAGAAAGAAGAGCATGTGCAAAAAGGGTGTAGCTATTACAGTATACAGTGTGTTAAGTGGATGAATTGTACAGAGACATGGCCACAGGCATGAATGATATCCTGTGTCCTTCAGTGGTGCTTTTTGGTAATCTCAGTCTCTCACTGAACGTGCTCCTGTTACTGACCAGCATGTCATGGAGTGGCATGCATGAGAACAGAACCCACTGTCTTTAAACATTGCTTTCTTCCAATTACGATATCCCACAACTGAAGTACGATATCCCACAACTGAAGTAAACACACTTTTAGTAGCATCAGGAAGAGAGAAATGCTGGCAAACAAAGCAGTAACAAGAGTCTCTACTCTGGGAACATTCCAACCAAGGGTGTATTTTGTACCATTCTGGGCGGAAGCTCCTCCTGCTGCATCCTTGATATGTCTTAGGAAAACTCAGATGTGGCTATGCTGGGTTGTCACTTCTGGCTTTGGACATGTCTAAAATCACATACAAAAAACAAAATGTTGCACGAGCTTCAACTGTGTTTTGAAAAACCTGTTTGCTCAAATAATCTGATATGCACAAATTAATTAATTACATTTGTATTGCAACACAATACTAATGTGTATTTAATATGATTAAACTATTAATGTAATTTAGTTTTACATGTTAGTTATATAGCATTTTCTTTTTCTACATTTATGCTAATTGAGATAGACATCTTACCATGGGGATCACTTTGAATAACCTCAGAGAACTCAGGCTGTCTCTCCTTCCCTCTGCTGTCTGACCCCATCACCTCCTCTGCTTTGGACCATATGTCTGTTTCTTTATCCTCTGCTGCTTCTTGCCCTGGTTCAGCTTCTTGCCCTTCCTCAGCTTCTTGCCCTGGCTCAGCTTCTTGCCCTTTGTCTTCCTGATCTCTCCTCTTTCTATAGAAGAAATTAGTGATGTCACACTTTCTCTTCATACATCTCAGTAGTTTCTGAAATTATGCAAATGCAGATTTAATATGAAGGCCC
Source organism: Oreochromis aureus (assembly GCF_013358895.1). Taxonomy (NCBI): domain Eukaryota; kingdom Metazoa; phylum Chordata; class Actinopteri; order Cichliformes; family Cichlidae; genus Oreochromis; species Oreochromis aureus. The sequence continues at coordinate 6,409,459 of NC_052950.1, forward strand.
TTTCACAAAATCAGTGTGAATTTCATGCATTAAAAATATTTTTGTGTTTCAGACTCGCCTGCCATTCACTCCGACTGTGTTATTTCACTGGTCTAACTTGCGCATATATTTCAAAATGATTTTTCCAATATTTCGGATCCGAATAAACAAATCGGATCAATCAGATCATTTGGCAACAATTGCGCTCATAGCTCAAATCGCGCACCTGTACTGAATATACAATGAGATGGAAATAAATATATATATATATATATATATATATATATATATATATATATATATATATATATATATATATATATATATATATATATATATATATGTATACTTTTATTTTTTTTAACTTCAGACACAGAGCTGAACACGAGTCAGGCTCACTTGGCTCTCTCTGAAATGCATTCTCTGCCTCTTCATATTTGATTCCAACTCTGCTAACAAGAGTTAAAGATGCCCCACCGACATCCTGAAATATGCAGGAAGCCGTGATACAGCTTCAACACCAGGATCAAATTATCCCTGCTGATGTCCTCTCTGAGAAATGGATGAACCAGAATCTCCATTTCCTACTTTTCTAGTTTAGGAAGATTAGCACCAGCTCACCATCGCTTCATGTCAACTTCATTTTTCTATTTATCCAGTCAGTTTTTTGAGGATAAATTATGCGCAACGCATTCAATGTGTATATATAGGTTACACATCAAGTTTTCATCGTACAGTTCAGAATTTTGTGCCGTCTTTACGCAACACGTTTGGTGTAATGGCCTTTTCCATTAATACTAAAACTAAAATGCACTGGATTACACAAATTAAAGTTTGTCTTACGATTAGCGTTTTTTTTTTTTTATGATAACCGCAGCTTTCACGGTATACTATAGGACAAAACAACATTAAATAATAAACATTAAGTACAGGAAAACTATCAGGGAATGTACAGAAATATAAACCTTGTTTTACATGATTTATTGGGCAAATAACACTTACCTTTATGACATGACAATCAGCTGCAATCAATTCATTCAAAATGTCCCCTGGCACCAATCAGAGCATAGCATTGGTAGCTATTGACAACACCTTGGAGGAGACGATATGGGCTGGTGTTATCACACTGCCCACATACGTGAACTGATCGACTTCATCAAGCGGGCGATGGCCAACGAGTACCGGAGAGAGAGAGATATTATACACCTTATGTCAAACTGAGTGATTTGTGGCCCCAATAAGTTATTCATGAGCTCAGGAAGTAAAGTAATAAAGGAAGTAATAAAAATATGATTTTCATAAAAAATATGATATTCATAAAAAGTATGATTTTCATAAAATTATGATATTGCTAAAAAAATATGATAGTTCATAGCTCATTGCTTTTTCTTCCCCCCCAAAAAGAACTAATTGATTATTTAGAAAGTTTTTTATATCAAATAGCATTTTTTTATTTTTAAGCCATAAAAAAAGTTTTTACTTTTTATGCTTAAAAAACGCAATCTGGTGGTGGGTCAGCGCGTGAGCGCACACCGCGCGCGCGCCCCCGCGCCTTTGTGTCTGTGCGCGCTTGTGCGCGCGCCTGTCTCGGGACTGTGCTTGTGTCTCGGGCTCCGTGTTTATGTATGAAAATGTGTTAAGCTAGAGTAAAAATGCTTAGTTAAACTTGTGCTTTTGTAACGTTCAGTATGGCCAGACATACAGGGTGAGTAGTAATATACCTGTAGCTTTTTTTTGCCCCCCCCCCCACCCCCACCCCCACCCCTACCCCCACCCCCTCCCTATCCCCTCCCGCGTCCATGTGCGCTGAACGGACCTTCTGCGGCGTGCATGTGTGCGAACGGACTTTGCGAGTTCAGAGATCGTATGTTTACATGTGTTTAATAGCGTTTTATTTAATGAAACCATTATGTGTTTTAATTAAACTCTTTTTTAAAGGATTGTATAGGTCTCAGAGTTCTGTTATTTAGACATAGATGATTTAATTTAACTAGTTTAGGGGTATTTTTCTTTAGGGCTCTGAAACACACACAGAGGCTAATAGTTTTTAAACAGAAAGTTTTTCCACCTTCTAAAAACACATATTCACACGCAGCATTTAATTTAACTGTTTTAGGAGCATTTTGCTTTTTCTTTTGGGCTCTGAAACACACAGAGGCTAATAGTTTTTAAACAGAAAGTTTTTTCCACCTTCTAAAAACACATATTCACACACAGCATTTAATTTAGCTAGTTTTAGGGGTATTTTGCTTTTTCTTTAGGGCTCTGAAACACACAGAGGTTAATAGTTTCAAACAGAATACCACAAACAGCAGGCATTCCTTTAGAAATAAACAGGGATTCTGCAACAGTTAGACCCCTACAGTCAGCAGAAGAGGTCATCCTTATCAAGAGCATCTCAATTGTACTGCCATAGTTTTCAATACAAACAGTCTCCTTTATCTTATGGCAGAGTGTCAAGTGTGTCAGGTCCATCGGTGCCACCATTACACTTTCACCTTTATCATGCCATTACACTTTGTACTGACCATCCTCCAAACAGGCATCACCTTTTGTTTACACCTGAAACCAAGCCCAACCCCAAGGGACTGTAATGACACCTCCTAGAGGACTGCTCCAATACATATAAAACGGTCTCTTTCACCATTTGGAACATCAACAGCGCAACCTAAAGAACACCTCTAACTAACTAACTAAGGAGTGCAGGATGACGTCGGCATCAACCATGACGAACAGCCAGAACATCACCCAAGCCACAGAAGCTCTAGGTACGTGTACAGGTGTATGTACCCGATGCCCCTCATCGTAAAAAGCAACGCTGTAAAAACGTCGTAGATGGGTCTAAATTTAAGTTAGAATAGCAAGGCAGTAATAGGTATGTGTATACCGTTAAATATAACAGTGGAGCAGTTATACTTCGCGTAGATTGTGGTGAGGGAGTGTTTGCGCTGTCTTGGACAATGTAGTCATCCCAGAGATGCTGTATGTTTCCCAGTGGAACAGTCCAACAGGCCCTGAGCTTTACAGTGCGAGGCTGATCGTTTTAACCGTGAGACCCGATGACTTTATTATTCTCAGGGTATGTGATGACAGGGAAAGTCTTGTTGGTGCCAGAGGGTTGAAAACTGGAGGTTAAATCCTTACCCTCTGAGCATAGAAGAGCCGCACTACATGGTTTAAGGATATGGTTTTTATACAGTGGCATAAATGTGTGCGCTGCGTGTGTGTGTGTGTGTGTGTGTCTATGCAACAAAATATAAAATCTTTTTATTGTTCCCATTTTCAGAGTGAGACATGCAAGCGTGGGACCTCTCAGACTCCCCACCGCCTGCGCTGCTAATCCAGACCCCACCACATCCTCCCCTCTCCTCAGCTGCTGCAGGATCCTACAGGATCGGGTCTGTGTGAGGAAACCATTATCGACATCAAGCTTGCAACCCATCACATGGTGATGTTGGCATTAAACGCCTTTCTACAGGAAACATGCGGATGTCGAACAGCTCAACCCAGTCAGGTGCAACACAGTTGTTTGCTCGAACTGCCCGAGTATTACTTTGACACCTACTACGACGATGTGATGCTGAGGCTCAAGACAGACCGATTCATCCGCCGCCATACGCCTGTTTGTGCGCTCGTACACAGTCGATGGGACTGGAACACAATTCAGCAGAATTGCAGAACACACCATGACTGAACTGAGATCATCACAACATATAGTATGCGCAATTAACGACAATATTGCACAGCTGCTAGAAGCAAGTCGTTATGCCTGTCGTGTTAAACCAGCCATGCTTCGCATGATTGGTAACTACTGGGCTGGGAGACACCTGGTTTAATGTATGTTGTTCAGTATTCATTGTCTGTGTGAATGAAATAAAAAAGACATGTCAACACCGACATCTTAGTCATTTTGCGGTCGATTTTGCTTATACAATAGAGAAAAGCAACAATACAGAGTGTTTCTCTGCTCCAAGACATCGGTGGGGCCTTTCACACGGTAAGCATGTCTGTTATACCCAGCGCATAAATGTCTGTATGTCAGTGCTGATTATTCAAACCCTGTTTAAAATGTGACACATATGTTGTCCGAAAACAAATCCTCTAAATTTGCAAAGTTACTGATTTAAAAACATATTTACGAATTTTTAGTTGCATGACAAACATACGATAGACTCTTGAGTGTATTTATTTATATAGCTACATTCACAACGGTATAAACGTGCTAAATAAAAGAGGCCCAAGCACCAAAGCACTCTAATGCAAGCCTCTAAACTGTATGTTGATAAGTGCATGAAGTTAACCTCTGCAGTTGAAAACAGTTTGTATCCGCACTCTGAGGGTCTGCTGAATTGTTTTTAATATTGTGCTTTTTTTTCACGAACTGCAGATGATGAATTCCTCTTTATTGGACGTAGTGTCCTTAAGCTATTGTTGCTCATACTTACAGAGTTCCCTAGCTACTTCTTTACTATGTCAGTAAACTTTTCGAAAAGGAAGGCGTTGTAGATTTAAAGAAACATCCTAATTGAAGCAAAGGCAAAAAATTGGAATGAATTTTATGTGACTGTTCATAAAGCCAACAACAAGTGAAAATCCAAAACCGACTCCAATGCTTTGTATTAATGATCTCCCCCTCTCTCTCTCTCTCTCTCTCTCTCTCTCTCTGGGTGTGTGTGTGTGTGTGTGTGTGTGTGCGTGTGTGAGTGTGTGTGTGTATGTGTGAGTGTGAGTGTGTGTGCCCTCACAGAAGGAAGGTCACAGCAGGAGCTTTTTCAAACGCGTTTCCAATCATTTTTACAAGAAGTGTAGCTCATACAATGGTATTATTGTATTATTTGCGATACTTTATAAATATGAAACTCTAAAGATTTGGAGTTCATGCAAATTGTGAAACAAGAATCTAAATATTTGTGTTACAATGATTTCTATAAAAGCATGTTGTTTATGGGGATAATGTAACAAATCTTTTGTGGCCCTATTAATGATCAATGGTAATTGAAGAGGAAGCTTGAACCCAGGCTCTGGACATTTTCATGACAAGCGACAACGCAGACATCTACTAATGAGAGAACATGTTTTATCATCATAAACACTGTGATATGAAGTATCGTTAAAGTGTCACTTCAGTAATGTTTTTAATAGATGACTTTAAAACACTAAACTCTAATTTCTGTGGTTTATTTTAAGTTTACAGAATATAACATGTGGTAAGACGATGAGTTTTACTTCTCACAAGTTGTGATATGTGTATCTATTATCATGTATGCTACTTTGCTCTGTGGACTGTAAAATGTTTCATTGTGTTCATGAAATAAACCAAACTTTCACCGTCTGAATCTTTTACTGTTTTTCTGCTTTTGTACACTCCAAGTTTGACAAACCCACAGATATCCAGAGTTAACTTGCTAACAATGTGGAGCAGTCTCAGTGTATTTAGCAGCTTTTCCCCTAAACACAACCAACTGAGAGAAACGCTTGTAGTCCTCACTTTGGTCATTTTGAACGTTGAAGGAGATTTGTTCCACAGACACCTTATACTAGTGTTTCCTGCACTTAATCCATCACTACTATGTTCTATTTAAATTCAGATTCCTTTTATAGTTTGCAGTTTCTTTACTAACACATTTGTAGATAAGTTTATTGCTGAACCACACAGCTAGCAGTCTCACTCACTCTCTAGGTTTTGAAGTTTTGTGTGTAATGGTTTTAGTCTATCAAACCTTATCCTTTTCTCCCCAGTATCACAACAGTATGACTCCCAAAGTACGGATCAGTAAACAACCAATGATTCTAAAGCCAGAACAGAAAGATACAGTTGGAAGATGCATGATTGCGTTTTTATGAAGCGTAGTAAAACTGGCCCCCCTCTTCTTCTCTCTGTGTTGTTGTTGTTGTTGTTGTGTGTGTGTGTGTGCCTTAGAAGTCAAATAATACATTAGCCACACTTAAAAAAACAAAAAACATTTGAATTTCATTTAGAACTGAGATTCTAAGTTGTAAGCAGAAATCTTGTGCTCAGCCGCAAACATGTTTCCCCACTTTCACAATGCTGAGGTGTCAAATCCACAACCCCCAACAAATGGTTTGTTACACGCGGGGGTGAAGGGCAAGCTTTACTTACACAGCCTCACACACAGTAGATTTTTAAAGTTTTTGGGGACAATAGTTTAGCCACAGATGTAACTTCTACTTTTGATAAAGATCACTCCACCTGCATATTTCTTAAGAAATTAAGCATCTTTATTAAGCTCTTATTTATACATGTCTACACAATAATAGACACTGTGTGCTCTGTGACATTATAGTCTTCTACTGCTGCTTCCATTGGTTTGCATTTTAAACTCCCAACCTTTCAGGTTGTTATGAACGACTTATATTTCTAACATTTTGTGATATAAAAGTGAACCATGTGGGTTTTTTTAATTTTCTGTGTGATGGAATGACTTAAGACACGAGTTATTTAAACAATTCTAAATGAAAGTGTGATGGCCATAGTACTTAGTGTGGGCCAAATATGTTAAGGATAATGTTTATCAATGTAAAATTGCAAAGAACCTTTGAATAGATTATAACATTTTGTAAACAGTTACCTCAGAACCTGTACTGTCAGCCCTATGTATGTAAGGTGAAACTTTCCACAGTACTTACACTTAAGTAACTAAACACATAAAGTCACCCTTTACCAATAATCCACTGCTCCTTGAAAAAGTAGCACAAACAGACAACTGACTCAGCAATGATGAGTAGAGCTACCCGAGGCCGAGACTCAAGCAGAAGAAAATTAAAAGTTTTGGTTTTATGCGGCTCGAAAAATTAAAGAAAGTATGTTTAATAATTCAACAAGACCTACACTTTCAACACACGTACATTCAAATTTTGGATCAGACTAACATCGATGTTGTTCAATAGTTTTATCCGTTCAAAAAAAGCCATTTTACGGCTTTAATGTTTCCAGCTGATAAGGAGAATGAGTGCATTTCATCAAATGGGCGTCCAAAGGCTTTAAACATCCGCTTTGTCTGTAAAGACAGTATCAAACTACAGAGCATTGTTTTTACTAAAATTCAACATTTTCAGATGAAAATTTGGCTGCTTTTTCCCTGTAACACCCCTCAATGCCATTTTAGGATATTCTCGGTGATCCCATTTTTATCATATTTATGCTTTTGGGACTGAGGGTATCTAATCACGCACATCGTCACAGTGTATTGTACTACCAACTGTGAGGGCTCTGCTTTTGCTTTGAGCAGACTGTTTTTATTCTGTCTCCTGAGTGTGTGTTTTCAAACGAGATCCTCCTCCTCAGTTTGATTTTGTTACCACAAACTTTGTGTAAAGTTCACAACAGAGGTAAAGAGATTTAAACACCCCAGTTTGAGGAGGCAGGGGTTGGACCAGCTGCGCAGGGCAGGTGAAACAGAGAGTGTCAGGGGAGATGTGCAACAGAAGCAGAGGAACATTTTACAAGATGATAAATGCCACATTTAGGTGATTAAGGATTTGTTGACAAGATTAAAAGACACGGCAGTCAGAGTTCAACAACATTACAGTTTGATTAAATAAAAGTTTTAAACTACACAAGGTTCATTTTCTCCTCTGATAGTAATCATATTAAACATGTCAAGAAAGAAAGAGTACAAAGAAAAATAGTAAAGGTGTGTCTAATTCGACTCTTCCTGTGAACCTTATATGGTGAACCTTATACGGTGATGGCCAGAGGGGCCGATGGCGCGATATGGCAGCCTAGCCTCTGTCAGCCTCCCCAGGGCATCTGTGGCTACAACAGTAGCTTGCCGCCACCTGTGTGTGAATGTGAGACTGAATGAATAGTGGCATTGTAAAGCAATTTGGGTGCCTTGAAAAGCGCTATATGAAACCCAATCCATTATTATTATTATTATCATCCCTTAATATGTTCGGTGTTACAAACTTGAAGAATCAGAGAAAAGATCATCAGACATTAATCTAATCAGTTTTCAGCCTTCATTCATTCATATTGAAAAGTTGGAAATCTTCCCTGCTAGACCGAAGTGTAGCGTTTAACACCGTTGGCCATAACATTTTATTACAGCTATTATTAAATGGAGAGGCCTCTTCACACACCGAGGTTAATTATGAAGCTCCACAGGCTTCTGTGCAAAGATCAGTTCTGTTTACATTATACGTGCTTTAGAAGACATAGCGTACATTTTCACTGCTATGCATATGATACCCACTTTTATTGGTTAAACTGCTGGGATGTCTTAAGACACATAATGAGCTTTAATTTTCTGCTTCTAAGTTCAGATAAAACTGAGGTTATCGTAACGGGGCGTAAAAATCTTAGAAACACTGTCTAACAAAATCCTTACTCTGGACGGCATTGCCTCGAGTAGTCTGTTGTAGTCATTTGACGCATTATAAGTAAAATTGAAACATACAATCCCATAGCACCACATCAACATTTATTTATATACAAAATAAAAATGCTTTTTACAGAAAAGCATTGTAACTTCATATTTTATCAACGATTGCGCGGGTACATAGGGTAAGTCCTCATCATTATCCCATAGCGGTTCGGTAATCTCTCAGGACCTTGGAAGGGTGGCCATGCCCAGTCTACCTCATCAATGTCGGGAGAGTCGCGAAATACAAAAAATCTTCCTCGTTGTCAGTGTCCATAGTCCACAGTTGTGGTGGTGAAGGGGTGGGCTCCACTCTGATACTGGTGAATACGGTGCGTCTTCACTCCAATCTTCAAATGCAGGGTTGGTGGATGGCTCTTCAGAGAGTAAAGATTGCCCAGCATCACTGATAGTACCAAGTACCTTGGTACTTGGTACCAGGTTCAGCCACTTTGATGGTTGATTGAACAGAAGGGCTGGAAGATGCCATTTTCATGGAGAATTTCAAGCCCAACAGATGAAAATTACCGCTCTTTTCCAAAGTTGCAACTGCTAGAGAGACACGTTGGCCAACTCACGGTTTTTGAAAATTGTTGCCACTCCTACCCACAACCTTTAAGATCAACCCACTTCCAGATCACGCCCCTCCTGTTATTTTTAAAAAAAGAACACCGCCGTCTCATTCCTTCAAACCTTTTTAGCTCAAAACCAGAAGTATGGCCTCTACAGCCCTGCGCCACACTGAGGAGGAGGAAAGTTCTGCGGCCGAGGGCACAATAGTACCCGACACGCCCGGTTACTATCGCCCCTTGGAGAAGCAGCAGCAGCAGCAAGCCGACGAGCTTGACGGTTGGGCATCTTCTTTTTCATCGATACCGTGAAAACCGCGGTGTATCATCTAGTCAACCTAGTAATCAACAGGTACCTCACTGACGAATGCAACGGCTGTAAGTCCGATCACCCCGCCAGAAACAACACGAGTGTGTGCAAGTCTTGGAGGATGACTTTTACGCTGAAAATTATCACAGCATCAGAAAAGACTCCTCACCCCACGTTTCATTCCATCTATTCAACGGCTTCTGATTGCTCGCAACATCAAAATGGACGACGTCAAAGTCCGCATGGTGGCGGAAACTCTCTTGCACGAACTGAAATCGGAAAGGAAAGTCTTTGACGCCATAGCCGAGGCATACACCAATCTGGTGGGGTTGGACATGGTGAAAATCAGACAGCTACGGCTGGTCGCAGAGTGTTACAAAGGAGGCTGCTAATGTTTTCTTTGAAAGACTGATTTTTCTTTCTTAAAACGTGTAACCTGCATTTTACCAAACAATGTATCCAACATTTAGTGCATTTTTAAAACATGTACCCGCGTAATCGTTGATAAAATATGAAGTTACAATGCTTTTCTGTAAAAAAGCATTTTTATTTTTGTATATAAATAAAATGTTGATGTGGTGCTATGGGATTGTATGTTTCAATTTTACTTATAATGCGTCAAATGACTACAACAGACTACTCGAGGCAATGCCGTCCAGAGTAAGGATTTTGTTAGACAGTGTTTCTAAGATTTTTACGCCCCGTTACGATAACCTCAGTTTTATCTGAACTTAGAAGCAGAAAATTAAAGCTCATTATGTGTCTTAAGACATCCCAGCAGTTTAACCAATAAAAGTGGGTATCATATGCATAGCAGTGAAAATGTACGCTATGTCTTCTAAAGCACGTATAATGTAAACAGAACTGATCTTTGCACAGAAGCCTGTGGAGCTTCATAATTAACCTCGTGTGTGAAGAGGCCTCTCCATTTAATAATAGCTGTAATAAAATGTTATGGCTAACGGTGTTAAACGCTACACTTCGGTCTAGCAGGGAAGATTTCCAACTTTTCAATATGAATGAATGAAGGCTGAAAACTGATTAGATTAATGTCTGATGATCTTTTCTCTGATTCTTCAAGTTTGTAACACCGAACATATTAAGGGATGATAATAATAATAATAATGGATTGGGTTTCATATAGCGCTTTTCAAGGCACCCAAATTGCTTTACAATGCCACTATTCATTCAGTCTCACATTCACACACAGGTGGCGGCAAGCTACTGTTGTAGCCACAGATGCCCTGGGGGAGGCTGACAGAGGCTAGGCTGCCATATCGCGCCATCGGCCCCTCTGGCCATCACCGTATAAGGTTCACCATATAAGGTTCACAGGAAGAGTCGAATTAGACACACCTTTACTATTTTTCTTTGTACTCTTTCTTTCTTGACATGTTTAATATGATTACTATCAGAGGAGAAAATGAACCTTGTGTAGTTTAAAACTTTTTATTTAATCAAACTGTAATGTTGTTGAACTCTGACTGCCGTGTCTTTTAATCTTGTCAACAAATCCTTAATCACCTAAATGTGGCATTTATCATCTTGTAAAATGTTCCCTCTGCTTCTGTTGCACATCTCCCCTGACACTCTCTGTTTCACCTGCCCTGCGCAGCTGGTCCAACCCCTGCCTCCTCAAACTGGGGTGTTTAAATCTCTTTACCTCTGTTGTGAACTTTACACAAAGTTTGTGGTAACAAAATCAAACTGAGGAGGAGGATCTCGTTTGAAAACACACACTCAGGAGACAGAATAAAAACAGTCTGCTCAAAGCAAAAGCAGAGCCCTCACAGTTGGTAGTACAATACACTGTGACGATGTACGTATTAGATACCCTCAGTCCCAAAAGCATAAATATGATAAAAATGGGATCACCGAGAATATCCTAAAAATGGCATTGAGGGGGTGTTACAGGGAAAAAAGCAGCCAAATTTTCATCTGAAAATGTTGAATTTTAGTAAAAACAATGCTCTGTAGTTTGATACTGTCTTTACAGACAAAGCGGATGTTTAAAGCCTTTGGACGCCCATTTGATGAAATGCACTCATTCTCCTTATCAGCTGGAAACATTAAAGCCGTAAAAATTTTTTTTGAACGGATAAAAACTATTGAACAACATCGATGTTAGTCTGATCCAAAATTTGAATGTACGTGTGTTGAAAGTGTAGGTCTTGTTGAATTATTAAACATACTTTCTTTAATTTTTCGAGCCGCAAAAACCAAAACTTTTAATTTTCTTCTGCTTGAGTCTCGGCCTCGGGGTAGCTCTACTCATCATTGCTGAGTCAGTTGTCTGTTTGTGCTACTTTTTCAAGGAGCAGTGGATTATTGGTAAGGGTGACTTTATGTGTTTAGTTACTTAAGTGTAAGTACTGTGGAAAGTTTCACCTTACATACATAGGGCTGACAGTACAGGTTCTGAGGTAACTGTTTACAAAATGTTATAATCTATTCAAAGGTTCTTTGCAATTTTACATTGATAAACATTATCCTTAACATATTTGGCCCACACTAAGTACTATGGCCATCACACTTTCATTTAGAATTGTTTAAATAACTCGTGTCTTAAGTCATTCCATCACACAGAAAATTAAAAAACCCACATGGTTCACTTTTATATCACAAAATGTTAGAAATATAAGTCGTTCATAACAACCTGAAAGGTTGGGAGTTTAAAATGCAAACCAATGGAAGCAGCAGTAGAAGACTATAATGTCACAGAGCACACAGTGTCTATTATTGTGTAGACATGTATAAATAAGAGCTTAATAAAGATGCTTAATTTCTTAAGAAATATGCAGGTGGAGTGATCTTTATCAAAAGTAGAAGTTACATCTGTGGCTAAACTATTGTCCCCAAAACTTTAAAATCTACTGTGTGTGAGGCTGTGTAAGTAAAGCTTGCCCTTCACCCCAGCGTGTAACAAACCATTTGTTGGGGTTGTGGATTTGACACCTCAGCATTGTGAAAGTGGGGAAACATGTTTGCGGCTGAGCACAAGATTTCTGCTTACAACTTAGAATCTCAGTTCTAAATGAAATTCAAATGTTTTTTGTTTTTTTAAGTGTGGCTAATGTATTATTTGACTTCTAAGGCACACACACACACACAAGAACAACAACAACAACACAGAGAAGAAGAAGAGGGGCCAGTTTTACTACGCTTCATAAAAACGCAATCATGCATCTTCCAACTGTATCTTTCTGTTCTGGCTTTAGAATCATTGGTTGTTTACTGATCCGTACTTTGGGAGTCATACTGTTGTGATACTGGGGAGAAAAGGATAAGGTTTGATAGACTAAAACCATTACACACAAAACTTCAAAACCTAGAGAGTGAGTGAGACTGCTAGCTGTGTGGTTCAGCAATAAACTTATCTACAAATGTGTTAGTAAAGAAACTGCAAACTATAAAAGGAATCTGAATTTAAATAGAACATAGTAGTGATGGATTAAGTGCAGGAAACACTAGTATAAGGTGTCTGTGGAACAAATCTCCTTCAACGTTCAAAATGACCAAAGTGAGGACTACAAGCGTTTCTCTCAGTTGGTTGTGTTTAGGGGAAAAGCTGCTAAATACACTGAGACTGCTCCACATTGTTAGCAAGTTAACTCTGGATATCTGTGGGTTTGTCAAACTTGGAGTGTACAAAAGCAGAAAAACAGTAAAAGATTCAGACGGTGAAAGTTTGGTTTATTTCATGAACACAATGAAACATTTTACAGTCCACAGAGCAAAGTAGCATACATGATAATAGATACACATATCACAACTTGTGAGAAGTAAAACTCATCGTCTTACCACATGTTATATTCTGTAAACTTAAAATAAACCACAGAAATTAGAGTTTAGTGTTTTAAAGTCATCTATTAAAAACATTACTGAAGTGACACTTTAACGATACTTCATATCACAGTGTTTATGATGATAAAACATGTTCTCTCATTAGTAGATGTCTGCGTTGTCGCTTGTCATGAAAATGTCCAGAGCCTGGGTTCAAGCTTCCTCTTCAATTACCATTGATCATTAATAGGCCACAAAAGATTTGTTACATTATCCCCATAAACAACATGCTTTTATAGAAATCATTGTAACACAAATATTTAGATTCTTGTTTCACAATTTGCATGAACTCCAAATCTTTAGAGTTTCATATTTATAAAGTATCGCAAATAATACAATAATACCATTGTATGAGCTACACTTCTTGTAAAATGATTGGAAACGCGTTTGAAAAAGCTCCTGCTGTGACCTTCCTTCTGTGAGGGCACACACTCACACTCACACACACACACACACACACACACACACACACACACACACACACACACACACCCAGAGAGAGAGAGAGAGAGAGAGAGAGAGGGGAGATCATTAATACAAAGCATTGGAGTCGGTTTTGGATTTTCACTTGTTGTTGGCTTTATGAACAGTCACATAAAATTCATTCCAATTTTTGCCTTTGCTTCAATTAGGATGTTTCTTTAAATCTACAACGCCTTCCTTTTCGAAAAGTTTACTGACATAGTAAAGAAGTAGCTAGGGAACTCTGTAAGTATGAGCAACAATAGCTTAAGGACACTACGTCCAATAAAGAGGAATTCATCATCTGCAGTTCGTGAAAAAAAAAGCACAATATTAAAAACAATTCAGCAGACCCTCAGAGTGCGGATACAAACTGTTTTCAACTGCAGAGGTTAACTTCATGCACTTATCAACATACAGTTTAGAGGCTTGCATTAGAGTGCTTTGGTGCTTGGGCCTCTTTTATTTAGCACGTTTATACCGTTGTGAATGTAGCTATATAAATAAATACACTCAAGAGTCTATCGTATGTTTGTCATGCAACTAAAAATTCGTAAATATGTTTTTAAATCAGTAACTTTGCAAATTTAGAGGATTTGTTTTCGGACAACATATGTGTCACATTTTAAACAGGGTTTGAATAATCAGCACTGACATACAGACATTTATGCGCTGGGTATAACAGACATGCTTACCGTGTGAAAGGCCCCACCGATGTCTTGGAGCAGAGAAACACTCTGTATTGTTGCTTTTCTCTATTGTATAAGCAAAATCGACCGCAAATGACTAAGATGTCGGTGTTGACATGTCTTTTTATTTCATTCACACAGACAATGAATACTGAACAACATACATTAAACCAGGTGTCTCCCAGCCCAGTAGTTACCAATCATGCGAAGCATGGCTGGTTTAACACGACGGGCATAACGACTTGCTTCTAGCAGCTGTGCAATATTGTCGTTAATTGCGCATACTATATGTTGTGATGATCTCAGTTCAGTCATGGTGTGTTCTGCAATTCTGCTGAATTGTGTTCCAGTCCCATCGACTGTGTACGAGCGCACAAACAGGCGTATGGCGCGGATGAATCGGTCTGTCTTGAGCCTCAGCATCACATCGTCGTAGTAGGTGTCAAAGTAATACTCGGGCAGTTCGAGCAAACAACTGTGTTGCACCTGACTGGGTTGAGCTGTTCGACATCCGCATGTTTCCTGTAGAAAGGCGTTTAATGCCAACATCACCATGTGATGGGTTGCAAGCTTGATGTCGATAATGGTTTCCTCACACAGACCCGATCCTGTAGGATCCTGCAGCAGCTGAGGAGAGGGGGGAGGATGTGGTGGGGTCTGGATTAGCAGCGCAGGCGGTGGGGAGTCTGAGAGGTCCCACACTTGCATGTCTCACTCTGAAAATGGGAACAATAAAAAAGATTTTATATTTTGTTGCATAGACACACACACACACACACACACGCGCACACACATTTATGCCACTGTATAAAAACCATATCCTTAAACCATGTAGTGCGGCTCTTCTATGCTCAGAGGGTAAGGATTTAACCTCCAGTTTTCAACCCTCTGGCACCAACAAGACTTTCCTGTCATCACATACCCTGAGAATAATAAAGTCATCGGGTCTACGGTTAAAACGATCAGCCTCGCACTGTAAAGCTCAGGGCCTGTTGGACTGTTCCACTGGGAAACATACAGCATCTCTGGGATGACTACATTGTCCAAGACAGCGCAAACACTCCCTCACCACAATCTACGCGAAGTATAACTGCTCCGCTGTTATATTTAACGGTATACACATACCTATTACTGCCTTGCTATTCTAACTTAAATTTAGACCCATCTACGACGTTTTTACAGCGTTGCTTTTTACGATGAGGGGCATCGGGTACATACACCTGTACACGTACCTAGAGCTTCTGTGGCTTGGGTGATGTTCTGGCTGTTCGTCATGGTTGATGCCGACGTCATCCTGCACTCCTTAGTTAGTTAGTTAGAGGTGTTCTTTAGGTTGCGCTGTTGATGTTCCAAATGGTGAAAGAGACCGTTTTTATATGTATTGGAGCAGTCCTCTAGGAGGTGTCATTACAGTCCCTTGGGGTTGGGCTTGGTTTCAGGTGTAAACAAAAGGTGATGCCTGTTTGGAGGATGGTCAGTACAAAGTGTAATGGCATGATAAAAGGTGAAAGTGTAATGGTGGCACCGATGGACCTGACACCGCCGGCACTCTGCCATAAGATAAAGGAGACTGTTTGTATTGAAAACTATGGCAGTACAATTGAGATGCTCTTGATAAGGATGACCTCTTCTGCTGACTGTAGGGGGTCTAACTGTTGCAGAATCCCTGTTTATTTCTAAAGGAATGCCTGCTGTTTGTGGTATTCTGTTTGAAACTATTAACCTCTGTGTGTTTCAGAGCCCTAAAGAAAAAGCAAAATACCCCTAAAACTAGCTAAATTAAATGCTGTGTGTGAATATGTGTTTTTAGAAGGTGGAAAAAACTTTCTGTTTAAAAACTATTAGCCTCTGTGTGTTTCAGAGCCCAAAAGAAAAAGCAAAATGCTCCTAAAACAGTTAAATTAAATGCTGCGTGTGAATATGTGTTTTTAGAAGGTGGAAAAACTTTCTGTTTAAAAACTATTAGCCTCTGTGTGTGTTTCAGAGCCCTAAAGAAAAAAATACCCTAAACTAGTTAAATTAAATCATCTATGTCTAAATAACAGAACTCTGAGACCTATACAATCCTTTAAAAAAGAGTTTAATTAAAACACATAATGGTTTCATTAAATAAAACGCTATTAAACACATGTAAACATACGATCTCTGAACTCGCAAGTCCGTTCGCGCGCACATGCACGCGCAAGGTCCGTTCGCGCGCACATGGACGCGGAGGGGATAGGGAGGGGTGTGGGGGTGGGGGGGGGGGGCAAAAAAAGCTACAGGTATATTACTACTAGGGTGCATGGCTTGGGGGAAAACTTTATTTCAATTTATATGCATTTGTTTAATCCGAACAAAGAAATTTAAAATCAAACTCAGAGTCACAAAAAACTCTCATGATCCCGTGGCTCCCACCCCGATCCTTAGGCACATAAGCAGGCAAAACTCCTTAAAAAAACCCTCCGCGTTTTTCTCCAAAACCCCTGGAATAACCCCTCTATTCCCAAAAACACCTGAAACAAAATCCTTAGTCTTTTTTCTCAAATTCAGCGCCCTGCGGCTCCCACCCGATCCTTAGGCAAAATAAGCAGGGAGAAACTCCTGAAAAAGAAAAAAAACCTCTGTATTTCTCCAAAAAACTCCCAACAAAAAAACCCTAGAAATAACCTGTAGGCAACCTTCCTACCCCCAAGCCTTGGGTCCGATAACAGGGGAAATCCTGAAAAAATCCTTAGTCTTTTTTCTCCAAAACCAGCCCTCTCACTAGTTCCGTGTAAAATTCAGCGCAGTCTAAGTTATACCTCGCTCTTACTCACACCGAAACGCAGCCAGAGCACAGTTTTTTTCCACTGTTACTCTCGCTGTATCTGATCCTTAATGATTCTGGCTCTTTGTTCGAAATTTGCGCCGGAGACCAACTCCGCCTCCCAGGTGTACCTAACTGCCCCGCTGCCAATCACTTAACAAAGGGGCGGCTCCTCTCGCACCCCGGTTAGCCAATCGGCTGCAGGTCCGATGGATTCAGGCTCAACACCGGTGGGTTTTGGGGCTATGCTTTCAGCCTTAGAGAGAGCGAAATCTATTTCTACCAGCTTAAAGCGGGTGAAAGTTTTGGCCCGCTAACACCGCGGATCGCCTTTACTTTGTCTAATTGGGGTGTTTTGAGCCTCATCCTACGCCCAAAGTGCAGAAGAGCCTGCGGAAATGAGCTCGCAACAACCGCGAACCAGGGATCAACAACAACTTGCGTCGCTTTCCCTATGTGCATATCACTTGGTAAGTGTTAATCTTCCTCTCTAACTACATTTTTGCATTTTCCTTTTTACCATTCTGTCAATCCTTTCATTTAAAAAAAATATCACAATGGTTTGTAACAGGTACAATACACCATCTGTCCATCCATTCGCTTCCGCTTATCCTTTTTTCAGGCTCGCGCGGTGCGCTGGAGCCTATCCCACGTACAATACACTTTTAAATATTTATAACCTTGAGTTTAACTCCCATGAAAGCTTATACATTACATGTCTACATCCAGTGGCGGTCCTAGCCTGTTTGGCGCCTGGTGAACACTCCTCTGGCGCCCCCCACACACACACACACAAAACATGTTAAGGATTGTACATTAACATAAAACTGTTGTCCACACACACATATGAAGAGAGAGAGAGAGTATGCATAGTATCCAAACAGCTACCAAACAGCCATCATAATTCGTCATACAATGAGAACAGGACAAATCAACAATTGACAATGACTAATTAATATTAAAATCTGTAACATAATGTATTGTTTGGAGTTTAGTCTGTTACTGTTACTATTTTTACCATTTCTTCTTGGGGCAACTGTAACCCACATTATTTCCTTAGGGATTAATAAAGTATTCTGATTCTGATTGTTTCAGGATGACCTGCCATTATCCAATGACACATCTGTTTACCTGTATCATTTGTTCGTTTCTTCTCCTCTTCTTTTCTCTTTTTTCTAAACTGAGCACCTGATGGCTTTGAACTTTTCTTGTCCATCTTCCATTGGTTTTAATTTTGCACTCCAGTATGAACACCCATCCCTCAACCCGAGGATCACCACAACATAACCTAATAGACCTACACCTTAGTTCACAGATTCACTTTGTCTAGGGTTTATTTTTGGGATTTCACACAACCCAGGATTCAAATCATGAATACATAATGGGCTTGGATTTACAACATTATGAATGAAATGTGCTCTATTTGGAAGCAGCAGGTCTCCTCCCTTTCGACGGGTTATGTGTGAGACTTTAAATCATCAAACTGTAAATTATAAATTTTAAATTGTTATTGATCCCTTTACCCCGAGTCCTAAAGTGTATATTTATTTTCTTACTCTACTATATTTATTGTTCGTTTATTTGCACTGCTGTAACTGGAGCCTCGTCGTCTCGTCTCTCTATATACTGGACTGTATGTAGCGGAGATGACAATAAAGTTTACTTTGACTTCAGCAGCGAGCAGGCGCACCGAGGGCTCGCGCTCAGTTTTCACAGATAGAATTTCGAAAAACATGGTGCAAATTATAAGTCTGTATCATAATGTCCGGTGTTTTCGTGTTTGTTGTTTTGTTTTTATTTTGTTTTATTTTGCGAGTTGGTTATTAGATGCTGCTCCAGCCAGCCAGAGAATCCCCGCCGCCCGCCCTCTCCTCCCTGTGCCGCAAGCAGCAGGCGCACCATAAACGGAGGGCGCCTTACTCCCAGCAAATGGGCGATAGAAAACCGATTGGTGCCTATGACATTCCCAATATGCGCTGGCTGCCGCGGGGCAGCATGAGTACGAGCATTTTTTTTTTTTTTTGCCGATGCCCGTGATGCCGCCCCCCATCACGATGCCGCCCCGGGCAACCGCCCGTGTCGCCCGTATCTAAAACCGCTACTGTCTACATCACCTATCATTTCCTCATCAGGTATCTCATATCATTTTCTTATTGTTATGTTATGCTCCTTTGATATTTTCCTAGTTTGCGTGTTTTAAAACTCTTTTTGTTTTTCTTTGTATTTTTAGACTCTGATATAAGCCAGATGTGTTAACCTGATCGCTGCGAAACACCAGCTCCGCGTGGATTTTGACCGCGAGTGACCGGATGTTGTTTCCGGCCTGAGGTTGCTTGAAATGCCGTGAGGCTCGTTTGAAAGATTGCGCCCGAGACCAACTCCGCCTCCAAGGCGTGCCTACCTTTAGCTGCCACCAGTGAGATATCAGAGCCGGGCTCCACATATCCAATCAGGAGCACGAGCAAGACAGCTTTTGCAGACTCTCCAGAAATATACAAGTCCTTACCTTCTGGTCCCCTCACCAACATTGCTTTTTGAGATATTTTTCATAAACCATCAAAAAAGCCATTTTACCCCCCAGTGCAGAAGACTGGATCTGAGGGCAGCAGCGGGGACAAATGATTGTAATGAAGCAACAGATATTTCATGGCTGGTCTTAGATAATCGTGAGTTATTATGTCTTATGGTGAAAAGTACATAGTTTTGCAAGAGGCATACAAGCACTGTGGAAAAAGTAATCATAAAACTGTTTTTGTGAACACTCTGCTCCCTACGTTATGCTTTAAAAAATGTGATACATGTGATGTGATCATGAAAGAACATGATTTTTTTTTTAAACTTTTATTCTTATGCTTTTAAAACTATGTCAGATTATCATAAAACACTTATTTGTATGTTATAATGTTTTTCTTACACCATGTGTAATTTTTATAGACACCTTGTTCATTGTATCAATGTGTAATTATGTATCTTTGATAAATAAATAAAATATTTAATCTTGTATTTGTGTACTTTCTGCTGATTTAATAAAAAATTAGTCACATATCGCTCTGATAAACACAGATGGCTGAAAGAAATGTTTGATGGGACAAAGGAAACAAGTGTCTCGCTGTTAAACTTTTAAGTCACCATGGTTTAAATGAGAAAATGCCACTAGGAAACTAGCAGCCCTTTATGTAAAACATGAAAAACTCCATATCAGTGATATCTACAAAAGGTGTACTCATTTCTTTGTTATGGTACTTTACTGTTCCAATGAAACAAAAAGAAAATCTCATTTTAAAGTACATTTTTCAGCCATCCTGACCTATTTTCAGGGGCAAGAATGTTGATGTTAGACTGTGTTTTAAATCAGGTTTTGATCTTAAACTAACTATCACAGCACTGATTTTACTGATTACAGTTGTAATCTCAATTAGAATCCCAAACTGGCTTTTCTCCAGTCAGTGTTATGGTGAAATTTAACTTCTTCTTTTGTGTAATTGCACATGGCCCATCAAAGGGCCCCTTAGTAAGCTGTACAGCATAAGTTTTCAATTCACTTTTGTCAGAAAACTTCACAGTATGAGAAGTTACAGCACGGTTTCTCCAAATGTGTGCTTCTTTTTCAGTCAGCGTGCTTTTAGAGCATCTACATTAGCTCATGTAGTAAAAGTACAATCAGTAAGTGTACTTTAACATTTGAGATTCCGAGTGCTTAGATCATTTGAACTATATCATGAACCTTTTTTTGTATAATGCATCAAACCTGTTCAAATCAGTTTATTTTCAATTTATTTTAACTAATCTAGAGACAAGCAACTCCTTTTTAGCGTCTGTTATGCATTTACCTCTCACACGTTAAACTAAATGTTAGTGTTCTCAGAGTTAACATGTCTCATGTTACCATGTTGTATTTCTAATACCCAGCCTCAGTGTTCGCCCTGTTGACCCTCAAATCCAAACACCAATGATCTAGATATTCACAGGAGATTCTTAAGGTCTTAAGTTTTTGTTGTTTTGCAGCTGTTTGAGCTAAGATTTTCAAGTTATTCACAAAATGAAAACCCATACTTTGTTTCAGGTGAGAACTCCATTCAAATGCATGTAATAGCGAGAAACGCACTGTCTTGGCGAAATAAAGCGATTTTCATTAACTTCATAAAGACAGCTGTAACTTTTGATAGAAGACTCGGGCACACATATTTCAGGCTTTGCCTTATAGAATTCAGCATTTCTATGCTGGGGAAATAGGTTTTGCAGCTGTTTGAGCTAAGATTTTCAAGTTACTCACAAAATGAAAACCCATACTTTGTGTCAAAGAATTGTTTCAGCAGGCAAAGAAAGACACAACTCAAACATGTATATACATGGGTGATCTCAGTGGAGACTCACACTGAGACATCAGTTCTCTCTTTATTTATACCCTGCTCCTTCCTAAAATATGTCAGGTCGGCGCCCCTTGTGTGTAAAACAACTCCTTACAAGGTGATAAGCATGAAACATTCTCAAACTGTTAAAAATAGTAACCGGTCAAGCTTATCTCAGCAAACTCAGCAAGGGTGGAGGCACCTGTGGTATTCTCTCATGCAAGCTTTGTCATGAAACACAGTAAAATAGGAGATTTAAATGAAGCTAAACAACTAGGGGTTTTTAACTACAATAAAGCAGAATACATAAAAAAAATCCTATAACATTCCCTCCTGTTTTAGCTCATTTAAACACGTTTCACACTTTATTTCCGAACATGTTCTCTTGCTCCTAGCATTTTCAAACATGTCATCATTATGTGTTACTTATATTGCAATCTAGCTTCACAGGTCTTCTTTAAGATTTTCTTCTTACACATAGACATCTTCGTCTTCAAAGTTATCTTCACTGTTACTCAGATCATTTTTGTCATCCAGTGGTACAGTAACATAAGCTATCAATGATGTGGAAATCATTTTGGAAATCATCTTCCTGAGACAAGGGAGAATACATGTGGAGAATACACAGAATAATACAAGTAAGAGTCCTATGAATATTAGACCTTTATACAGCAAAACAGTCCATGAGCCATTTAGCAACCATCTCAACCAATCTGTACCCCCGTCTACATATTCCTTTGACTGCACATTCTGAAGCCTTTTTAGAACTTTTAATGCATCCGTCATGTTACTAGAATGTATGTTGTCAGGTATGTAAGTGCAACAGGTGGTGTTAAAAAGCACACATAATCCTCCTTTTTCAGCCAGCACAATATCAAGCGCCACTTGATGTTGCATGACCATTATTCGCAGGGCATCTATCTCCTCGTTTTGCTGGTCATTGACACGACATGATGTATTCAGGAACAATCCAAATCGATAGTTCAATGTCTCGATCCTCAGCGCATTTTTCCCTGTGCCTACCCACGGAAAGAGTGAGTGCAGCACTTTCTGTCCTGTAGTCCAAAGCTTGAATTCCTGTGGGACGTCAGAGCCCCATATTGGGTCATGTGGTTTCGGGTCTGGAGTGTCAACTGATCTCTTCCCTCTTTTGAGTGATGTATCGTCGGTAGTTATTTTAAACGTGTGATCAGATATGAAGATTGGAGCACACATACCCGTCCAGTTCTGGGGGAGAGTGAAATAGGCCCGCTGTCCACATAGCCAGGCCATTCCCTGCACCCAATAGGTGCCATTGGAAATGTCATTGTTCTTCACTGGTCCTCCAAGAGCATGCGTCACTACTGCTTTGCAGTTGGTGGTGTTTCCCATGTCTATAGTTCCCTTAGACTGGCGGTAGCACAAGGTATGATCCCAATTTCCAGGGTTTTCGAGAAAGACTGGAAATGACCCAGCCTTGTTCCTTTGTTTCACCTTCAGGTCGACCCAGAACCATTCATCGCATGTGCCATTTCGTAATCCTATTTTCGAAGGTTCGTTGTGGTTGATCACAATTCCAGAGTACTGATACCCGAGACTGGCGTAGCTTGCTGCACACTTCACCTGAGTCATGTTCATTGCTTTGCCATACAGTGTTGCATATTGTGTTGTTGGTGGCATATGTGAGCAGACATAACAGTCTTTGGTGGGTGTGCTGTCATGTATGTACCGATACCATGCGTTGTTCATCCAAGGGTGGATATTGTCTTGTATCATTGTATAGTGATGTGAATTATCATGTGTCCAGGCTCTTTTCTTGCGAGGTCCATCGTTCTTCCTGAGCAGTATTAGACATCCTGCGACCAGGGCTGCCAATGTCAGTGAGATCAAAAGCAGCTTCATGATGACCTGATACACCTGACCCCTCTGATAAGTAGACCAGAGGCAAGAAGCAAAAGGGCGGGATATACCCAGTCAGCCCTTCCTCCACCTTTTGGATCACCAGAGGGCAGGGGCGTTGATGTATCCAGGATGGTCGCTCCGCGATCTTACATGCTGTGGGAGTGGTTAGAAGCACTTGGTAAGGTCCTTCCCAACGGGGTGAACTCCAATTTTTCCTCTGGAGCACCTTGATTAGGATCCAATCACCTGGCTTCAACCTGCAAGACACTGGAGAAAAGTCCTCTGGCAGTTTGTTATTCAGAACGATTTCTTTGTTTTCTAGCAGTTTAGTCATCCATTCTGCTAATGTGGTTTCTCTAAAAGATTTAGTTAAAGGTTCACTTGTTATAGGTAGTGGAAACGGTCTACCATGGATGATCTCAAATGGTGTGAGCTTCTGGGATCCTTGTGTTAATCTCATCCACATTTTTACCAGGCCTACACATTCAGGCCACGGTCTTCCTGTTTCTTCCATACACTTCCTTAGTCTCTGCTTGATTGTACCATTTGTTCTTTCTACTAATCCTGCACTTTGTGGATGATAGGCACAGTGGTTTTTGATATTAAATCCTAGTGCTTCTGAGACCTTGTTAATTACATCATTTACAAAATGGGTCCCATTGTCTGATCTCATCAGAGTTGGGATGCCATAAGTTGGAATAAAGTGGTTACTCAAACATTTAGCAACTGAAATGGCATCTGCTTTCTTTACTGGATAGATTTCAGGCCATTTTGAGAATACATCTATGATCACTAATGCGTATTTTGAGCCTTGACATTCATTTAGTTTAATGAAATCCATGTGTATTGTATGAAAAGGATGAGGCGGTGTAGGGAAATGACCTCTTCTTGGTCTTAAATTCCCTTGTGAGTTATGTCTTTGGCAGGTCATGCATGTTCTTACAAATTCTTTTGCTGAAGTTTCGAAATTTATAGTATAGAAGTGTTTAGTGACTATAGTTACTATCCCTCCTGTTGACACATGAGTAACTCCATGCGTCACCAGGGCCGCTGTTTTATGTAAGGACTTTGGTAGTATTGGTTTTCCGTCGCACATCATCAGGTCATCTCGTAAAATTGCTCCGCACTTTAACCATTTCTTTTGTTCATTTAATGGAGCTGATTTTTGTTCATTCTTCAGAATGTCTATTGGTATCTGTGTGTTTGTTTCCACTGTTAGTGCACTTTCTGTTTTATTCGTAGCTGCCTTCGCTGCTTTGTCTGCAAAATTGTTTCCTTTGGTTATGTCTGGCACATCCGTTTGATGTGCAGCACATTTGCATAAGGCTAGTTTGCTCGGTAAGGTTATTACTTCTAGCAGTCTTTTAAGTAAACTTCCGTGCGGAACTGGGCATCCTGTTGACGTCACCATACCTCTATTCTGCCATATCTTGGCAAAATGATGTACAGCTGAATAGACATATTGGCTATCAGTATGAATGTTGATATTCTGTTCCTTATGCAGTTCACATGCTCTTATTACAGCTGTTAATTCTGCACTTTGTGCTGAGTGTGAGGAAGGTAGTGGTTTCGCTTCTATGATGGTGTCACGAGTTGTCACAGCATAGCCTACACAGTTCCAACCAAAACTATCTTTAGATGCTGAGCCGTCTACAAAAATGTCAAGGAAGCCAGGCTGTGGTGTGCTATAAATATCAGCTCGTGGTTTCGTTTCCTCATCTAACTTCTGCATACAACAGTGCGGTTGGCCATCATCCGGTGTAGCTAAAAGTGTGCTTGGATTCAGCTGTCCAGACTTTTCTATCGTTATGTGGGATTGTGACAACAGAATGCCCACATATGATAGTTGTCTGGCATGTATAAGGTACGACAGGTTTGCTTGTAGCAGTATTGAAGTTACTGCATGTGGTACTTTAACTATCAGAGTATGTCCTAAAACAATGTCAGCTGATTTCCGCACTGCCTCTGCTGCAGCTGCGCAGGCCTGTACACATGTCGGGAGGCCAGCTGCAACACAGTCCAGCTTTGATGAATAGAATGCTAGTGGACGCTGTTTTTCACCGAATGTTTGTGTTAAAACTGCTTTCATATAACCTCCTCCTCCATCTACATGTAGATAGAACGGCTTATCATAATCTGGCAAAGCTAAAACAATATTAGTTTGCAGCACGGTTTTCAAGTGTTCAAAAGCTATAGATGCTTCTGTTGACCAGGTTACTTTATCTTTTAATCCTAAATCTTTTCCATAAATGATGTTCTGTAAAGGCTGTACCTTTAATGCATACTCAGGTATCCATGATCTGCAAAAGTTGCAAAGTCCTAGGAAACTCATCATTTGCTGCTTAGTCTGAGGTTTTGGAGCATTTTGTACTGCTAGCTTTCTTGAGTCTAGTAGTTTCTTTCCCTGTCCTGACAACATATGCCCTAAGTATATCACCTCTGTTTTCCATAGTTGCAACTTATGTTGAGAAACCTTGTGACCTTGCTCGGCTAAATGATGTAATACTGTCAATGTATTTGTTTTGCAGCTCTGTTCTGTGTCTCCGGTGATTAGAATATCGTCTACATACAACAAATATTGGCCTGGAGCTGGCAACTTGCATGATGACATTGATTTTCGTAGAGCTTCAGCATACAGAGTGGGGCTGTTCTGAAACCCTTGAGGTAGACACGTGTACGTATATTTCTTTCCATTAAATGTAAATCCAAATAGGTGTTGTGAATCTGGGTGTAGAGGCACAGAAAAGAATGCATTTGATAGATCTATCACTGAGAACCATTGTTCTTTGGGAGTAATCTGATTTAAAATTGTGTGTGGATTAGCTACAACAGGCGGTACCTGTTCCGTTATCTCATTAATAGCTCTGAGATCATGCACTAGTCTATACTTCCCTGTGTTTGCTTTCTTGACAGGAAATATTGGAGTGTTGCATGTTGAACTCGTTGTTTTTATTAAAATCCCTGCTTTTAGCATGTCTGTTATTACTGGTGTCATGCCTTCCTTAGCTTCTGAAGTAAGAGGGTATTGAGGTTTCAAAGGTCTATACATGGTTGTTGTTTTTACTCGTACTTGATCTGCTGTTTTAATCAGGCCTACATCTGTTTGACTTGTGGACCATAATGTTTCAGATAGCTGTTTCAGCTCAGGGTATGTCTCCACTGTCACTGCATATCATTCAATGCTGGAGCTTAATAAATGAGAGTCCGCACAGTTGATAAGGTGTGTTGCAGGTTTAGCTGTCACTACCCAACCTAATGTGTATCTCATACATCCTGTTCTACAACCTTGCAACCAACCTTCATGTATGTCCTCAGTTTTTTCATATCTATCTCTCTCTACTTGAGTTAGTACATGGCCCAAATGTTTCCAATCAGTGACGTTGTTTCGTGCTACTGAGACATGTGGTTTTGCCATTCGGTTTAACTCTTGTGTTTTATCGTTCTGTATTACAGAGCATACAGCATTGCCGCTTTTAGTTACATATAGGTGTTGTAGAGTTAGTCTTTGTGGGCCTAGTCTGTGCACTTCTTTGTCATATGGAGGATCAGGACCTGGGCTTTGTTTAAATCTCAAAGTGTTATGATAGTCTGTGCACGCTAGTTGTTGAGAGTCTGGTGGCAAATATTTTTCTGCTAATCGCTGCAAAGGTTCTAATGGTGGCAGATCTAAAGTCCAATAGTAATGGGGATCACCATTCCCTTTGCAGTAAAAAGGAGATTGGCTTGTTGATTCCTCCTCACACAACATTAACTCTGCGTGCATACCATTTTCACCAGGTACTACTCCTATGTTTAGTTTTTCTAAACTATCTCTGCCTAACAGATTAACTGGGCAGGATGGATCATAAATGCACTGGTTTTTGCATTTTCTACCACTCTTCCTTTCTTCCAATGTTAATGGTTCTGTGAGAGGCTGTACAGTTGTATGTCCTGAGGCTGATTTTACAATTACGGTGTCTACTGAAAATTTCAATCCCTTTGGTTTTTCATGTAGGACTGTTCTACATGCACCAGTATCGCATAACATGGTCATAGGCTGACCATTTACGTGAATAATTATAGTAGGTTTATGCTCTGAATCTAGAACTAATTGTTCTATATTAAAAATGTCATCCTCTGCTTGTTCTTCTTCTTCTTGTCCCTTTCCTAGTCAATCCTGCTGTTTCTCCCCTCTATTCCTGCAATCTCTTGCAAAGTGTCCCTCTTTACCACAGTTCCAACAAGTATTATCTCTCTCTCTGTCACTCTCTCCCTTTCTTCGATATCCGCCCCCTCTGTTTGCACTTCTAAAACCTCCTCTATACCTTCCTCTGTTCCTCTGCTGTCCCTGCCTTGGGCCTCTATATCCTCCTACAAAGGCTATGAATCCTGTTTCAGGATCCACAGAAAAAACGTTCCCTTTATCTTTTTTCTTTAACATATGAGTAGCGTGTTCTGCATATTGTAATGCATCAGGCAATGATCCGATGTTCATGGTCACCCAATGCTTCTCTACATATGCTTTTACAGGTGGCAAAAGGCCATTTAAAAATGCATTTTTTAAAAGTTGTTGATATGGGGTGTCTGGGCCTTCCTCATAACTTAATCCTGAATGTTGTCTAAAAACTGGACGTAAGCGATCGAGGAAGTCGGATGCTGTTTCAGCTTCCTTCTGTTTTACTTCTCCTATTTTAGCATAGTCTGCTCTGGGAGCCAGTCGAACTCTAATCCGCTCATACAACTGTGTCATGGCAGTTTGTAGGTCAGCAGATCCAGGACCTAGGGCCCTACCATTTTCTCCTGATCCTGTGAAGTCTCCTCTAACTGTTCCCATTTTTAATCCTAACAGGTCTTGTATTACCTGAAGCATTTCATGGCCATTCAAACACCACTGTCTTCTAATTAACTCGACAGCATCTCTCCACTGTATGAAACCTTCATTTAAAGGTGGGACATCTTTGAGTACATGCTGTCTATCTTTTTGTGACCATGGTCTAAAAACAAATATATTTGGATCCTCATCTCGCTCATTATTTTCACCACCAGTTGGCTGTCTATATCTAGGATTGGGTGTGGCTATCATTGGAAACAGACCTGAGAGGCCAGGTGGATCTACACTGCCCCCCGTGTCTCTCCCGTATGGGTCTTTTCCTATGTCCTCCTGTGGGTTTCTACCTACAGTTATACTTTTTAACATGCTTTGAGCTTGAGCATAGGGGTTAGTTTGGGTGGTGAATGGATTTTTTGATTGTGGTTCAGGTGACGACGGCGTTGGCACATAAGGAGGTGGCTGTGGTTTTTGTAACATCGTTTCTTTTTTCTTTTGTCTTTTCTCTCTATTTTCACTTCTCCTTTCTTTCTCCTCTTTCCATGCTTTCAAATATTGCAGTTCTTGTGAGCGTTTTATTTTCTTTTTTGGATCTTTCTCAGTATTTATTTCTGCTTGGAGGGTTTCTTTTAATTTAGTCAATGCGGAGGGGCTACATTTTCCCTCCCATGTGGGACATTTAGTTTTCTTTGGGTTCCTCCATCTGCATGCACTAATTTTATTTCGCCAAGACAGTGTGCCTGGACATTTTTTCTCTAGCCACAGCTCGTCAGCAGTGAGTTTCATAGCTTTATTACCCATTACAACAATACTGCAGAGCCGTCTCTGGTATTAGAGTTAGGAGTGGTAGTTGACACGCCCTTCGACTCCAGCTATTCATGGAGCGGTGTCATCTTTACATGATGAAACACGACCTTTCTCCCTCCTCACCAGTACTTTAGCCACTGACAGGAAATAAAATGACAAAAACAAAAGAGTAATCCAGCAGCGTACTGTGCTGTTAAAAATGATTTACTCTTCACACACAGAAAACACAAATATATAATATACAGTCGCGCAGATCCTTTCAGCGGATCAGTCTACCAGCCCGTGCGGTGGGCAAGCCCTAAGTTTTCTATCAGCCCGTGCGGTGGGCAAGCCCTAAATTTCAAATCCTTTCGGCGGATTAGTCCTATTTTAGATCCGTGCAGTGGATCAGACTCTCCAACCCTTTCGGCGGGTGAAACCTATCTTCGTTTTACGCGAGTGTATATGTGTGGGTTTCTTTACCTCACTGAAACGTCGCTGCAGCCGGTTTCGTTAGATCGTTCCACTGAATCCCACCGCCGTGGACCACTGATAAAAACACTGGCCAAGACCCGAATTTTTTACACTCTTGGGCTTTCACCTCTACCTAGAGAGGGCTGTCGACAGACTTCAGTGCTGGCTCCCCACAGCGTCAGGAATCAGTGTAGATCTCTGTTTGGAGTCACAACAAAACAGTTGTTATTTTCCCATCCGGCTCAGAAGGACCAAAAATTATGTCAAAGAATTGTTTCAGCAGGCAAAGAAAGACACAACTCAAACATGTATATACATGGGTGATCTCAGTGGAGACTCACACTGAGACATCAGTTCTCTCTTTATTTATACCCTGCTCCTTCCTAAAATATGTCAGGTCGGCGCCCCTTGTGTGTAAAACAACTCCTTACAAGGTGATAAGCATGAAACATTCTCAAACTGTAAAAAATAGTAACCGGTCAAGCTTATCTCAGCAAACTCAGCAAGGGTGGAGGCACCTGTGGTATTCTCTCATGCAAGCTTTGTCATGAAACACAGTAAAATAGGAGATTTAAATGAAGCTAAACAACTAGGGGTTTTTAACTACAATAAAGCAGAATACATTAAAAAAATCCTATAACACTTTGTTTCAGGTGAGAACTCCATTCAAATGCATGTAATAGCCAGAAACGCACTGTCTTGGCGAAATAAAGCGATTTTCATTAACTTCATAAAGACAGCTTTAACTTTTGATAGATGACTCGGACACACATATTTCAGGGTTTGCCTTATAGAATTCAGCATTTCCATGCTGGGGAAATAGGTTTTGCAGCTGTTTGAGCTAAGATTTTCAAGTTATTCACAAAATGAAAACCCATAATGTGTTTCAGGCGAGAAACGCACTGTCTCGCCGAAATAAGGCGATTTTCACCAAGTCCATAAAGACAGCTGTAACTTTTGATAGGAGACTCGGACACACATATTTCAGGCTTTGCCTTATAGAATTCAGCATTTCTATGCTGGGGAAATAGGTTTTGCAGCTGTTTGAGCTAAGATTTTCAAGTTATTCACAAAATGAAAACCCATACTTTGTTTCAGGCGAGAACTCCATTCACATGCATGTCTTGGCGAAATAAAGCGATTTTCATTAACTTCATAAAGACAGCTGTAACTTTTGATAGAAGACTCGGACACACATATTTCAGGCTTTGCCTTATAGAATTCAGCATTTCTATGCTGGGGAAATAGGTTTTGCAGCTGTTTGAGCTAAGATTTTCAAGTTATTCACAAAATGAAAACCCATACTTTGTTTCAGGCGAGAACTCCATTCAAATGCATGTCTTGGCGAAATAAAGCGATTTTCATTAACTTCATAAAGACAGCTGTAACTTTTGATAGAAGACTCGGACACACATATTTCAGGCTTTGCCTTATAGAATTCAGCATTTCTATGCTGGGGAAATAGGTTTTGCAGGTGTTTGAGCTAAGATTTTCAAGTTATTCACAAAATGAAAACCCTTACTTTGTTTCAGGCGAGAACTCCATTCAAATGCACGTAACAGCGAGAAACGCACTGTCTTGGCGAAATAAAGCGATTTTCATTAACTTCATAAAGACAGCTGTAACTTTTGATAGAAGACTCGGACACACATATTTCAGGCTTTGCCTTATAGAATGCAGCATTTCCATGCTGGGGAAATAGGTTTTGCAGCTGTTTGAGCTAAGATTTTCAAGTTATTCACAAAATGAAAACCCATACTTTGTTTCAGGCGAGAACTCCATTCAAATGCATGTAACAGCGAGAAACGCACTGTCTTGGCGAAATAAAGCGATTTTCATTAACTTCATGAAGACAGCTGTAACTTTTGATAGAAGACTCGGACACATATTTCAGGCTTTGCCTTATAAAATTCAGCATTTCTATGCTGGGGAAATAGGTTTTGCAGCTGTTTGAGCTAAGATTTTCAAGTTATTCACAAAATGAAAACCCATAATGTGTTTCAGGCGAGAACTCCATTCAAATGCATGTCTTGGCGAAATAAAGCGATTTTCATTAACTTCATAAAGACAGCTGTAACTTCTGATAGAAGACTCGGACACACATATTTCAGGCTTTGCCTTATAGAATTCAGCATTTCTATGCTGGGGAAATAGGTTTTGCAGCTGTTTGAGCTAAGATTTTCAAGTTATTCACAAAATGAAAACCCATACTTTGTTTCAGGCGAGAACTCCATTCAAATGCACGTAACAGCGAGAAACGCACTGTCTTGGCGAAATAAAGCGATTTTCATTAACTTCATAAAGACAGCTGTAACTTTTGATAAAAGACTCGGACACACATATTTCAGGCTTTGCCTTATAGAATTCAGCATTTCTATGCTGGGGAAATAGGTTTTGCAGGTGTTTGAGCTAAGATTTTCAAGTTATTCACAAAATGAAAACCCATACTTTGTTTCACGCGAGAACTCCATTCAAATGCACGTAACAGCGAGAAACGCACTGTCTTGGCGAAATAAAGCGATTTTCATTAACTTCATAAAGACAGCTGTAACTTTTGATAGAAGAC
This sequence comes from Oreochromis aureus, assembly GCF_013358895.1. Lineage (NCBI taxonomy): Eukaryota > Metazoa > Chordata > Actinopteri > Cichliformes > Cichlidae > Oreochromis > Oreochromis aureus. The sequence continues at coordinate 6,441,346 of NC_052950.1, forward strand.
TCGGACACACATATTTCAGGCTTTGCCTTATAGAATCCAGCATTTCTATGCTGGGGAAATAGGTTTTGCAGCTGTTTGAGCTAAGATTTTCAACTTATTCACAAAATGAAAACCCATACTTTGTTTCAGGCGAGAACTCCATTCAAATGCATGTAACAGCGAGAAACGCACTGTCTTGGCGAAGTAAAGCGATTTTCACCAAGTCCATAAAGACAGCTGTAACTTTTGATAGGAGACTCGGACACACATATTTCAGGCTTGGCCTTATAGAATTCAGCATTTCCATGCAGGGGAAATAGGTTTTGCAGCTGTTTGAGCTAAGATTTTCAAGTTATTCACAAAATGAAAACCCATAATGTGTTTCAGGCGAGAAACGCACTGTCTCGCGAAATAAGGCGATTTTCACCAAGTCCATAAAGACAGCTGTAACTTTTGATAGGAGACTCGGACACACATATTTCAGGCTTGGCCTTATAGAATTCAGCATTTCCATGCTGGGGAAATAGGTTTCGCAGCTGTTTGAGCTAAGATTTTCAAGTTATTCACAAAATGAAAACCCATAATGTGTTTCAGGCGAGAAACGCACTGTCTCGCCGAAATAAGGCGATTTTCACCAAGTCCATAAAGACAGCTGTAACTTTTGATAGGAGACTCGGACACACATATTTCAGGCTTGGCCTTATAGATTTCAGCATTTCCATGCTGGGGAAATAGGTTTTGCAGCTGTTTGAGCTAAGATTTTCAAGTTATTCACAAAATGAAAACCCATAATGTGTTTCAGGCGAGAAACGCACTGTCTCGCCGAAATAAGGCGATTTTCACCAAGTCCATAAAGACAGCTGTAACTTTTGATAGGAGACTCGGACACACATATTTCAGGCTTGGCCTTATAGAATTCAGCATTTCCATGCTGGGGAAATAGGTTTTGCAGCTGTTTGAGCTAAGATTTTCAAGTTATTCACAAAATGAAAACCCATAATGTGTTTCAGGCGAGAAACGCACTGTCTCTCGCCGAAATAAGGCGATTTTCACCAAGTCCATAAAGACAGCTGTAACTTTTGATAGGAGACTCGGACACACATATTTCAGGCTTGGCCTTATAGAATTCAGCATTTCCATGCTGGGGAAATAGGTTTTGCAGCTGTTTGAGCTAAGATTTTCAAGTTATTCACAAAATGAAAACCCATAATGTGTTTCAGGCGAGAAACGCACTGTCTCGCCCGAAATAAGGCGATTTTCACCAAGTCCATAAAGACAGCTGTAACTTTTGATAGGAGACTCGGACACACATATTTCAGGCTTGGCCTTATAGATTTCAGCATTTCCATGCTGGGGAAATAGGTTTTGCAGCTGTTTGAGCTAAGATTTTCAAGTTATTCACAAAATGAAAACCCATAATGTGTTTCAGGCGAGAAACGCACTGTCTCTCGCCGAAATAAGGCGATTTTCACCAAGTCCATAAAGACAGCTGTAACTTTTGATAGGAGACTCGGACACACATATTTCAGGCTTGGCCTTATACAATTCAGCATTTCCATGCTGGGGAAATAGGTTTTGCAGCTGTTTGAGCTAAGATTTTCAAGTTATTCACAAAATGAAAACCCATAATGTGTTTCAGGCGAGAACTCCATTCAAATGCATGTAATAGCGAGAAAGGCACTGTCTCGCCGAAATAAGGCGATTTTCACCAATTCCATAAAGACAGCTGTAACTTTTGATAGGAGACTCGGACACACATATTTCAGGCTTGGCCTTATAGAATTCAGCATTTCCATGCTGGGGAAATAGGTTTTGCAGCTGTTTGAGCTAAGATTTTCAAGTTATTCACAAAATGAAAACCCATAATGTGTTTCAGGCGAGAAATCCGTTCAAATGCATGCAATAGCGAGAAACGCACTCTGTCGCCGAAATAAGGCGATTTTCACCAAGTCCATAAAGACAGCTGTAACTTTTGATAGGAAACTCGGACACACATATTTCAGGCTTGGCCTTATAGAATTCAGCATTTCCATGCTGGGGAAATAGGTTTTGCAGCTGTTTGAGCTAAGATTTTCAAGTTATTCACAAAATGAAAACCCATAATGTGTTTCAGGGAGAAACGCACTGTCTCGCCGAAATAAGGCGATTTTCACCAAGTCCATAAAGACAGCTGTAACTTTTGATAGGACACTCGGACACACATATTTCAGGCTTGGCCTTATAGAATTCAGCATTTTCATGCTGGGGAAATAGGTTTTGCAGCTGTTTGAGCTAAGATTTTCAAGTTATTCACAAAATGAAAACCCATAATGTGTTTCAGGCAAGAACGCACTGTCTCGCCGAAATAAGGCGATTTTCACCAAGTCCATAAAGACAGCTGTAACTTTTGATAGGAGACTCGGACACACATATTTCAGGCTTGGCCTTATAGAATTCAGCATTTCCATGCTGGGGAAATAGGTTTTGCAGCTGTTTGAGCTAAGATTTTCAAGTTATTCACAAAATGAAAACCCATAATGTGTTTCAGGCGAGAAACGCACTGTCTCGCCGAAATAAGGCGATTTTCACCAAGTCCATAAAGACAGCTGTAACTTTTGATAGGACACTCGGACACACATATTTCAGGCTTGGCCTTATAGAATTCAGCATTTCCATGCTGGGGAAATAGGTTTCGCAGCTGTTTGAGCTAAGATTTTCAAGTTATTCACAAAATGAAAACCCATAATGTGTTTCAGGCGAGAACGCACTGTCTCGCCGAAATAAGGCGATTTTCACCAAGTCCATAAAGACAGCTGTAACTTTTGATAGGAGACTCGGACACACATATTTCAGGCTTGGCCTTATAGATTTCAGCATTTCCATGCTGGGGAAATAGGTTTTGCAGCTGTTTGAGCTAAGATTTTCAAGTTATTCACAAAATGAAAACCCATAATGTGTTTCAGGCGAGAAACGCACTGTCTCGCCGAAATAAGGCGATTTTCACCAAGTCCATAAAGACAGCTGTAACTTTTGATAGGAGACTCGGACACACATATTTCAGGCTTGGCCTTATAGATTTCAGCATTTCCATGCTGGGGAAATAGGTTTTGCAGCTGTTTGAGCTAAGATTTTCAAGTTATTCACAAAATGAAAACCCATAATGTGTTTCAGGCGAGAAACGCACTGTCTCGCCGAAATAAGGCGATTTTCACCAAGTCCATAAAGACAGCTGTAACTTTTGATAGGACACTCGGACACACATATTTCAGGCTTGGCCTTATAGAATTCAGCATTTCCATGCTGGGGAAATAGGTTTTGCAGCTGTTTGAGCTAAGATTTTCAAGTTATTCACAAAATGAAAACCCATAATGTGTTTCAGGCGAGAACTCCATTCAAATGCATGTAATAGCGAGAAAGGCACTGTCTCGCCGAAATAAAGCGATTTTCACCAATTCCATAAAGACAGCTGTAACTTTTGATAGGAGACTCGGACACACATATTTCAGGCTTGGCCTTATAGAATTCAGCATTTCCATGCTGGGGAAATAGGTTTTGCAGCTGTTTGAGCTAAGATTTTCAAGTTATTCACAAAATGAAAACCCATAATGTGTTTCAGGCGAGAA